>NC_089251.1:89745186-90111019 GCF_963930625.1 Muntiacus reevesi
TGTTGCTATTGTCCAGTTTCTAGGTCATGTCTGACTCTTGGCAACCACATGGACTGCAGTGAGCCAGGTTACTCTGTCCTCCACTTTGTTTCAGCGTTTGGTCAAATTCAAGCCCATTGAGTCGGTACTGCGAACTAACCATCTCATCCTCTGTCGCCCCTTCTTTAGCCTTTAATCTTTCTTAGCACCAGAGTCTTTTCCAATGAGTTGGCGTCTCACATCAGGCAGCCAAAGTTCTGGAGCTTTAGCTTCAGCACCGGTCCATCCAACAAATATTAAGGGTTAATTCCTTTTAGGATTGACAGGTTTGATCTCCTTGAATCCAAGTGACTCTCAAAGTCTTCTTTGGCACCATAATTTGAAAGGATCAATTCTTTGGGGCTAAGCCTTCTTTATGATCCAACTCTCACATCTGTACATGACTGCTGGAAAAACCATAGCTTTGACCATATGGATCTTTGTCGGCCAAGTGATGTCTCTGCTTTTTAGCATGCTGTCTAGATTTGTCATAACTTTCCTTCTAAGAAGCAAGGGTCTTTTAATTTCATGGCTGCAGTCACCACCTGCAGTGATTCTGGAGCCCAAGAGCATAAAATCTGTCTTCTATATTAATAAATACCTTTTTAAGTACTCATGCCTTTTTTCTCAGTTGACCTATTACAGTAGTGAATAATTTTATACAATTTTCTAGTACTAATCATCATTGCATTCATAACCTTAGTTTATCCCTATTTTCTATACACTTCCAGATTTTGATATTTTATTAT
The DNA here is from genome assembly GCF_963930625.1 of Muntiacus reevesi. Lineage (NCBI taxonomy): Eukaryota > Metazoa > Chordata > Mammalia > Artiodactyla > Cervidae > Muntiacus > Muntiacus reevesi. The sequence continues at coordinate 89,745,954 of NC_089251.1, forward strand.
TTATGATTTTCACATAATATTTGTCTTTAATTGTTCACGGCTTTTTGTGGTTTCTCTAGTTTTTGAATCATTGTTAAATTGACATCACAAAAATTAACCGAGATATTTTCCTTTTTTCTCTATAGTCTAGAGTATTTTAAATTATACAGAAGTAATCTGTTTCATGAAAGCATAAATGAATTCACTTATAAAATTATGTGACTCCTTCTTGTTTTCAAGTAATACTTAACAATATTTTCATTTCTTTCATAGTTATGCCAATCTTCTGTATTTTCTTATATCATTTATTAATCACACATTTTCTACTAGATCTAGAAATTTATTAGCAAAGAGTTATACAACATATTCTGGGGATATATTTCATTTCTTCTGATTATGAATTTCAAGTAATTGTGATTTATTTATTCCTTCCTTTTTTTTTCTTTTCTCCTTTCCTTTCTGCTCTTCATCCTTTTTTCAATCCTTCCTTCCTGTCTCCTTCTTTCCTTCCCTCCATTTTTTTTTTAAACATTTGTTTATTTATTTGGCTGACTCGGGTCTTAGTTGTAGTGCATGGAGCTAGCTTAGTTGCTCTGAGGCATAGAAGACCCTAGTTCCCCAACCAGGGATCGAAATCGCATTCCCTGCACTGCAAGGAGGGCTCCTGACAATTGGACCACCAGGGAAGTGTCCTTTCCCTTCTTTCTAATTAAGCAAAATATACAATTATTTTTTAAATTGTGACATATCCTTGCTTAAAGTCTCTCAAAGACTTTATTAGGATGAAATCCAAATTATCTATCATTATAAAGCAAAGTGCTTCACAAATTGATATTTAGCTACTTCTCTAAGTCATTACTACCCTTATTTGACACATAACATGTACAATTTTATTTCATTATTTCATCTTTGTACATGAAGTTGCCTCACCTAAAAATGCCCCTTATTCCCTCCTCATCCTTTCTCTGGATGCCTTCCGCAAGTCCAAAGATACTCCTGTTGGACACCTCCTACTGAGTCTTTTCTGGTAAGTCCTCCTTGAAGGTTTCATAGCTGGGATAAGTACCACTCACCTCTTCTAGATATGTCAAAGTTGATTTTCCTTAGAGCTCAAACCTCATACCTTTTCTTTGGTTGTTGCTATTCAGTTGCTAAGTCTGACTTAGCAAGAGTCTGACTCTTTGCGACCCCATGGACTGCAGGCTTCCCTGTTCTTCAGTTTTTCTCTATCTGTATTCAATTCCCAGCAGAAAGCCAGCTCCATGGTATTAAATACCATCTTTATATATATATGAGTTTTAAAATTTTATGTACAACTATGACTTTATCCTGTCAATTTAATATCTCTATGATAAATGACACTAAATACTTCAAACATAATATATTAAAAATGGAAATCTTGATTCTACTGCTACTCTCCAAACCTGTTATTTTCTCGCTGTTCCCTATCTTAGGTAATAGCATCACCACTCATCTAGTTTGCTTAGTTTAAATATCTTGGAATAATTTTTGACTCCATGCTTTCTCTTATAACCTCATACCCAATCTAGCAGTAAAACTTGCCATCTCTACCTTCAAAAATACTTCTTTACATTTCTATCCCTGCCACTATAGTCCAAATGATCGGTCTCTCTTACCTAGACTACTGTAATGACCTTCAAATAGGGCTCCTTCTTCCACTCTTATTGACCTATCCTATATTTTCCACATTGCAACCAGTGTTACCCATTATAAAATCAGGTTATCACCACCATTTCCAGTCTTCTTATGGCCTCACATTTCATTTCAAAAAAATAAAAAATACTTATTGTGGCCTAAAATCCAGAAATCATATGAGTCCTAACAATCTTGTCTCTTACCTTGAATACGTAATACCTTCTACTATACTGTAGCTTCTGACATGCATGCATGAGTGCCTGCTAAGTCACTTCAGTCTTGTCTGCTCTTTGAGACCCTATGAATTGTAGCTTGTCAGGCTCCTCTGTCCATGGGATACTTCAGGCAAGAATGGGTTGCCATGCCCTCCTCCAGGGGATCTTCCCAACCCACGTCTCCTACATCTCTTGCTTTGGCAGGTGGGTTCTTTACCACTAGAAACACCTAGGAAGACCTAACTCTTGACTAGATTGCTTATCTATCAGAAATCCAAGTGATTCAATTTCTGATTTTATTCAGATCATTTCTTTTTCTTTCTAGTTCTTAACACTACCTGATATTATATTAAATTTTTTGTTTGTGTGTCATCTATCATTACTAGAATATAAGCTATGTAAAGCCAGGAGACTGGTTTACTGCCTGGTATGTAACAGATGCTTTATAAAAACTTTTAGAATAAGGGAGAAGTTTAATGTATTTATTGTATTATTCTAGCATTTTGTTTTGCACAGTTCTTTACAGAATTTATAGTGACTGTCTTCCCTATAGATTATAAACTCTAAACTAAAGAACTAAGTATTTTCTCTTCTTCTACCCCAAACTCTACCTTGTTTAATAGTATGTACACAGGCAATGTTTATGATGTAAAATACCTTCATTTTATTTTGTAAGTGAGTGAGGGAATTCTTATAAACAAGGAAAGCTAAGAACATCAGCTTGATTAGGTCACATATGGTAAAAACAAGAAGGAACTCTGCAAGAAAATACCTTGAAGACCTTCTGATTATTTTTGCCCCATTTTCAGCATTAAGGTTTCCATCTGCAAGGGGAAGTTTTCTGGAAACAGTAGCTTAGGAAAATACACAATATGAAGCTCCTATAATTGCCATGTTTATACTGAGTTCTGGGTTAGCTGCTTTGAACCAGTCTTGGTAAAAATAAACTTTCAATGTGTTTTAAGAAATCAGTGTTTCCAATAAGCACTGTCAACATGACCTTTAGTGGTCTCCAGAAATTCTCCTTTACTAAGTATTTAACTGGCTACTCAACCTCTATGCCTTCCTGTCTGCCTTTAATTTTCCCTCAGCAATTTTAATGCTGGAACAACAGCAAAATACATAAGTCATCCTCTGGGAGTATTTCTAACCATAATTTGAAAAGCCCTTGAAATAAGAAAATTAAAATGGATTAGAGGAAGAATAGTAGTACATATTACATATTCGTACATACATATGTATGTAATTATATTACATACATAGGGTAAACAACTAAAAATGCACATCATATTCTCTCTCCTATTTTCTATTCAACACTCAACTGTAAGTCCCTACCTCATTTTCTTTCATGGAGAAATTTTGGATTCCACATGCAGAAATCATGTAAAATACTTTTTGATAAAATTATTACCCATGTTCCATAACAATGATAATATTTAAGAATACTTATAATTCCTATTAAATTACCTAAGGAAAGTCATCCTGAAACTCTTAAATCTCTTGTCATATTTTCATATTAATACTTGGGGCCTCTCTATAAAATAAGTCTATCCCTCACTAAAAGAGAATCAATATTAATACAATGAGACATTATTGAAAAGTTTACAAGCTACAAATATAAATCATGTATAATGAATTCTATTGTAAGTAATTTTATAGATAACTTGAAATAATCCAAGGTCACATCATAAATGTGTAACTCAACTAGCAGTCAATGTAATGATAAACATAGAGAAAGAATACATCGGTTGTTACACATCCCATGTTTTCCTTTTTTTCAGCTTCACTGAAAACAAAATCATAAGATATTTAAAACTATACATTGTGGTGATCTAATATGCGAAGAGTTGACTCGTTGGAAAAGACCCTGATGCTGGGAGTGGGTGGGGGCAGGAGGAGAAGGGGACAACAGTGGATGAGATGGCTGGATGGCATCACCGACTTGATGAGCATGAGTTTGAGTAAGCTCCAGGAGTTGGTGATGGACAGGGAGGCCTGGCGTGCTGTGATTCATGGGGTCGCAAAGAGTCAGACACGACTGAGCGATTGAACTGAACTGAACTGAATATGCACATATATTGTGAGAGGATTTCTTTTCCATCATCTAGTTATTTAACACATTCATCACCTCACATACTACCTTTTTTTCTATAAGAACATTTAAGTTTTATTTTCTTAGCACCTATTATACAATACAGTACTATCAACTACAGAAACCATGCTTTACATTAGCTCCTTAGCTCTTTTTCCTCTTAAAGCTGAAAGTCTGTTCCTCCTTACCAACTTCTCTCTATTGCCTAATTCACTCTTCTAGTACCTGGCAACCACTTTTCTACTAATTTTTTAAAAAATATTCTACATATAAAGGCAGTAATTGTCCTTCTCGGTGTGGCTTATTTTCCTTAGCATAATGCCCATCTACATTATCACAAATGGTAGGATGTCCTTATTTTTCATAACTGAATAATATTCACATATATATATACACACATATAGATATCAATACATATACGGAGAATATATGTGTGTGCATGTGTATACATATATATATATAACATTTCTTTATCCACTTATCTGAAGACTGCTTCCATATTGTGGCTATTGTGATTATTCCTGCAATGAACATGAAACTATATATAACTCTGAAATACAATTTTCCAATTTCTTTGAATAAACACCCAGAAGCAGAATTGCCAGGTCATATGGTTCCTCAAGAGATTACAAGCACTATTTGTAATTACCTGAGGAACCTACATACTGTTTTCCATAGTGGCTATACCAATTTACATTCCCACCAACAGTGTACACGTGTTCCCTTTACTCCATATCCTTGCCAGTATTTATTTTTACTGATAGCTATTCTAACATGTGTGATGCATTGTCACATTGTGGTTTTGATTTACTTTTATTGAAAAGACCATCCTTTCCTCATTATACATTCTTGGCCATTTTGGATTAAATTAATTGACCATATATGCATGTTTATTTCTGGGCTCTTCAATCTGTTCCATTGATCTGTATCTCTGTTTTTATGCCAATACCATACCTTTCTGATCACTATAGCTTTATAATACATTTTGAAATCAGACCGTGTAACTCTTCTAGCTTTGTTCTTCTCTCTCAAGATTGCTTTGGACAGGTTCTTTCACATCTTTTTTCTTAGAAAAAAAGTAGATCATACCAACAATTTTTATATCTCATAAAATATAATAAGCAACTTGAATCAAATTTGATTTGTACTCTTAAATCTATTCTCAAGGGAAGGTACCAATAAAGAGAAAAAAAGAACAAAATTTCAACTCTATAACTTCATATCTAATTCATATCAACTTCTGGATTTCAAAACATACACTTGCTCCAAAACTGAAATCATCAAATAATAAGAATAACAACAGAATCCTAAAACATACATGTTCTATTAAGGCTTAAAAAAAAAAAAAGACTCAAAATAGGACACAGGGAAGAGAAGATGGCTAAATTTAAATTTTAATTGCTGCTGACTTCAGCTATCACCACCATTTCCTAGACCAAACTTAAGACTTCTTGAATGTCAGACAGTCAATAGAGGAAAACAGTCACTTTTATGTATGAAATACAAGGAAGATTCAGTGAATACAACTATAGACCCTTTTTAAACACCCCAAAATAAGCATTGGTATTTGTTTCCCTAAGGAAATAGTAAGGACTTACTCTCAAGACCATGCATGACTTATGGGCCAAACAAAGCCAGGTTAGGTATGATGCCCCGGCACACCAGAAGCACTTCTAGAGCACTGCAGGGTTTCCTCACCTTAAAAGTCGTGGTGCCATACAGCTTGGTAGTGTGGACTGTCTCTGGAAGGACATTAGTGATATTGGTGATAAATTCTTCCAAGTACTTACAGGATTTCTCCAAGTGTGTTGTATTGATAATAATCTGGACAAGCTAGAAAATAACAAGAACATATAAGGGTCATTTGACTATTTAACCTTGGATGCATGGCTCATTATGAATCTGCTGGTACAAGAAAAACAAAAGGCATAATGGCAGAGGCCATCTGTATTCTATAAAAGTTATTGTGAAAGCACAGGATTAGGTATCACTTCCTCTATGAAGACTTCCCTGACTTCCCAAAGAATCTAGCATTCCCCCTACTATAGGAGTAAATGTCACTATTTTAAACTCATATCTTTGGTTCAAAATAAAGACTTAGTTCAGTTTCAGTTCAGTCACTCAGTCGTGTCCGACTCTTTGCGACCCCATGAACCACAGCACACCAGGCCTCCCTGTCCATCACCAACTCCCTGAGTCCACCCAAACCCATGTCCATTGAGTCAGTGATGCCATCCAACTATCTCATCCACTGTCGTCCCCTTCTCCTCCTGCCCTCTATCTTTCCCAGCATCAGGGTTTTTTCAAATGAGTCAGCTCTTCACATCAGGTGACCAAGTACTGGAGTTTCAGCTTCAACACCACTCCTTCTAATGAACACCCAAGACTGATTTGCTTGGATTTGTTTGGATCTCCTTGCAGTCCAAGGGACTCTCAAGAGTCTCCTCTAACACCACAGTTCAAAAGCATCAATTCTTCGGCGCTCAGCTTTCTTCACAGTCCAACTCTCACATCTATACAAGACCAATGGAAAAACCATAGCCTTGACCAGACAGACCTTTGTTGACAAAGTAATGTCTCTGCTTTTTAATATGCTGCTAGGTTGGTCATAACTTTCCTTCCAAGGAGTAAGTGTCTTTTAATTTCATGGCTGCAATCACCATCTGCAGTGATTTTGGAGCCCAGAAAAATAAAGTCAGCCACTGTTTCCCCATCTATTTGCCATGAAGTGATGGGACCAGATGCCAGGATCTTAGTTTTCTGAACGTTGTGCTTTAAGCCAACTTTTTCACTCTCCTCTTTTACTTTCATCAAGAGGCTCTTTAGTTCTTCTTCACTTTCTGCCATAAGGCTGGTGTCATCTGCATATCTGAGGTTATTGATATCTCTCCCGGCAATCTTGATTCCAGCCTGTGCTTCCTCCAGCCCAGCGTTTCTCATGATGCATTCTGCATATAAGTTAAAAAAGCAGGGTGACAATATACAGTTTCGACAGACTCCTTTTCCTATTTGGAACCAGTCTTATTGTTCCATGTTCAGTTCTAACTGTTGCTTCCTGATCTGCATACAGGTTTCTCAAGAGGCAGATCAGGTGGTTTGCTAGTCCCATCTCTTTCAAGGCTAAGATAAAAAACTGATAGTATTTAGCATACAACCTGGAAATAAATAATTGTCAAATGAATAAAATAAACTCCCATTAAAAGAACAAGAATGACTGAAATGGGCACAATGAACATAGGAATTTTGGAACAGTTGCAGTATATCAACAAACTACATCAGTTTCTATGAAAGAAAAAAACATGAGCACGGGAGTCAGAGAAACCAGGGAGCAACTACTTACAAATTATTGATACTGACAAAGTTTCCTGTCTTCTCTAAGCCTATTTATTTACTTGTAAAATATTAATAATAATTTCTAACTCACACTTATTATGAAGACTAAATATTCTTTTGTTAATATTATTTTCCTTTTCTTACAGAAGAGATCCTTAAAGAAGGCAGTACTGGTAGGATAAAAAGCCACCTGCAAATTTCTTCGAGAGCAGGATAAGGAAGAAAACTGTTGTCAGTAGAATTAAACTTTCTAAACCACTTCACAGTTCATTTTCTTACATCACCCTCCTAGCAACCTGAAGAGGTAAGTTAAGTGGGCATAATTATTACTTCCATTCTACAGTAAGAAAAACAAAAAATGAAATTAAACTGGGATTCAAACCCAAGTCATCAACCTTCAAATTATGGTCTCACCTTAATGATTTCAGACAGTGCCTCTTAGCATAAGCTAAGACTGCAGCCCCAGAGTACTACATTGTTATGTATATTAGGCTGAACTATCAGATTCAGGGGCTGACATCAACTATACATCTCCATGCTTTGATTCTACCGCATGTAAAAAAAATTAAGTTAAATTTTTTAATGACTGATACCTACTATGTATTTCAACTATAAAAAGCTATTCACATTCCTGAGCCAAAAAGAAACACAAAGAGAAAGTAAAATGGAACCCTTTTTTACCTTTCTTTTCAACATCTTTAACTTTTCATAACAAGAATACGTCTAGGTGTGGGGTTGTGGTAGGTAAGAGAGTTTTGGTGTTTAAGGCTATGAAAGAACTTGTATCTTCTTTCAGTCTAGTGAGATAATAATCCAGAGAAGACTGAGTAGATGACAGAAGGGGAAAATTGGAGTTAAAGATGAAGGGAGGTACTACACATTTTTAAAAACAAATGATATTCCAAAACAATGTTTAAAAGATGGAATTGTACTTCAGTAAAAGTGACTGCATTAAGCTGTGGAATATTAAATTAAATTACTAATAGGACCATAATCAGAAATACTATACTAAAGACTTTGACTGTGTAGATTACAACAAATTTTGGAAAATTCTTAAAGAGATGTGAGTACCAGACCACCTTACCTGTCTCCTGAGAAACTTGTATACAGGTCAAGAAGCAACAGTTAGAACCAGGGACAGAACAACAGACTGGTTCAAAACTGGGAAAGGAGTATGTCAAGGCTATGTATTGTCACCTTGTTTATTTAACTTATGTGCAGAGTACATCATGAGAAATGCCCAGCTGGATGAAACACAAGCTAGAATGAAGACTGCTGAGAGAAATATCAATAACCTCAGATATGCCAATGATAACACTAATGGCAGAAAGTGAAGAGGAACTAAAGAGCCTCTTGATGAAGATAAAAGAGAAGAGTGAAAAAGCTGGCTTAAAACTCAACATTCAAAGAACTAAGATCATGGCACCCGATCCCATCACTTCATGTCAAATAGAAGGGGAAAAAGTGACAGTTTTTATTTTCTTGGATTCCAAAATCACAGCGGACAGTGATTGCAGCTATGAAATTAAAAGACACTTGTTCCTTAGAAGGAAAGCAATGATAAACCTAGACAGTGTATTCAAAAGCAGAGACGTCACTTTGCTGACAAAGGTCCATATAGCCAAAGCTATGGTTTTTCCAGTAGTCATATACGGATGTGAAAGTTGGACCATAAAGAAGGCTGAAGAATTGATGCTTTCTAATTATGGTGCTGGAGAGGATTCTTGAGAGTTCTTTGGACAGCAAGGAGATCAAACCAATCAGTCCTAAAGGAAATCAATGCTGAATATTCTATTCATTGGAAGGACTGATGCTGAAGATGAAGCTCCAATACTATAGCCACCTGATTGAAAAACCTGCTCATTGGAAAAAGACCCTGCTGCTGGTAAAGTTTGAGGGCAAAACAGAAGGGGGCGGTAGAGAGTGAGATAGTTAGATAGCACCACTGATTCAACAGACCCGTATCTGAACAAACTCCAGGAGATAGTGAAGGACAGGAAGCCTGGTGTGTTGCAGTCCAAGCAGTCTCAAAGAGTAGGACATGACTCAGCGACTGAACAACAACTTCCTCAAAGAGCACAGAGCACAAGGCCAAATACACAATTAATTCTCCAAAAATACATGTCAACTCATAATGCTTTAGTCACAGATTCAGGTAAGGAAAAAGGTAACTTCTACCCCCTAAGGATCAGCCAAACACAGCTACTTTTGAAACATAATGGCAAAGATAAAAGACCCAGTTCCAAGAAAGATAAGTTAGGGCAACAATGGGACTAAGTCTTTGCACTATTCCCCACAATTCATCAGACAAGTTCATATTAATCATTAGGCTCTTTCTGGGCTTCCCTGGTGGCTCAGATAGTAAAGAATCTACCTGCAATGTGGAAGACCTGGGTTCGATCCCAGGGTTGGGCTTCCCAGGTGGGGGTAGTGGAAAAGAACACGACTGCCAATGCAGGAGATATAAGAGACATGGGTTCAATCCTTGTGTCAGGAAGATACCCTGGAGTATGGCATGACAACCCACTCCAGTATTCTTGCCTGGAGAATCCCGAAGGACAGAGAAGCCTGGTGGGCTACAGTTCATGGGGTCTCAAAGAGTCAGAGACACGAGTGAAGCAACTTAGCACACATCCAGGTCCTTTCCATCCATTCGATAGTTTGAATTTTGGAAGAAAATTCTGTCACCTATAAAATTACCCAAAACATCAGCTTTTTAACTGTAGAGTGCTTTAGGGAAAAACACCCACAAAAATAAGTGATTTCTCACCCTCTTCCTTACAATGTGTTTCTTCTTCAGAGAAGGACTAAAATCAGTTTAAAAATTTTAATTTTATACATTAAATCATTCTTCTTCATGAGTGGGAATGTGGCTACTGGAAAGGTTGTCTTGATGTGGAAGCTAGAAAAGTAAGAGAGTTAATTTGGGGAACCAAAATTTTTCTATTTTAAAATGAGTATTACCAATAGGGAACACATTCTATCTATCAAAAGAAATCCTAATAATAAGGAGAAATCGTGTCATATTACAGAAATAAAAAAACAGTGGCAGTCAAAGAGAAAATTGTCATGTTTTGCAGGATATTGACAGTTTTAAAAAAAAAGGAGGCGGCTTCACTGGGTACAGTAGTAATTTCCCATGACTTTTTAAAGATCTGTCAACACAAAAGATCACCATGAATTACATCAATTGGCTGTCAGTCACTTTTGAAATGTTTCATTGCTGAGCATAGAAGAGACTATTAAAACACTCTAGGATTACAGTAGATACCATGTCATTTTCAAAGGGAATATCTGTCTGTTAATGAGGTCTAAGTGATTCTACTCCTGAATGACAGCTAACCAAAATCCTTAAAAGGGCATTTACAAATGTGAAGCCAGATGCTTTGGGAGTTATTTTGAACTTAAGGGTGAAATGAAGCAATTTCTTATATCAACTTCCATCAGAGTTTGAGCTCCTTTGATATTTTTAACCCATACTACCCACTCTCTTTTAAAAATATATCACTGCAGCAATCTAAACCGTCCTATTGTTTCAAGAATATGGAACTAACATTGTATTAAGAGATTGGTTATATCTCATATAAAGTGGAGTTCTATGAAAACTGTACAAAAAAAAAAAAAAAAAACCCACCAAAAAGCAAATAAACACCTCTCACAACTAAATGACAAAAGTTACTTAGATGAAAAACCATTAAGAAACAGGACATTTTGGGGGGGGGGGGGCGCGGGTGTGTGTGGGGGAATCTTTCCTTCCTAAAATCAGAGAGAATCTAATAAAGAAGGCACAAAGTAGCCTGTAGGCGTCACTTCTTCAACTTTGCTCCAAACACCACAGCAGAGGCCGAACTATGATCACAGATAGGTATTCATATTCCTGACAAACTCCAGCAAAGAAAATGTATTCATAATCTTTAACAGTTCAAAACTAAGCCTTAAATTCCAAGAAGAGGTTTCCATTCCTGATTATAAGTTACTTCTGAAGTATACACATCTACTTATATTAGGATATATTACATTACCTTGTCCCCCAAAACAGATAATTTAGTATACTGAAGTTTCAATTGGACTAATCCAAGCCAAGAAAATTACTGTTTCTACCCACCAATGCCTCTCAACTACTGATAGAAAAGATTAAAAACTAAATAACAGTCTTATTTCTCATTCACAAATATAAGCTATACCTAAGACTTCAAGGAATTTTATCTCCATTTCACCTCAGCAAGTGTATAAAAAGCTGTGTCAGCTACCCATTTTATATCATCTCTATGGTAAATACCTAAACTATTAAAATACCTGGAATTACTGGTTTTGAATTCAAAGGTCTAATACAAAGCTTATATTTGAAAAACTTCTGTATACAATGTTTTAACATAATATTAGCAATATCACTGCTATTAACAATAGGGAATGGAAACAAATGATACATGGGAGATAACATAAGACAGAATCACATGGTCATCAATCTAAACTATATTAAAAATAAAAGGAGAATGCAAAGCATTGGTCATTTATTCAGGTCCCCTGGGGCATGATTATAACCATAAAAATATGTGTTCCATATAGTATAACTACCAGCCCCTCTAAATTTCTTTACCTTACACTGAAAACCTACCTATCTACTTTTTTTTTTACCCTTCTTCTCTCTTTCATTACTTAACAATTCCTACATGCCCAGGAACTGGGATAGATAGGGTTGTACATAATTATACACAAGACAAAGTCCTTGGTTTCATGGAGATTATAGTAAATGCATAAACATATAAACACATAGCATGACAGCAGGTGGTAGTAAGCACTGGGAAGAGAAGAGAGAAGAAAGAAAAAGGAGGTACAAGGGGATGGTGTTAATCTATCTGAGCTACTTGGAGATAGGGTGGTCAAGAGCCCTCTTTAAGGAAATAATATTTGAGAAGAAATTTAAGTGAAGGTATATTGCTGTCATGTGTAATAAATAAATTCTTTTATGTCTAATTTATATTTTAAGCCTTTCTATCATTACATTCTTCATAAAGAAGCAGAGTATCCTTTCATTCATTGTAAAACCTGCATGGATCACAGCCTTGTCATGGCAAAGAGGCTTGCATAACTCAATGAAGCTATGAGCCATGCAATACAGGGCCACCCAAGATGGATGGTCATAAGAGGAAACAGCAACCCAGTTCAGTATTCTTGCTTGGAAAACCCCACAAACAGTATGAAAAGGCAAAAAATAGGACACTGGAAGATGAGCCCTCCAAGTAGAAAGGTGTCCAATATGCTATTGGGGAAGAGCAGAGGGCAATAACTAATAGCTCCAGAAAGAATGCAGCAGCTGGGACAAAGTGGAAACAATGAGCACTTATGGTTGTACCTGATGGTGAAAGTAAATTCAATGTTGTAAAGAACAATATTGCATAGGAACCTGTAATGTTAAGTTCATGAATCAAGGTAAATTGGATATGGTCAAGCAGGAGATAGCAAGACAGAATATCCCAGGAATGAGTGAACTAAAATGGACAGGTGCCGGGAGCCAGCACACGAGATCCCACCCATTACAAGGTCGTGAGGAGACCTGACAAGCAAGGGAGATCAGGACTTCAGGGATTTCAAAAAGCTGCCCCGGCGCTCACCTTAAAGATGATCTCTGTCTTTCTGATGCTTGCTATATTAGACTACTCCCTAATTTCTGTGACACGGGTAGAAGGCCTTCCCCAATCTCTTTCCAAACAGAATCAACTTAGAACTTTAATTAATATGTCCGCCGGATGGTGGTATCCTATAAGATTATCCATGATGAAAGGAGTGTTTCAATTTAGACCCCTTTGCTGGCATTCTAGCCTGCTTGGCAAATGCGTACTAATGCACATGACTGTTCACAACACCTTAATCATAAACAGCATAAAGAACCTGATCACACAAAAGGCCGTATTAGGCACAGAGCCCTTCGGGGGTGTGGAAGCCCTATTAGAGAACACAAAATATTATTCTAAAAGTGGTTATAGTTAAAGATTTAGAAAAATAAGAGTTTAGAATTGTTAATTTTAACCAGGAATGCTAAACAGGGGCTGCCTCACTGGAGCTGCAGAGTCTTTGTGTGGTAAACCTTTTAGATAAATTTAACTGATAAGTTCTGCAAAAGGACTGACCTGTGTGTTCATTAAAGAATAGATTATGGAAAACAGCTTTGCATTCACCTAGGTCATAAAATGTCAATAGGCCCCAAGGCCAGAAGATAATGTACAAGACCCTCATAAACAAAGAAGCATGCAGAAAACACCCTGGTTTTGTGAAGAACAAGCTGATGCAATGTTAAACTATCTTCCCCTTAGAAATGTACTAACTTAGGGTATAAAAGCCACGGTAAAAAATAAAGCATTGCCAGACTCTGCACCCCATGTCTGGTCACTCTCTCTCTCTCTCTCTCCCTCGCAGACTTGGCCCTATCAAGGCTGGTCTCATGTGTCTTCTCTCGCCGACGCCGTTCATCCCGAGGGTATCCCCTGGATCCTGCCGAGGCTGGACCCCGGCAACTTAATTCATTATATCTACTGCTATGGGCAAGAATCCCTTAGAAGGAGTAGAGTAGCCCTCATAGTCCACAAATAGGTACAAAATGCAGTACTTGGGTGGAACCTGAAAAGAAAGAATGATCTCAATTCATTTCCAAGGCAAACCATTCAATATCACAGCAAAACAAGTCTATGCATCAACCACTGATGTCAAAGAAACTGAAGCTGACCAGTTCTGTGAGGACCAACTTTCTAGAACTAACACCAAAAATGATGTCCTTTCCATCATAGGGGATTAGAATACAAAAGTAGGAAATCAAAAGATACCCGGAACCACCGGGAAGTTTGGTCTGGGATACGAAATGAAGCAGGGCAAAGGCTAACAGAGTTTAAACAAGAGAATACACTGGTCATAGCAAATACCTTTTCCAACAACCAAAGAGATGACCTTACACATGCACATTACGACTGCTCTGCTGCTCAGCTGCTTCAATCATGTAAGACACTTTGCGACTATATGGGCTGTAGCCTGCTGGGGTCCTCTGTCCGTGGAATTCTCCAGGCAAGAATATTGGACTTTGTTGCCATGCCCTCCTCCAAGGGATCTTCCCAGCCCAGCAGTCAAACCTCCATCTCCTACACTGGCAGGAGGGGTTCTTTACCACTAGAGCCACCTGGGAAGCCCCATGGACATCATTAGATGGTCAACACTGAAATCAGACTGATCATGTTCCTTGAGGCCAAAGATGGAGATGCTCTATACAGTCAGCAAAACTAAGACCTGTAGCTGACTACTGCTAATATGATGAGCTCTTTATTGCAAAATTCAGGCTTAAATTGAATAAAGTAGGGAAAATCACCAGGACACTCAGGTATGACCTAAATCAAATTTCTTACGTTATGCTAAGTGGAGGTGACAAATAGATTCAAGGGATTAGATCGGGTAGACAGAGTGTGTGAAGAACAATGGATAGAGGTTAGTAATACTGTACAGGGGGCAGTGACCAAAACTATCCCAAAGAAAAGGAAATGAAAGAAATCAAAGTGGTTGTCCAAGGAGGCTTTACAAATAGCTGAAGAAAGAAGAGAAGAGAAATGCAAAGGAGAAAGAGAAAGATACAGCCAACTGAATGCAGAGTTCCAGACAATAGCAAGGAGAGATAAGAAGACCTCCTTAAATGAACAATGCAAAGAAACAAAGGAAAACAATAAAAGGGCAAAGACTAGACATCTCCTCAAAAACACTGAAGAAATCAAGGGAACATTTCAGGCAAGAATGAGCATGATAAAGAACAGAAATGATAAGGACCTAACAGAAGCAGAAGAGATTAAGAAGAGGTGGCAAGAAAACACAGAATAATTTTGGATAATCACGCTGGTGTGTTCATTCTTCTAAAATCAGACATCCTGTAGTGTGAAGTCAAGTGGGCCTTACGAAGCATTACTATGAGGAAGCTAGAGGTGATGGAATCACAGCTGAACTTTTTAAAAATCCTAATAGATGATGCTGTTAAAGTGCTGTACTCAATATGCCAGCAAATTTGGAAAATTCAGCAGTGGCCACAGGACTGGAAAGGGTCAGTTTTCATTCCAATCGCAAAGAAGAGCAATGCCAAAGAATGTCCCAACTACAACAGTGCTCATCTTACATGCTAGCAAGGTTATGTTGAAAATCTTTCAAGCTAGGCTTCAGCAGTACATGAACTGAGAACTTTCAGATGTATAAGCTGGGTTTTGAAGAGGCAGAGGAAAGAGAGATCAAATTGCAACATTCATTAGATCTTGGAGAAAGCCAAGCAGTTCCAGGAAAACATCTACTTCTACTTCACTGACTATGCTAAGGCCCTTGTGTGTGGATAACAACAAACTGTTGAAAATTCTTCAAGAGATGGGAGTACTAGATCACCTTATCTGTCTCCTGAGAAACCTATATGTGAGTCAAGAAGTAACAACCAGACATGAAACAATGGACTGGTTCAAAATTGTGAAAGGAGTACCATCAGGCTGTAAATTGTCACCCTGATTATTTAACGTATATACAGAGTACAACATGTGAAATGCTGAGCTAGATGAATCAAAAGCTGGAACCAAGACTGCCAGGAGACATATCAACAACCTCAGATATGCAGATGACACCATTTTAGTGGCAGAAAGTGAAGGAGAACTAAAGAGCCTCTTGATGAGGGTAAAAGAGGAGAGTGAAAAAGTTGGTTTGAAAATTAACATAACAAAAACTAACATCACTTTATGGCACAAACAAGAAGAAAAAGTAGAAACAGTAACAGATTTTATTTTCTTGGGCTCTAAAATCACTGCAGATGGTGACTGTAGTCATGAAATTAAGATGCTTCCTACTTGAAAGAAAAGCTATGACAAACTTAGACAGTGTATTAAAGAACAGAGCTATGACTGCCAACAAAGGCCCATACAGTCAAAGCTGTGGTCTTTTCAGCAGTCATGTATGGATGTGAGAGCAGGACCATAAAGAAGGATCACTGCTGAAGAATTGATGTTTTCTAATTGTAGTGCTGGAGAGGACTCTTGAGAGTCCCCTGGACTGCAAGGAGATAAAATCAGTCAATCCTAATGGAATGGAAATCAACCGTGACTATTCATTTGGAAGGACTGATGCTGAAGCTGAAGCTCCAATACTCTGGCCATCTGATGTGAAGAGCTGATTCATTGGAAAAGACCCTCATGCTGCAAAAGATTGAATGCAAAAGTAGAAGAGAGTGGAACAGGATGAAATGGTTAGATAGCATCACTAATTCAATGGACTTGAAATTGAGCAAACTCTAGGAGATAGCAAAGGACAGAGAAACCAGCAAACCATGGGGTTGCAAAGAGTGGAACATGACTTATCACCTGAATAACAACAACAACAGGTGGTAATAAGCACTGGGGATACTATTAATAGAAGCAAGGATAAGGAGGTATAAGGGGATGGTTCAGTTCAGTTCAGTCACTCAGTCGTGTCCGACTCTTTGCGACCCCATGAATCACAGCACGCCAGGCCTCCCTGTCCATCATCAACTCCCGGAGTTTACTCAAACTCATGCCCATCGAGTCGGTGATGCCATCCAGCCATCTCATCCTCTGTCGTCCCCTTCTCCTCCTGCCCCCAAGCCCTCCCAGCATCACGGCCTTTTCCAATGAGTCAACTCTTCGCATCAGGTGGCCAAAGTACTGGAGTTTCAGCTTCAGCATTAGTCCTTTCAATGAACACCCAGGATTGATCTCCTTTAGGATGGACTGGATGGATCTCCTTGCAGTCCAAGGGACTCTCAAGAGTCTTCTCCAACACCATAGTTCAAAAGCATCAATTCTTTGGTGTTCAGCTTTCTTCACAGTCCAACTCTCACATCCATATGTGACCACTGGAAAAACCATAGCCTTGACCAGACGGACCTTTGTTGACAAAGTAATGTCTCTGCTTTTTAATATGCTATCTAGGTTGGTCATCACTTTCCTTCCAAGGAGTAAGTGTCTTTTAATTTCATGGCTGCAGTCACCATCTGCAGTGATTTGGGAGTCCAAAAAAATAAAGTCTGACACTGTTTCCACTGTCTCCCCATCTATTTCCCATGAGGTGATGGGACCAGATGCCATGATCTTAGTTTTCTAAATGTTGGGCTTTAAGTCAACTTTTTCACTCTCCTCTTTTACTTTCATCAAGAGGCTTTATAGTTCCTCTTCACTTTCTGCCATAAGGGTGGTGTCATCTGCATATCTGAGGTTATTGATATTTCTCCTGGCAATCTTGATTCCAGCCTGTGCTTCTTCCAGCCCAGCGTTTCTCATGATGTATATTGCATATAAGTTAAATGAACAGGATGACAATATACAGCCTTGATGTACTCCTTTTCCTATTTGGAACCAGTCTGTTGTTCCATGTTCAGTTCTAACTGTTGCTTCCTGATCTGCATACAGGTTTCTCAAGAGGCAGGTCAGGTAGTCTGGTATTCCCATCTCTTTCAGAATTTTCCACAGTTTATTGTGATCCACACAGTTGAAGGCTTTGGCGTAGTCAATAAAGCAGAAATAGATGTTTTTCTGGAACTCTCTTGCTTTTTCAAAGATCCAGTGGATGTTGTCAATTTGATCTCTGGTTCCTCTACCTTTTCTAAAACCAGCTTGAACATCTGGAAGTTCATGGTTCATGTATTGCTGAAGCCTGGCTTGGAGAATTTTGAGCATCACTTTACTAGCGTATGAGATGAGTGCTATTGTCCGGTAGTTTGAGCATTCTTTGGCATTGCCTTTCTTAGGGATTGGAATGAACACTGACCTTTTCCAGTCCTGTGGCCACTGCTGAGTTTTCCAAATTTGCTGGCATATTGAGTGCAGCACTTTCACAGCATCACCTTTCACAATTTGAAATAGCTCAACTGGAGTTCCATCACATCCACTAGCTTTGTTCATACTGATGCTTTCTAAGGCCCACTTGACTTCACATTCCAGGATGTCTGGCTCCAGGTGAGTGATCATACCATTGTGATTATCTGGCTCATGAAGATCTTTTTTGTACAGTTCTTCTGTGTATTCTTGCCACCTCTTCTTAATATCTTCTGCTTCTGTTAGGTCCATACCATTTCTGTCCTTTATCGAACCCATCTTTACCTGAAATGTTCCCTTGGTATCTCTAATTTTCTTAAAGAGATCTCTAGTCTTTCCCATTCTGTTGTTTTCCTCTATTTCTTTGCATTGATCGCTGAGGAAGGCTTTCTTATTTCTCCTGGCTATTCTTTGGAACTCTGCATTCAAATGGGAATATCTTTCCTTTTCTCCTTTGCTTGATCTGAGCTATTCTGAGAGTAGGTGGTCAAGGAAATCTCCTTAAAGAAATAGTATTTGAGTATGGATTTAACTGAAGATATATTTCTATCATACGTGATAAATAAATAATTTTAAGTCTAATTTATATTTTAAGCCTATCAGTACATTTTTAATACAGGAAGACTATCCTTTGATTCATTTTAAAACCTTCTCTCAAATTTAATTAATTCTCTGATATCCTGAGATTAACAAACTTGTAGTTTATTTTCTTTCTCTTTACAACATTGTTCTCAAATTTCTGTAGTAAAAAAGAAAAGGCTTAGAAAAAAACAATCTTATTTTAAAACTTACTTCAAAATTTTTTAAATTGAAATGCAGCTGATTTACAACATTGTGCTAGTTTCAAGTGTACATCAAAGTGATTGTTATACACACATATATATAATATTTATCAGATTCTTTTCCCATGTAAGTTATTACACAGGATTGAGTAAAGTTCATTGGGCTATACAGTAGGTGTCTGTTGATTATATATATTACATATAGCAGTATATATGTGTTAATTCCAACCTCCTAGTTGATACCCTCTGCTCACCATTCCCCTTTGGTATCCATAAGCTTCTAAGTCTGGAATTTGTTTCAATTTTGAAAATAAGTTCATTTGTATCGCTTTTTAGATTCCATGCATAAGTGATATATGATATTTGTCTTGCTCTAACTTATCTCACTTAGTATGATAATCACTAGGTCCATCATTGTGGCTACAAATGGTACTATTTTTTTTTCTTGGCTGAGTAATATTTTGCACAAATATACCACATCGTCATTATCCATTTATCTGTTGATAGATATTTAGGTTGTTCCCATGTCTGGGCGATTGTACATAGTACTGCTATAAACAATGGGGGGTTCATACAAAGAAAGTATGGCTTTCTCTGGATATAAGCCCAGGACTGGGATTGCAGGATAATATAGTATCTCCATATCCAGAAGGCATATACTTCTGCTTCATTGACTACACTAAAGCCTTTGATTGTGTGGATGACAACAAACTGTGGAAAAATTCTTCAAGAGATGGGAATACCAGACCACCTTACTTGCCTCAGGCAAAATCTGTATACGGGTCAAGAAGCAACAGTTACAACGGGACGTGGAACAATGGGCTGGTTCCAAATTGGGAACAAAGATATCAAACCAGTCAATCATAAAGGAAATCAACCCTGAAAATTCACTGGAAGCACTGTTACGGAAACTGATGCTCCAATACACTGGCCACCTATTGCGATGAAGCAACTCCTTCTTCGAGGGCAAAAGGAGAAGAGAAAATATATGTAAAAAATAAAAAGAAGGGGGTGGCAGAGGATGAGACGGTTAGAGAGTATCACTGACTCAATGGACATGAACTTGGACAAATTCCAGGAGATAGTAGAGGATGGAGGACCCGGGCATGCTACAGTGCATAGGGTTGCAAAGAGTCAGCTAAGACTTAGCAACTGAATAACAACAACAATAATACAAATAATAAAGTATCAAGTATAAAATATACCAAATTCATGGGAACTTTATTATTGATATGAACTTACTGCTTATTATGTACAGATTCAGCTAAATATGGCTTATATGGCTGAATAAAATATATAACTAGGCTGGCTAGCCTCACTTTACTTCATATCCACTAGCCAAAGTGTGCATATAATGCTATGAAATAACCACATTACTGTTCATGAAGTAACTCTCTTTTCCAGTGCCCAGAGATAGTTTCTCTTCTTCAGAGATACCTTAAACCCAACATTTGTACTAGAAATCCACTTTTAGCTGAAGACTTTTCTTTCAGTGGGAAAACTGAGCACTCGGAAAATTCCATCGTAACATATACACAATCACCACCATCTGCATCCACATACTGTGATTCTCATCTGTTATCAGAGGTGAACTTCATACTACTTAAAACCAATTCCTTTAACTGTTAATGGGATTCTAAACTCTCTCTCCTACTCAAGTACAGTATTCCGGAGATTTTCCCCTTTCTCATACATCATCAACTTTTTGCTTTTTATTGTATTATTCTCACCATAAAGAACATGCTGTTAGTTCTGCTATTACAATTTTTTTTTAATTAACCGACTTCCACTGCCAGCTATGACCTCATTTCCTTACCTACCTTTGTAACAAAATTTCAGGGAAGAGTTGTCTTATACACACTGTCTCCAATTCCTCTCTTTCCATTCTTTAAAAATATTAATATAAATAAACACTTTATGTAGAATAGTTTTATATTTACAAGACAGTTGCAAAGAGTTCCCAAATACCCCACACCCAGTTCCCCCTGCTGTTTACATCTCACATTACTACGGGACATGTGTGGGTACTCAGCTGTGCCAGTCAAGTCCGACTCTTTGCACCCCTACTAACTGTAGCCCACCAGGCTCCTCTGTCCATGGGGTTCTCCAGGCAAGAACACTTTTCTCTTTTTTTCTAATTTTAATTTTTTAAAACCTATTATATTTTTTCTACATTTATTGCTTCATTTGCATTTACTACTGCTCTTTTCCCCTTGCAGTTAATGTTTAATGTATATAAATCATCTACCTCTATTTAATTTAGCCTATCTATTCTTTCTTTCTTTTCTTAATTTCCTTTCCTCTCAACATATTTGTTACTTTTGTTTTTATTCCTTTATTCCCCACTTGGCGCCTTGCTTTAGTTTTGTTTTCTAGTTTGTGCTTAAGTTAGTTTTCTTCTTAACTGGTAAATATAACATTTGATTTCCTTTGTTCACTGGATCAATCAAGTGTACTTGATTTTTGTTGGATCGTTTTCATGTTGTCCATGGGTGTATATGCATATGTGTATATTTCATTATTTTAATTATTATTTGCCTGATATTGTAAATGCCATTGATCTGGGATTCATCTTTGGTTTCTCATTTTTGGATATTTGTTTTTCTCTCCCTTAATACCATAACAAACAACTTGTGAAATCTTCGTTCCTGACCAGAGATCAAACCCTGAGCATTTGGAGTGGGAGCACTGAATCGAAGGCCCTAGACTACCAGAGAAAAAACCGTAGGGATCATCCAGTAGTGAGAACTCACACAAAGAAAACCACTGAATACAAGGTCCAGCATCACCCAACCATCAGTAGCACCCCGTGCAGGATGCCTCATCTAAATAACAAACAAAGCAATAATACAAACCCAATAAGCAGCAGCCAGGAGTACCACCTCACTCACACTTGCCCATCAGAGGAAAAACAAACAAACAAACAAAAACTCAGCACAAATCTCACCCTATATGAAGCTCACACAAACCATGGGACCAAAGTTAGGAGGGCTGAAACCAAAAGGAAGAAAGAAGTCAAACTTCTTCTAATAAAGAATTCAACTTTCCTTGAAGCCTGGGAAAAGGAGACCTAAAACACAATAACCTCAAAAGAAAAAAAAAAAATGAAAAGGCAGAGAAATATTGAACAAATGAAGGAACAAACAAGAAACACAGAAGTCCAAATCAGGGAAGAGGAAATAAGAAAATAACCTGAAAAAGAATTCAGAATGATGATAGTAAAGATGATCAAAAACTTCAAAACAAAGTGGAGAAAATGCAAGAATCAGTTAACAAAGACCTAGAAGAATTAAAGAATAAGCATACAGAGACAAACAACACAATTACTGAAATTAAAAATACTGTAGAAGGAATCAATAGCACAATATCTGGAGCAGAAGAACAAATCAGTGAGCTAGCTGGAAGATAAAATGGTGGAAATAACTTCTGAAGAGCAGAATAAAGTAAAAGGAATGAAAAGAGCTGAAGACACTCTCAGAGACCTCTGGGACTATATCAAACATACCAACGTTTGAAATAGGGGTCCCAGAAGAATAAGAGAAAAAGAATGGGGATCAGAAAATATTTGAAGAAATTATAGATGAAAATTTCCCCATCATGGAAAAGGAAATATCCAATCAAGTCCAAGAGGCACAAAGAGCCCCATACAGGATAAACCCAAGGAGAAACACGCCAGGACACATATAAATCAAAGTAACAAAGACTAAACACAAACAAAGAAAATTAAAAGCAGCAAGGGAGAAGCAACAATATATAAGGGAAACCCCATACACTTAACAGCTGATCTTTCAGCAGAAACTGTAGGCCAGAAGGGAATGGCAGGATATATTTGAAGTACTGAAAGGGAAAAATCTACAACCAAGATCACTGTACCCAGCAAAGATCCCATTCAAAATTGATGGAGAAATAAAAAGCTTTTCAGACAAGAAAAGGTTAAGACAATTCAGTACCACAAAACCAGCTTATAACAAATGTTAAACGGACTTATATTCAGTAATATGTGAACCATGAAGTTGCAGATGGTCAAGCTGGATTTAGAAAAGGCAGAGGAACCAGAGATCAAACTGCCAACATCTGCTGGATCATCAAAAAAGCAAGAGTTTCAGAAAAGTATCTATTTCTGCTTTACTGACTATGCCAAAGCCTTGGACTGTGTGGATCACAATAAACTGTGGAAAATTCTGAAGGAAATGGAAATATCAGACCACCTGATCTGCCTCTTGAGAAACCTGCATGCAGGTCAGGAAGCAACAGTTAGAACTGAACATGGAACAACAGACTGGTTCCAAATAGGAAAAGCAGTATGTCAAGGCTGTATATTGTCACCCTGCTTATTTAACTTATATGCAAAGTATATCATGAGAAATGCTGGACTGGAGGAAGCATAAGCTGGAATCAAGATCATCAGGAGAAATATCAATAACCTTAGATATACAGATGACACCAGGCTTATGGCAGAAAGTGAAGAAGAACTAAAGAGCCTCTTGATGAAAGTGAAAGAGGAGAGTGAAAAAGTTGACTTAAAGCTTAACATTCAGAAAACTAAGATCATGGCATCTAGTTCCATCATTTCATGGCAAATAGATGGGGAGACAGTGGAAACAGTGGCTTACTTTATTTTGGGGGGCTCTAAAATCACTATAGATGGTGACTGCAGCCATGGAATTAAAAGACGCATACTCCTTGGAAGGAAAGTTATTATCAACCTAGACAGCATATTAAAAAACAGAGACATTACTTTGTCCATAAAGGTCCGTTTAGTGAAAGCTATGGTTTTTCCAGTAGTCATATATGGATGTGAGAGCTGGACTATAAAGAAGGCTGAGCACTGAAGAATTGATGCTTTTGAACTGTGGTATTGGAGAAGACTCTTGAGAGTCCCTTGGACTGAAAGGAGATCCAACCAGTCCATCCTAAAGGAGATAAGTCCTGGGTGTTGACTGGAAGGACTGATGTTGAAGCTGAAATTCCAATACTCTGGCCATCTGATGCAAAGACCTGACTCATTTGAAAAGACTCTGATGCTGGGAACGATAGAGGGCAGGAGTAGAAGGGGACGACAGAGGATGAGATGGTTGGATGGCATCATCGACTCAGTGGACGTGGGTCTGGGTGGACTCCGGCAGTTTGTGATGTACAGGGAGGCCTGGCGTGCTGCGGTTCATGGGGTCGTAAAAAGTTGGACATGACTAAGCAACTGAACTGAACTGAACTGAACTGGTAGTCAAGAAATACAACAGAAGAAAAAATATCTACAAAAAACCCCCTACCAATTAGAAAATGGCAATAGGAACACATATATCAATAATTACTTTAAATGGAAATGAATTAAAAGCTCCATCCAAAAGACACAGGCTGGCTAAATGGATACAAAAAGAAGATCCATATATATGCTGTCTACAAAAAATCTACCTTAGACCTCAAGACACATATATGAAAGTGAGAGGATGGAAAAATATATTCTATGCAAACAGGAAGCAAAAGAAAGCTGGACTAGCAATCCTCATATCGGACAAAATACACCTTAACATAAAGAAGATTACAAGAGATAAGGAAGGACACTACATAATGATCAAGGGATCAGTCCAAGAGGAAGACATAACAACTGCAAATATCTTTGCACCCAATACAGGAGCACCTCAATACATAAGACAAACACTAACAGAGATAAAACGAGAAACTGACAGTAACACAATAATCGTAGGAGACTTTAATACCCCACTCAGACTGATGGACAGATCATGAAAACAGAAAATTAATGTGGAAACACAAGTCTTAAATGATACATTAGATGAGATGGATCTCATTGATTTCTTCAGGTCATTCCATCCAAATGCAGAAGAATACACCTTCCTCTCAAGTGCACATGGGAAATTCTCCAGGATAGACCACATCTTGGGTCACAAATCAAACCTCAGTAAATTTAAGAAAACTGAAATCGTGTCAAGCATCTTCTCCAACCACAACACTATGAGACTAGATATCAACTACAAGAAAAAAATTGTAAGAAACACAAACACATGGAGATTAAACAACAGATTTCTAAATAACCAACAGGTTACTGAAGAAATCAAAAGGGAAATCAAAAAATTTCTAGAAAAAAATGACAATGAAAACACGACAACTCAAAACCTAAGGGATGCAGCAAACACAGTTCTAACAGGGAAGTTTATAGCAGTACAATCCTATCTCAAGAAATAAGAAAAATATCGAATAGACAACCTAACTCTACACCTAAAGCTACTGGGAAAAGAAGAAGACAAGAAAACCCAAAATTAGTAGAAAGAAAGAAACCGTAAAGATCCAAGCAGAAATAAATGAAAAAGAAATGAAAGAAACATTAGTAAAGGTTAACAAAACTAAAAGCTGGTTCTTTGAGAAGATAAACAAAATTGACAAACCCTTGCCAGACTCATCAAGAAAAAAAGAGAGAAGAATCAAATCAACAAAATCAGAAATTAAAAAGGAGAGGTTAAAACAGATATTGCAGAAATACAAATGATCATAAGAGGCTATTATGAACAACTATATGCAATAAAATAGATAACCTCGAAGAAATGGACAGATTCTTACAAAAGTTCAATCTTCCAAGACTGAATCATGAAAAAATAGAAATTATGAACAAGCAATTACAAGCACCAATTACAAGCACTGAAATTGAAGTTGTGATCAAAAATCTCCCAAAAAACAAAACTCCAGGACCAGATGGCTTCACAGCAGAATTCTATCGAACATTTAGAGAAAAGCTAATGCCTATCCTTCTAAAACTCTTTCAAAAAATTACAGAGGAAGAAACACTTTCAAATTCATTCTATGAGGCCACCATCATCCTCATACCAAAACCAGACAGAGACAACACAAAAAAAGAAAATACAGGCCAATATCACTGATGAACATAGATGCAAACATCCACAACAAAATTTTAGCAAACAGAATTCACCAACACATCAAAAGGCTCATACAGCATGATCAAGTTGGGTTTATTCCAGGGATGCAAGGATTCTTCAGTATACAGAAATCAATCAATCTGATATACCATATTAACAAACTGAAAGATAAAAACCATATGATCATCTCTCGATGTGGAAAAAGCCTTTGACAAAATTCAGCACTTATTTATGACTAAAACTCTTCAAAAAATGGGCATGGAAGGAATCTACCTCAACACAGTAAAGGCCATATATGATAAGCCTACAGCAAACATTATTCTCAATCATGAAAAACTGAAAACAATCCCCTTAAGATCAGGAACAAGACGAGGATGTCCACTTTCGCCACTATTATTCAACATAGTTCTGGGAGTCCTAGCTACAGCAATCAGAGAAGTAAAAGAAATAAAGGGAATCCAGATCAGAAAAGAAAAAGTAAAGCTCTCACTGTTTGCAGATGACATGACACTGTACATAGAAAACCCTAAAGATAGTATCAGAAAATTACTAGAGCTAATCAGCAAATTTAGCAAAGTTGCAAGATATAAAATTAATACACAGAAATCACTTGCATTTCTATATACTGAAATGAAAAATCAGAAAAAGCAACTAAGGAATCAATCCCATTCACCATTGCAAAAAAAAAGAATTAAATACCTAGGAATAAACTTACCTAATGAGACGAAAGAACTGTACACAGAAAATTATAAGACACTAATGAAAGAAATCAAAGATGACATAAACAGATGGAGAGATATTCCAATGTACTGGATTGGAAGAAACAATATTGTGAAAATGACTATACTATCAAATGCAATCTACAGATTCAAAGCTATCCCTATCTAATTACCAATGGCATTTTTCACAGAACTAGAACAAAAAATTTCACAATTCATATGGAAACATAAAAGACCCCGAATAGCCAAGGCAGTCCTGAGAAAGAAGAATGGAGCTGGAGGAATCAACCTTCCTGACTTCAGACTACACTACAAAGCTGCAGTCATCAAGACAGTATGGTACTAGCACAAAAAAAGAAATACAAACCAATGCAACAAGATAGAAAGCCCAGAAATAAACCCAGATACCTATGGGTACCTTATTTTTGACAATGGAGGCAAGAATATACAATGGGGAAAAGACAGCCTCTTCAGTAAATGGTGCTGGAAAAACTGGACAGCTGCATGTAAAAGAATGAAATTAGAACATTTCCTAACACTATACACAAAGATAAATTCAAAATGGATTAAAGACCTAAAAGTAAGACCAGAAACTATAAAACTCTTGGAGAAAACATAGGCAGAACACTCAATGACATAAATCAAAGCAAGATCCTTTATAAACCACTTCCTACAGTAACGGAAATTAAAACAAAAGTAAACAAGTGGGACCTGATTAAACATAATAGCTTTTGCATAGCAAAGGAAACTATGAGCAAGGCAGAAAGAAAACTCTCAGAATGGGAGAAAATAATAGAAAATGAAACCACTGACAAAAGATTAATTTGCAAAATATACAAGCAGTTCATACAACTCAATACCAGAAAAACAACCTAATAAAAAGGTGGGAAACAGACCTAAACAGACATTTTTCCAAAAAAGACATACAAACAGCTAACAAACATATGAAAAGATGCTCAACCTCGCTCATTATCAGAGAAACGCAAATCAAAACTACAACGTGTTATCATCTCATACCAGTCAGAACGGCCATCATCAAAAAGTTTACAAACAATAAATGCTGAAAAGGGTGTGGAGAAAAGGGAACACTCTTGTACTGGTGGTGGGAACGTAAACTGATATAGCCACTATGGAAGATGGTATGGCCTTAAAAAACTAGGAATAAGAAAACCATATGACACCGCAATCCCATTTCTGAGCAGATATCCCGAGAAAACCATAATTGAAAATGATACATGTATCCCAATATTCACTGCAGCACTATTTACAACATCCAGGATGTGGAAGCAACCTCTTTGTCCATTGACAGATGAATGGATAAAGAAGTTCTGCTATATATATATAAATATATATATATATATATATATACACACACACACACATACATATATACACACAATGGAATAGTACTCAGCCATAAAAAGGAATGCATCTGAGTCAGTTCTCGTAAGGTGGATGAACCTAGAACCTATTATACAGAGTGAAGTGAGTCAGAAAGAGAAAGATAGATACTGTATTCTAACACACATATACAAAATCTGGAAAAATGGTACTGAAGAATTTATTTACAGGGAAACAATGGAGAAACAGACATAGAAAATAGACTTATGGACATGGGGAGAGGGGAGAAGATGGTGAGATGTATGGAAAGAGTAACATGAAAATAAACATTACCATATGTAAAATAGATAGCCAACGGGAATTTGCCATATGCCTCAGGAAACTCAAACAGGGGCTGGCTCTGTATCAACCTAAGGGGTGGGATGGGGAGGGAGTTGGGAGGGAGTTTCAAAAGCGAGAGGATATATGTATACCTATGGCTGCCTCATGCTGACGTTTGATAGAAAACAGCAAAATTCTCTAAAGCAACTATCCTTCAATAACAAATAAATTAATTTTTAAAAAAATCAAAAAGAAAAAAAAAAAAAGAATACTGGAGTGGGTTGCCCTGCCCTTCTCCAGGAGATCTTCCCAATCTAGGCATCAAACCCACATCTCCTGCATTGCAGGCAATTATTCACCAACTGAGTTACCTGGGAAGCCCTTTACTATGGTACATTTGCCATAACTAAGGAACCAACATCAGTGCATTACTATTAACTGAAGTGAAGTGAAAGTCACTCAGTTGTGTCTGATTCTTTGCGACCCCATGGACTATACAGTCCCTGGAATTCTCCAGGCCAGAATATTGGAGTGGGCAGCCTTTCCCTTCTCTAGGGGATCTCCCCAACCCAGGGACTGACCCCAGGTCTTCCACATTGCAGGCAGATTCTTTACCAGCTGAGCCACAAGCGAAGCCCAAGAATACTGGAGTGGGGAGCCTGTTCCTTCTCCAGCAAATCTTCCCAACCCAGGAATCAAACTGGGGTCTCCTGAATTGCAGGCAGATTCTTTACCAACTGAGTTATGACAGAAGCCTATAACTGAACAACACACCTTCTTTAAGTCTCATTAGTTTTCATCTGATGTTCTTTACTGTTTTCAGGAGCCCATCTAAGATACCACGTTACATTTATTTGTCTTGTCTCCTTAGCCTCCTCATACTTTCCTTGTTTTTGCTGATCATGAAGTTTTGAGGAGTACTGGTTGGGTATTTTGTAGAACATCCTTCAATTTGCTTTTGTTTAACATTTTTTCTCACGGTTAGACTAATGTCATGGGTTTGGAAGGAAGACCAGAGAGGTAAAATACCTTATCACATCATACTGAAGGTACATGCCATCACCACTACCTATAACTGAGGATGTTAACCTTGATTTTGCTGTTCAGTCACTCAGTCATGTCGACTCTTTTGTGACCCCATGAACGCAGCACACCAGGCTTCCCTTGAGTTTCCTCTCATCTCCAGAGTTTTATCTCCCAGAGTTTCCTCAAACTCAGGTTCACTGAATTGGTGATAATCTTGATTACCTGACAAACAGTGTGTCAGATTTGCTCACTGTAAAGCAGCATTTCCCTCCTTCAACACTACACTTTTAAGGAATAGGTCACCAAGAACAACCTACCAAAGGAGTATGAAGCAAAGTTTCAGCCCTGGAGGGGTAATATCCATGTAATTTGTTTCAAATTCTTCTGTGAAGAACTCATTCTCTTTTAAACCTACTTCATGAAGAGTTTCCTAACATCACTCTATTAATAATGCTCCTATCAAGGGTAATATCTTACACCAAATTGCTAAATCCAATGGTAAATATTAATCCTCAATTACCTGAAGTATCCCCAATTATTATCATAATTAACCACTCCTTCCTTTTTCTTTTCTTTTTTTACGATTTTTTTTTTTATTAGTTGGAGGCTAATTACTTCACAACATTTCAGTGGGTTTTGTCATACATTGATATGAATCAGCCATAGAGTTACACGTATTCCCCATCCCAATCCCCCCTCCCACCTCCCTCTCCACCCGATTCCTCTGGGTGCTCCCAGTGCACCAGGCCCAAGCACTTGTCTCATGCATCCCACCTGGGCTGGTGATCTGTTTCACCATAGATAATATACAAGCTGTTCTTTCGAAACATCCCACCCTCACCTTCTCCCACAGAGTTCAAAAGTCTGTTCTGTACTTCTGTGTCTCTTTTTTTGTTTTGCATATAGGGTTATCGTTACCATCTTTCTAAATTCCATATATATGTGTTAGTATGCTGTAATGTTCTTTATCTTTCTGGCTTACTTCACTCTGTATAATGGGCTCCAGTTTCATCCATCTCATTAGAATCGATTCAAATGAATTCTTTTTAACGGCTGAGTAATATTCCATGGTGTATATATACCACAGCTTCCTTATCCATTCATCTGCTGATGGGCATCTAGGTTGCTTCCATGTCCTGGCTATTATAAACAGTGCTGTGATGAACATTGGGGTGCACGTGTCTCTTTCAGATCTGGTTTCCTCAGTATGTATGCCCAGAAGTGGGATTGCTGGGTCATATGCTATCAATGAATATAGTAAAGTTGCAGGATATAAAATTAACACACAGAAATCCCTTGCATTCCTATATACTAACAATGAAAAAACAGAAAGAGAAATTAAGGAAACAATACCATTCACCACTGCAACAGAAAGAATAAAATACTTAGGAGTATATCTACCTAAAGAAACAAAAGACCTATACATAGAAAACTATAAAACACTGATGAAAGAAATCAAAGAGGACACAAACAGATGGAGAAACATACTGTGTTCATGAATTGGAAGAATCAATATTGTCAAAATGGCTATTCTACCCAAAGCAATCTATAGATTCAATGCAATCCCTATCAAGCTACTAACGGTATTTTTCACAGAACTAGAACAAATAATTTCACAATTTGTATGGAAATACAAAAAACCTTGAATAGCCAAAGTAACCAAAGTAATCTTGAGAAAGAAGAATGGAACTGGAGGAATCAACCTGCCTGACTTCAGACTCTACTACAAAGCCACAGGCATCAAGACAGTATGGTACTGGCACAAAGACAGAAATATAGATCAATGGAACAGAATAGAAAGCCCAGAGATAAATCCACAAACCTATGGACACCTTATCTTTGACAAAGGAGGCAAGGATATACAATGGAAAAAAGACAACCTCTTTAACAAGTGGTGCTGGGAAAACTGGTCAACCACTTGTAAAAGAATGAAACTAGAACACTTTCTAACACTATACACAAAAATAAACTCAAAATGGATTAAAGATCTAAATGTAAGACCAGAAACTATAAAACTCCTAGAGGAGAACATAGGCAAAACACTCTCCGACATAAATCACAGCAGGATCCTCTATGACCCACCTCCCAGAATATTGGAAATAAAAGCAAAAATAAACAAATGGGACCTAATGAAACTTAAAAGCTTTTGCACTACAAAGGAAACTATAAGTAAGGTGAAAAGACAGCCCTCAGATTGGGAGAAAATAATAGCAAATGAAGAAACAGACAAAGGATTAATCTCAAAAATATACAAGCAACACCTGAAGCTCAATTCCAGAAAAATAAATGACCCAATCAAAAAATGGGCCAAAGAACTAAATAGACATTTCTCCAAAGAAGACATACAGATGGCTAACAAACACATGAAAAGATGCTGAACATTACTCATTATTAGAGAAATGCAAATCAAAACCACAATGAGGTACCATTACACGCCAGTCAGGATGGCTGCTATCCAAAAGTCTACAAGCAATAAATGCTGGAGAGGGTGTGGAGACAAGGGAACCCTCTTACACTCCTTCCTTTTTGATAAACTTTCTCCACTGACTTCCAGGACACTACACTTGTGTGTTTTGTTTTTTGTTATTGTTACTTTTTTCTTACTTCCCTAGTAGCTTTTTCCCATCCTCCATTCCAGATTCCTCTTTTCTCCTGATTTCTTAATACTAAAAAGTCCAAAGGTTCAATTCTTTATCTTCTTCTCCATCTTTATAATTGTTGTTGTGCACTCACTCAGTCACATCCCAATCTTTGTGACTCCACGGACTGCAGCATGCCAGGCTTCTCTGTTCTTCACCATCTCCTGGAGCTTGCTCAAACTCATATCCGTTGAGTCACTAACGCCACCCAACCATCTAGTCCTCTATCGTCCCCTTGTCCTCCTGCCTTCAATCTTCCTTTCCATAGTCTTTCACACTGATGCTGTGTGCTCTTTCAGGGTCTTATCCAATGAGTCAGCTCTTCTCAACAGGTGGCCAAAGTATTGGAGCTTAAGTATCAGTTCTTCCAATGAATGAATTGGATCAACTTCCTTTAGGATTGACTGCTTTGATCTCCTCGCAGTCCAAGGGACTCTCAAGAATCTTCTTCAACACCACAGTTCAAAATCATCAATTCTTTGATGCTCAGCCTTCTTTATGGTCCAACTCTCACATCCATACATACTCGAAAAATCATACCTTTGATTAGATGGACCTTTGTTGGCAAAGTAATGCCTCTGCTTTTTAATATGCTGTCTAGGTCTATCACAGCTTTTCTTCCAAGGAACAAGTGTCTTCTAATTTCATGGCTACAGTCACCATCTGCAGTGATTTCGGAGCCCAAGAAAATAAAGCCTGTCACTGTTTCCACTGTTTCCCCATTCATCTGCCATGAAGTGATGGGACTGGATGCCATGATCTTTGTTTTGTGAATATTTACTTTTGAATGTTAAGTTTTTCACTCTCCTCTTTCACCTTCATCAAGAGACTCTTTAGTTCCTCTTCACTTTCTGCCAAAAGGGTAGTATCATCTGCGTATCTGAGGTTATTGATATTTCTCTCGGCAATCTTGATTCCAGCTTGTGCTTCATCCAGTCCAGCATTTCACACGATGTACTCTGCATATAAGTTAAATATGCAGGGTAACAATATACAGTCCTGATGTTATCCCTTCCCAATTTAGAACCAGCCCGTTGTTCCATGTCCAGTTCTAACTGTTACTTCTTGACCTGCATACAGGCTTAACAGGAGGCAGGTAAGGTGGTTTGATACTCCCATCTCTTGAAGAATCTCCCACAGTTTGTTGTGATCCACACAGTCAAAGGTTTCAGTGTAGTCAATAAAGCAGAAGTAGACTTTTTTTTTCTAGAATTGTCTTCTTTTTTCTATGATCCAATGGAGAGTGGCAATTTGATCTCTGGTTCCTCTGCCTTTGTCTAAATCCAGCTGGAACTTCTGGGAGTCTTTGTTCACATGCTGTTGAAGCCTAGCTTGAAGAGTTTTGAGTATTACTTTGCTAGTATGTGAAATGAGTACAGTTTTGTGGTAATTTGAATTCTTTGCCACTGCCCTTCTTTGAAAACTGACCTTTTCCAGTCCTGTGGCTGCTGCTGAATTTTCCAAACTTGCTGGCATACTGAGTACAGCACTTTAACATCATCATCTTTGTGGACTTGAAGTAGCTTAGCTGGGATTCCATCACCTCTACTAGCTTTGTTCGTAGTGATGCTTCCTAAGGCCCACTTGACTTCACACTCTAAGTTGTCTGGCTCTAGGTGAGTGATCACACCATCATGGTTATCTGGGTCATTAAGATCTTTCTTGTACAATCCTTCTGTGTATTCTTGCTACTTCTTCTTAATACCTTCTGCTTCTGTTAGGTACATACTGTTTCTGTCATTTCTTGTGCTCATCTTTGCATGTGGGAGACCTGGGTTCGATCCCTGGGTTGGGAAGTTCCCCTGGAGAAGGGAAAAGCCTCTCACTCCAGTATTCTTGCCTGGAGAATTCCATGGACTATATAGCCCATAGGGTCGCAAAGAGTTGGACATGACTGAGCAACTTTCACTTTCACTTTCTTTCACTTTGCATATGTTTCCTTGGTTCTCTAATTTTCTAGAAGAGATCTCTATCTTTCCCATTCTATTGTTTTCCTCTATTTCTCTGCATCTTTACAAATAAAGCAATATTATGCAGTCAGATGGTTATAAACATAATTTTTATGCTCCCAACGTTTAATCTCCAGGTCAAAACACTTTCTCAAACTAAATTCATATATACATGTTCACTCAGTATCTCAAACTATGTTTAATAACACTACAATTATATGTCCAGTACCAAATCCCCAATCTTCCTCTACCCCAAATTTCAGTAGTTCAGTTCAGTTGCTCAGTTGTGTCCGACTCTTTGCGACCCCGTGAATCACAGCACGCCAGGCCTCCCTGTCTATCACCAACTCCCTGAGTTTACTCAAACTCATGCCCATCGAGTCGATGATGCCATCCAGCCATCTCATCCTCTGTCGTCCCCTTCTCCTCCTGCCCCCAAGCCCTCCCAGCATCACGGTCTTTTCCAATTAGTCAACTCTTCACATGAGGTGGTCAAATATTGGAGTTTCAGCTTCAGCATCAGTCCTTCCAATGAACACCCAGGACTGATCTCCTTTAGGATGGACTGGTTGGATCTCCATGTAGTCCAAGGGACTTTCAAGAGTCTTCTCCAACACCACAGTTTAAAAGCATCAATTTTTCAGTGCTCAGCTTTCTTCACAGTCCAGCTCTCACATCCATACATGACCACTGGAAAAACCATAGCCTTGACCAGACGGACCTTTGTTGGCAAAGTAATGTCTCTGCTTTTTAATATGCTATCTATGTTGGTGGCTCAGAGGGTAAAGCGTCTGTCTGCAATGTGGGAGACCCGGGTTCGATTCTTGGGTCAGGAAGATCCCCTGGAGAAGGAAATGGCAACCCACTCCAGTACTCTTGCCTTGAAAATCCCATGGACTGAGAAGCCTGGCAGACTACAGTCCATGGGATCGCAGAGTCAGACTCCAAATTTAGCTCTACTTCAAATTTTTCCTATCAAAGCATATGTTATATGCAGCCTTCTAGTTGCTCACATGAAAATATTGAGAGGTATCAATTTCTCATTTACTTGCTTTCTTTACATCTAACCATCAGGAAACCATATTGACTTTACAGTCCAAATAGGACCACTTGTCATCACCTCTATCCCCAAGCTTCCATCAAACCTTGCAGGATTACTGTAATAGCCTCCTAAGTGGTCTCCCTGTTTTTACCATACACTTAATTCTCAATACCATAGTCAATGTGATCCTTTCTGAATATGACAGATCATGCCACTATCAAAATCCTGCCATGGCATCCCTTTTCATACAAAACAATAGCCAAACACTTTTTAATGACCTAGCATGAATCCCTGATCCCTCTTTGATTTAATCTCCTCTTTCTGTTCCCCTAGATCACTCCAGTCCAACTACTTTAGCTTCCTTATTATTCCCTACACTTGCCAATAACTACTTTAACTACTTTCAGACCTTTGTTATAGTTCTAACTTCTGCCAAGAATACCTTTCCCCTTCAATGATAACTTACTGTCAATATGTTGCCCTTTCTGGTAAGACCAACCTTGAACCTCCACCAGACTCCTGATTTCCTTAAACCAGGTTCTTTCTCTTCATCTATAGAATTCACAAGCTTTCATCATACTAGATGATTTACTTTTTTATTTACTATTTATTATCTGTTTTCTGCCACTAGAATATAAGCAAAAATCTCTTTTGTTGTTGTTCTTATTGTTCTTTACTTATTTATTCTTAAGACTTAGATCAGTGCCTGTCACAGAGTAGGAAATTAATAAAACTGTAAAGTTAACTTTAAAAATTATTTATCTTAATAAGACATCTTGCTCTAGTCTTCTGACTTTTCTTAACTGAAAAACTCCATTTCTGTACTAGCCCTAACCATCACACTATCTGCCAGACCTTTTTTAATAATAGGCAATATGCATTATTTGCTGTGAACCAGGAACTATTCTAAGCACTTTATCTGTTCATTTTATCTTCACAGAAATCTTATGAAATACATGCTACTATTGTCCCCATTTTTCACATAAACCCAAGTAATCTACCTAAGATCATATTTATTAAAGAAAACCAGAACTGGGACCCATGCAGTCTGCTTTAGAACATACACTCTTGGCTGCTGCTCAGCTGACCTTCTTCTCACAGACCTGGAAGAAGTATCCCTAGGAAACAGCTGTACGTGCTGACTGAACTGCATGTAGATCATCACTTAAGGTCTGAGAGTATAGGGCATTCAAGTTACAGTAGGGGCTAGAAATGAAAGGTAATGTTGAATTGGCTTAACACAGGGAAGAAAAGAAGTCATGTAAAAGGTATGAAAGCTAGTTTATAGAGAGAAAGAGATAAAAGGATAGAGTATATGGACAGAAAAAAATGAGATGAGATGGCATATAACTGCAAATTAAGATAGGCAGGAAGACATTAAGCTATGTGAGCTTGTAAATGCCAAAAGAATTGTCTCTCTGGTAACCAGAAACAGGACTCTTGTGAGTTTTGAATGCTTACAATACTTCTATCATTTGAGTGGATATATTACCCAAAATCATCTATAAGTAGAACAATTTCCATGTTACCATGGACCTCCTATAAAAATCTTTATCCTTGTTATGATAGAATAATTACATCAATATGGAAAGCAATACAATATAGTAAATATTAATAAGTTTGGGGAAAAAATAACCTGAACTCAAGCCTCATTTCTATCATTTTGCTCGCTTGGGCATTCTCCTTGAACTTTAATTATACCTTCTATAAAAAGGGAATAAAAATATATGCCCAACCTGCTTCAGATGTTATTGTGCTAAATCACCTTATTTAGATAAGGTGATTATATGTGAACAGCCTCTGAGGAATATAAATTGTTACACAAACACTGCCTATTATGATGATGATTTCAGATGTAAAAATCACTTCAGTTACCTATAAAGGAAGATATAATGTCCTCCCTTTCATAAAAGTTGAATAATACAGTTAGTCAAAGATTTACTTGGTGATGAAAAAATCACTAGTTGTGTAAGCGTCTATACAGGTATACACAGCCATCATAGCCAAAATAAATAAATATTTGTGGATGTTCCTTCATGCAGATGCAAAGATTTTGATAACAAAAGTATTTTTGCCTAAAGTGATCCAATGACTTAGCAATAACATTTAGCATTCAGTGAAATAATGTCAAGAAATGTGATATAGTCCTTCTTGACAAGCTCCTGCTGCTTCTTCCTGTTGTTAGTTGATCTGTACATTACCCTTGAAAAGAACAATGGAGTCAGAAAAACTGAAGAGCTAAGGAGTTAGGTCTTCTTTTAAGATGCTACAGTAAAACAATGGCATAGTCACAACTAAATCCAGAGTCTTCTGTGGCCAAAGCTCCTTCTACCACACCACATTCCTGCTGTGCTACTTGTTTAAAATGGATTTCTTTTTTTTTTTTTGGATAAATGAAACTAACACAGTATTATAAATTAACTAAACTTCAATAAAAATTAAATAATTAATAAAATGGCTTTTAAGAGACTGCTAAATCAAATGGCAGAAGCAGAATTATATCAAGAGCTTTAATGAAGAAGTAGTTCATAAAATAAATAAAATTCTTGTCTTACTTGGGATTTAGAAAAGGAGAACAGAATAATCTGCAAAAGCAGAAGGACTGCCAAATTTTCAGTTGAACTTGGTTTTTTGTAGCGTTCCTGATTACAAAAGAAGTTAGCCTATCCTCAGACACAAATGGCAATAACTAACTTCTATACCAGGCAACAGAAACAAAGCACTACAAAGTGAAGGGATCGTCTAATAATATCAAACGTCACTTCAGACTATAAAAATAAGTTTGTTATAAGTAGAATTCAATCACTGCCAATGTCCCGTGTTGTAAGACACTATTTATATATTATAATACAGTATTTTAAAATATTAATACAGGGAAAGAAGCAATCACTCCAAAATCAGAAATAACAATAGATGTTCATGTGACTTCCAGCTATGTTTATCTATGGGTCAGTATCGTTGATCACTTTCTAATGTTCATCCTTGGTAACATATCCCTAAAAATATCAATTTTCTAGACCAACTGAATTTGAAACTAAACCACCTATGTAGGTAAAACAGATGGCCAACAGCCTTTCCCTTTGCTTGTGAAGAAGATTCCTCCAATCTCTCACTTTTGACACTATAATTTCCATAAAATGGCAGGTTGACACTCCCACACAAACCTGGGTTTATAAGAAAAGGGAAATTTCACATCTTTCTAAATTTTAGGACTTATGACAATGCATCAGATATTCAGTTTGCCAAGATACTGTTCTCAACGTAAGTACAATATCCCTTCATCCTTTGTGAGATTGTGTAAGCTTCCACAGAAATGTGACAACTGCCTTTCTCTCACATTTCCTCAATCCTAAATTCCCAGTTACATGCTAATTAAGAGTAATTTACTATTCATATTCCTAATGTATCTCAAAAACAAAATCTGAATCTAACACTAACCAATGACTATGAATGCTAATATCCCTGGCATCAATGACTTATGTAGGCAAAATGTGATTTCATACTGTATGTTGTACTCAAAGTGCCATTATTTTAAACAGGATCCTGACATTGACTCTATTCTCCAATCAACAATTTTTTAAATATATAATCAATGGCAAATAATAGAAATTTAACCCAATAACCTCAGAAAGGAAAACCAGTTAAATTAATGAAGATAATGAGAGAGACAAAAAAAGTGACTTTTCCAAAAAATACTGGGTTTCTCCAAGGCAACAAAAGAAAACTACAAGGAATTTATTTTGCACTTTCACCATGAGCCCATGAATAACATGACAGATCACACAGAAAATTGTAATTAATTAACACACAAGCCCCAGAGCTTTGGAGATCTATTCACATATTGCCTTGACTGCCTCCAATAATAGCAGAGTTACCTCAGTAAGTCCAATATTCTTCCTTTTAATGACATTCTGCAGAGAGTTGCTTAGAGTCCTAGTTAGCAACAGGTTTGTTGATTTACGAATCATGTCATCAACTTCAGTTGAGCTAAAAAGGAAGTATCAAGAGTCAGTCATAGGTAGGAGAATTATTTTGCAAACAAGGCTTCAGTAGTACTTTAATAATAATAATAACTGCAGGAAATATTTATTGTACTTCAGAAATTAGGTTCTAAATACTTTAATGTATAAAACTTCATTTAACCCACACAATAACCATATGAAATAATTTTAGTATTGAGCAGATAGCAAAAAAAAAAAAAGATTTTAATAAGGCAGTCTAGATCTAAAGCCTACAACACTTAAACACTATGCTACACTACCTCTCATGGAAGAATCCTCTAACATGATTCTGTGTCCTGAAACCTTATTTCTCCCACACATTCAAATTCCTTCACAGTTAACATTCATAATTTTTCAAGCTAATCTCTTTGTAACCTTCCTGCACAATTAGCTGATAAAGGCTCCTTAAAGACAGAAAAATATCTCTGCTTCTATGTCATCATATCTTTCATATAATGTCTTCTTGTTGTTCAGTTGCCCAGTCATGTCCAACTCTTTGTGACCCCAAGGACTGCAACACGCCAAGCATTCCCGACCCTCACTATCTCCCGAAGCTTGCCCAAGTTCATGTCCATTGCATTGGGGATGCCACCCAGCCACCTCAACCTCCGACACCCTATCTTCTTTCTGCCCTCAATCTTTCCCAGCATCAGGAACTTTTCCAATGAGTCAGCTGTTTGCATCAGATGACCAAAATACTGGAGCTTCAGCATCAGTCCTACCAAGAATTCAGGGTTGATTTCCCTTAAGATTGACTGGTTTGATCTCCATGCTGTCCAAGGGACTTTCAGGATTCTTCTCCAGCACCACAGTTCAAAGGCGTCAATTCTGTGGCATTCTTCCTTTTTCACAGTCCAGCTCTCACAGCTGCATGAGCCCGCTGGGAAGCCCACAGCTGTGACTCTACGGACATTTGTCGGTAGTGCAATGCCTCTGTTTTTCACACATTGTCTAGATTTGTCAGAGCTTTCCTGCCAAGAAGCACCATCTGATTTCATGGCTGCAGTCACCATCCACAGTGATTTTAGAGCCCAAGAAGAGGAATTCTGTCACTATTTCCACATTTTCCCCTTCCATTTGCCATGAAGTACAGGGTTGGATGCCATGACCTTAGTTTTATAATACTTAGTTTTAAGCAGGCTCTTTCACTCTCCTCCTTCACCTTCATCAAGAGGTTCCTTAGGTCCTCTTCGCTTTCTGCCATTAGAGTGGTATCATCTGCATATCTGAGGTTGATGATGTTTCTCCTGTCTACCTTGATTCCAGTTTGCAACTCATCCAGCCCAGCATTTCTCATGATGTGCTCAGTGTATAGGTTAAGCGAAGAGGATGACAGCAGACAGCCCTGTCGTGTTCCTTTCTCAATCTTCAACCAATCAGTTGTTCCATACAGGGTTCTTTCTAACTGTTGCTTCTTGACTTGCAAACAGGTTTCTCAGGAGATAGGTAGGATGGTCTGGTGTTCCCATCTCTTTAAAAGCTTTCCACAGTTTTTTTATGATTCACACAGTCAGAGGCTTCAGTGTAGTCAATAAAAAAGAAGTAGATGTTTTTCTGGAATTCCCTAACCTTCTCTATGATCCAGAGAATGTTGGCAATTTGATCTCTGGTTCCTCTTCCCTTTCTAAATCCCGATTGGACATCTGGAAGTTCTTGGTTCACATAACGCTGAACCTAGCATGCAAGATTTTAAGCATGACCTTAGTAACATAGGAGATGAGTGCAATTGTCTGATGGTTAGCACATTCTTTAGTACTACCCTTCCTGGGAACTGGGATGAGGATTGACCTTTTCTAGTCCTGTGGCCACTGCTGGGTCTTCCAGATTTGCTGGTATATTGAATGCAACATCTTGAAGGCATCATCCTTTAGGGTTTTGAATAGTCCTACTGGAATTCTGTCACATCCACTAGCTTTGTTAACAGCAGTTGACTTTGAACTCCAGAATGTCTGGCTCTGGGTGACTGAGCACACCACTGTAGTAATCCAGTTCATGAAGATCTTTTCTGTACAGTTCTTCTGTGGATTCTTTTGCTTCTTGATCTCTTCAGCATCCACTAGGTCTCTACCAATTCTGTCCTTTATTATTGATTTATAAGATTTTATTACTTTCAGGTAGACAACAAAATGAATCAAAATTTGTAAAGATTATATTCCACTTGAAGTTATAAAACATTGGCTATATTCCCTGTGCTGTATAACATATCCTTGTAGCTTATTAGTTCAATCATAGTAGTTTGTACTTCTTAATTCCCTACATCTATCTTGGCCCTCCCTTTTTCCCTGACTTTGAAAATAAACCAATAATGTAATTCTGCCTAAATGTTTTATAATCCTTACTATTCCAAAAGTGATCAATAATGACACTTTTTATTGAGTAAAGGAAACTAAACATAAAGAAAATAATTCCAAAACTATCTTTACAAAGTTTTAAAAATAAATCTCACAATCAACAAACAAAAT
Organism: Muntiacus reevesi; assembly: GCF_963930625.1. NCBI lineage: Eukaryota > Metazoa > Chordata > Mammalia > Artiodactyla > Cervidae > Muntiacus > Muntiacus reevesi. Next base: position 89,787,224 of record NC_089251.1, read on the forward strand.
TCCAGAACTATACATCTTTCACAAGCCCCTAGAAGTGTCACCCAAGATGTCTCTCTATAAAAGATAACTTTTGAGACAAATATTTCTTCAAAATAAAGTCAGTATTGCACTGATACTTCTTTATCAAGAAATAAACATAAGTAGATTTGTAAGCAGTTCTTTTTCAATAATTTATTGTTTGTGAGCAAAGGTCACAAATTTTATCTTATTGATTTCTCTTTCTACAGAATAAAATTATAGGCTTAGTATATAGTTCAATTAAAAATCTTAAATTACTAAGTGTGTAGGCAAACTAGATTGTCTATTATACAGAAGACAAAATTATTAGAAATAAATAAGACTATAAGGAATCCAGGTAGGAAATTCAGTTAGGAGAAGAAAAGATACCTCAAAATATTCTTACAGGATATATTTAACTGAATGATAACCTCTGGCCTGCCTATTGCCACCTTTTCCAAAAATGTAATTGAATTGCACAACAAGGAAAACTATAAGCAAGGTGAAAAGACAGCCTTCAGAATGGGAGAAAATAATAGCAAACAAAGCATCAGACAAAGGATTAATCTCAAAAATATACAAGCAACTCCTGAAGCTCAATTCCAGAAAAATAAATGACCCAATAAAAAAATGGACCAAAGAACTAAATAGACATTTCTCCAAAGCAGACTTACAGATGGCTAGCAAACACATGAAAAGATGCTCAACACCACTCAATTTCAGAGAAATGCAAATCAAAACCACAATGAGGTACCATTACATGCCAGTCAGGATGGCTGCTATCCAAAAGTCTACAAGCAATAAATGCTGGAGAGGGTGTGGAGAAAAGGGAACCGTCTTACACTGCTGGTGGGAATGCAAACTAGTACAGCCACTATGGAGAATAGTGTGGAGATTTCTTTAAAAACTGGAAATAGAACTACCATATGACACAGCAATCCCACTTCTGGAAATACACACCGAGGAAACCAGATCTGAAAGAGACACGTGCACCCCAATGTTCATTGCAGCACTGTTTATAACAGCCAGGACATGGAAGCAACCTAGAAGCCCATCAGCAGACGAATGGAAAGAAAGCTGTGATACATATACATCATGGAATATTACTCAGCCATTGAAAGAATTCATTTGAATTAGTTCTAATGAGATAGATGAAACTGGAGCCCATTAAACAGAGTGAAGTAAGCCAGAAAGATAAAGACCAATACAGTAAACTGATGCATATATATGGAATTTAGAAAGATGGTAACAATAACCCTATATGCAAAACAGAAAAAGAGACACAGATGTACAAAACAGACTTCTATACTCTGTGGGAGAAGGCGAGGGTGGGATGTTTTGAGAGAACAGCATTGAAACGTGTATATTATCAAGCATGAAATAGATCGCCAGCCCAGGTTGGATGCATGAGACAAGTGCTTGGGGCTGGTGCACTGGGAACACCCAGAGGGATGGGGTGGGGAGGGAGGCAGGAGGGGGGATCGGGATGGGGAATACATGTAAATCCATGGCTGATTCATGTCAATGTATGGCAAAAACCACTACAATATTGTAAAGCAATTAGCCTCCAACTAATAAAAATAAATGGAAAAAATAAATAAATAAAACTTCATTACAAAAATGTGTTAATGAAGTATTGAAATTACAATCATGAAGGGATATAGAAGTCACACTTGTGTTGATGGAATACTGAATTTACAATGGTGAAGAAATATTCATGGTTCTTGCCTTCATATGTTAAACTCAGAGTTATATCATATCAATTATAGTATGAGTAATGAATAAGTACAGGTTGCTATAAAAGTGATGAACACAGGGGCCCAAAATAATCTGGTGACTCTGACAGTAATCACCCACCTAGCATCTCTACTTATATTACATATTTCTATCATGCTTTAAGAAGATCTGGTAGAAATTCTATTCGTGGATACGATGTCAAAGATCAAAAAACACTGTCATTACCTTCCAAAGCACAAGAAAGCTACGTCTAAGCTAAAAGTTGTATTTTCCTTTAATATTAATGAAGTATAATATACACAAAAATGCATAACTGAAGTAAATTGTACACTGAGATAAAGCTCTTGAAAGATGAGCAAAAAGCAGCCGTCACTTTCATATCTAAGGCCACTTGTCTAATCTGGATACACAGAGATGAGAGAGTGAAATAGTCATATGCTGAGAGACTTTGGTGGAATAAAAAAAAAAAAAACCACTCAATCCTTTAATAGTGTGGGCTGCTATTATGGACTGTAATCTTGGAAGAGCCTCTAAACAAAATAAACACACTAACCTAACAATTCTTCCCTAAAACAATTCTGTTTCATAAGAAATGGTATGTAGGGGTGGGGAGTGCTAGAAATCAGAGAAAAATGTTGCACATTTTGCAAAGGGTTTAGATTCCAAGATTCTACTGCAATTCAATCCAAAGGAGAGTAAAAACCAATCAAAGCTGAAACCCACTCCAACTCAAATCCTGTTAAAATCAGAGATAAGCCCCTGGATAGAAGCTTTGGAATTTCAGAGTCTTGAGGACAAAGAGACGCTACAACAGAATTTTTAGAACTGAAATCATAAGAAATTTGAAACTAATAAAAACGAGACTCACATTCAGTTCACTCAAGTAATGATGAAATTTGAACGATATATTTAGCAGTTAGGAGGCACAGGGAGGCCTGGCGTGCTGCATCCATAGGTCACAGAGTCGGACACAACTGAGCAACTGAACAACGAGTTGCCAAAGGAGAAATGAGAAAACAGACATATTCAAGGGTAAACTGGCCGCATCACCTCCAACCCTAACAAAAGGTCTCAACCTACAGGTCTCAGGAGTTTCACACAACCCCAAGAGAAGTGATGCAAATGAAATCTCACAAGAAAATCAAACACAGCAAAATGCAAAGATAGACAGGAAACCTTAAAGACAACCAGAAAAAAAGACAGTACATTTAGATGAATAACAGTAAGACTACTGGCTTATCTCTCTTCAGAAACAATGAAAGCAAACAGAGAAATAACATCTTTAACGGGTTGAGAGAGGGAGAACTTTGAAAACAGATGAAAAAATATTTTTAGATAAACAAAAGCTAAGAAAATCTAAAAACAGCAGATATACACTAAAATAATAACTAAAAGAATTCTTCACACTGAAAGAAAATGACACCAAATCATGACAGATCTGTAAGAAAGAATGAGAAGGCCTGGAAATAGCAAATCTGTGGATAAGTATAATGAACTACTTTTCTTTCTTGAATTTTAATATACAATTAAATGTTCAAAGCACAAACAATAACATATTTAGCATTTAAAAACAACTGTATAAGTATATACCAACAATATTAAAAAAGTAAGTGTAAAGGTAAATTACACTATATTGCTGTAAGATTCTTAAATTACATGTAAAGCTACATATCATTATTCAAGATAAACTAATTACTTAAGGATATACATTGTAATCCCCAGGAAAAATACAAACGAATAATAAATAAAGCTAAAAGTTATACTCCAGTAAGCCAATAGGGAAACCAAATCATAATACTAAAAGACCGTAATCTAGAAGAAGGAAGGAAAACAGGGGGAACAAAAGCAGCTAAAAAAAAAAAAAGAAAAAAAGGAACAAATAGAAAAACAATAGCTAGATCCAAGGCTTAAATCCACATAAATCACTAAATGAGTTAATGTAATAGAATAAATATTCTATAGACAGAATGAATAAAAAACTAACACCTAGCTACTTGTTGATTCAAACTGACATATTTTAAATACAAGGACACATGACCAGATCTTACTGTCAAGATGCCATTCAGCATTAAAAAGAACTGAGCTCCTTGAAAAGATTAATGGTATCATGATTAAGTCAGGAAATTTGCCCAAAATGACAAAAGTGCATCAACACGTCATATGAGCCAGCTTGAGGTAGCTTACACCAGCTACATCTGGGACCATCTGAGCCTCAAAATGAATAAGGTCATTAAAGGAACAACTTGACTGAATGATGTAAAAATCTATAAGTCTAATACAGTAAATAGGAGAGAATAGATAGACAAATAGAAAGATAAATAGACAGGTAAATAGGTAATGCAGAAGGACTCCTTAATACAGAGTGTGAAGTAATACATATTGACATGCTCAGTTGCTCCCCAGAGAAGAGAATGGCAACCCACTCCTGTATTCTTGCCTGGAGGATTCCATGGACACAGGAGCCCTGGAGGCTACAGTTTATGGGGTCACAAAGAGTCAGATGTGACTCAGCAACTCTCTCTCTCACTCTCTCACACACACACATACACACACACACACAGCTGCTCAGCAGTGTCTTGAGTCTTTGTGACTTCTAAGACTGCAGCCCACCAGGCTTGTCTTTGCTCCTCTCCCTCTACCCCATGGGATTGTCGCAGCAAGAACACTGGAGTGGGTGCCATTTCCTCCTCTAGGGGATCTTCCTGACCCAGGACTGAACCTGAGTCTTCTGCACTCCAAGCAGATTCTTTACTGCTGCACCAACAAAGTAGCCCCTTAAGGAATAAAAATCCTATATTAGCTAAATTATCAGAAAACAAAACTGATTCAGGCAAGAATCACTAATGAACACTATAGTGAAAGACATCTAGTAACTAAAAGAATAAATACATGGTCTCAAAGTACTTTAACACAAACATTACTTATTACAAAAGGAAAAGTAGAAACTATACACAGAAAACAGAAAAATCTTAACTTGCTAATCAAAATTAATATGAACTGTGTAAGAGATTAAAATGCTAAACACACATATAGAGAGACAGTAAGGGAGGGAGAAAGGAAGTAATAAAGTCAATTTGGCAACGTTTCAAAAACTGAAGAATTTGGGGAAAACACTTTCAGTTCAGCACAACATTTTAAAAATTCTGCTGTAATGTTGAAATTATCTGAAAATAACATGCTAAAAAAGGTTATAAGTAATAGAAGAGACAAATGCATACCATAAAAGAAAGTGGTAGTTATATTGATACAAGGCAAGCAAGACATCAATACTATTTTAATTTTTAACACAAAGAAGGACATTTCATGGAATTAAAAAGATGACTATAACAAAGATATCACTATTCAAACTGTGCATAAACTTAAAAAAAAAATATATATATATATATATTCAAATAAATGAAGCAAACTTGAGAGATCTCAAAAGAGAAATAGACAAAACTACAATCAGAAAAAGCAGACCTACGAAAGAAAGGATACAGAAAATTTGTACAATAACATTAACAAATTTAATCCAGTTGTCATTTAGAGAATACAACATTCAACAACTACAGATATAGATTTTATTCAAGTAAACATGGAACACTGTTATAACTGGATTTAAATTTATTGCTTTCTTAGTTGATCTCTATTTGCTCCACCTGTTCTATAGCCCATTTAACTCTTCAGTTGGTTGTTTCTGGATTGAGTATTCTTTCTACGATTCCTTTTCATTTTCATTATTGGCTTATTACTTTTACTTCCTTCATGTTTTTGACCATTTTTTCAGTGGTTCTTCTAGATCACACTACTTCATGCATAATGTAAAATCCTTAATTAGTAAATCAAACTCCTCTCTCATATTCTTTGTCCTATTACTATCATATATTTACTTTTATAGTTACATTTCTTTACCAGATACTATCATTATTTTTCATGTACACAAGCAATTTTCTATAAGACCAATTAAAAATAGAGGAATGACATTAGAAATAGCAGAACAGGAAGTCCTGCATTCATATCCCTTCTCAGCAACAATAATTTGACAGGCAAGCAAAGACAAAGGTACTTTTGTGAAACGTTGGATTGAAGAAAGAAGACTGTAAAACTCTGGTATCATCCAAGACCAAGGAGGGTTGCTTTTAGAAGGCAAGCATAAACTCACTCATGTGGCATACCTGCTAACCACAGTCCTACCTACAGACCTAGAAACAGATCCTGACCCGTGACACCCTACGGACATGGCCTATTTGGCCTTGCCACCATCACCAGTTGAAAAACGACCCAGGAAGAGTTATGCCAACCTGTGCTTTGAAAATAGGTCCACCAACCTCAGTTGCAGCTGTAAACTGAATTGTTCCATGACCCAACTCCAGCTCCTATTAGCTTCCAACCCTGCCTGCCTATGACTGGGCAGAGATATACTCATTCATGAATCTAGGCAAGTTCTCCAACCTCTGTCTGACTGCAAATACTAAAAAATCCCTGTAATGTGGCCCCATATACTCACAGCCACAGACCAGGAACACTCCTGCCTACTCAGAGACCTGCTGGAGCAGTAACCTTCCGTGCAACTGGAGGAAGGGCCACCCATCTCAAATCTGACTAGAGGCTGCAGGGCCCACACAACCTGGCTTCTGCCCACTTGTACCCATGGGAGGCCACTGTGCCTGTCAGGGATCGAACAGGAGACATGCCTATACATGCCCCTAGAGATAGGCCCAGCGACCTCAGTCTCACTGTGGATCTTGAAGTGGCTCTGGAATCTGGCTCCAGCCACTCCCAACTATGATCTAAGAGAAACCCTACTTTCCCAGGAACCCACCAGAAGGAAACCCCAAGAATGCCCCCAGATGAATTCCTCAGTGCAGTTGCAGAGCCACAGTCAATCAGTCACTCTAACTGCGAAGCCCGAAGCAGACCAGTGGCCTGGCTCCAGGCCCCTGCAGGCAGGGAGCAGGAATAGTCCTGCCACCCTGGGACCTGGGAGAGACACGCATCTCCACATCCGCGGGGAAGCGCAGAGGCACCGACACAAAGCTACACGGCCCAGAGAGAATCAGACAGCCCGACAGCACCAGAGAAAGCAAACACAGGGGCCATAGTGACTCCCAGACACCGAGACGTACAACTACCCTAAAAAGAATCGGAAATATCATATCAAGCTCAATAATACGCACAAGAACACAGACAACAAAACGAAATCTGGAATACAATGCATGAATAAAATGAGAAGCTTAATATAGAAATTATAAAAAAAGAACCCAACTCAAATCCTGGAGCTGAAGTATACAACAAAAGAATTGAAAAATTCTTAGAGCATCAACAGCAGACTAAATGATGCAGAAGAAAGAATCAGGGCATTAGAAAACAGGCCATTTAAAAACAGAAAGAGGAACAAAGAGAAAAACTGTGAAGAAAGCATGAGAGACCTATTGCATACCATTAAAAAAACAAAAACCCTGCTTACTTAATTTATATGCAAAGTACATCGTACGAAATGCCAGGCTGGATGAATCGCAAACTGAAATCAAAACTACCAGGAGAAATATCAACAACCTCAAATATGAAGATGACACCACTCTAAAGGCAGAAAGTGAAGAGGAATCAAAGAACCAAGAAGGGGAAAGCTATGACAAACCTCACATGACAGCATATTAAAAAGCAGAGACATCATTTTGCTGATAAAGGTCTGCATACTCAAAGCTACGGTTTTTCCAGTATCATGTACAGATGTGAGAACTGGACCAGAAAGACGGCTTAGTGCCGAAGAATTGATGGTTTCAAACTGTGATGCTGGGGAAGGCTCTTGAGATTCCTTTGGACAGCAAGAATTTCACATGCCACTCCTCTACTGGCCTTAACATTTCATCAACATAATGTAAAAACTAGAATATTATACTACTCTTTTCCGGTGAATCTCACTAGAAATGCAAATCTATAAAGAAAACGGTAGAGAATAAGGTAAGTAATATAAAAAGAAATTATTCAAGAGTTTCCAACTTCCCTTTTTTTTACCTGACCGTATAAATAGGGCAGTGGCATGCCACACAGGGCTAATATTAAGACTTTCAAACATGGAACTGAAGGGAACATCAAAAGTATCCCAGAATATTTATGTATATAGAGCCATAATCTCAGTATCTATTGCACTTCCATGATTTCATACTATACCTTAGATGAAGATCTTCTGAAAACTTCAGACAGGCATAGATAAATTCTTTAATTTGGTTGTAAACTTTTGGCACAAATTCAGAAAATGGAAACTTTTTTGGGAATGGTTGCTGTAAAAGCAAGAATTAATGAGAGTTACAAATGAGCATACATTGAAAATACCTATTAACTAATTAAAATGCAAAAGAGATTTTCTTGCACACTAGGAACTGCCTTCTTAACAACTTTACATTTTAAAAACATATCTGTGAAAGTTTTCTAATGCTAAAAAGAGTAAGATAAAATTAAATAAACAATTCTAATGTCCTGTAAAACCCAATAAACAAATTCTGATACATACTCAGCAATAAAAAGGAATGAGCTAGTGATACATGCAACAACTTAGATGAGTCTCAAGAGCATTATCTTCAGTAAAAGAAGCCAATCTCAAAAGGTTACACACTATATAATTCCATTTATAAGGCCTTTTAGAAAAGGTAAAAGTAGATGGATAGCAACAAGATAGGTGGCTGCCAAAAGCTAGGGGTTGAGGAGTAATTGATTAAGAAGGTATAGCATGATTTCATTTTGGGGAATCATGGAACTGTTCTGCAATATTGTTGTGGTAGTACATACACCACAAAGCAGTTAAAACCAATACAATTATATAGCATGGTAAATTTTACTGTATGTTTTGGGGATAAAATGTTCTCAAAGTATAAGAAAAGCAATATTTCAAAGTGTAAATCAAAAGGAAACACTGCCAGAAATCTCCTAAACACTTCAGAGGTGGACAATACCCCAAAGCCATTTACTGACTGGTTCCCTAAACAGGAACTTCTGTTCCTCTAAGTCGAAAAATCATCCTTTGAAGCTGTTTTATGTCTTTGTTTGTTTTTTGTTTTTTTTTAATTTTTTTTTATTAGTTGGAGGCTAATTACTTCACAACATTTCAGTGGGTTTTGTCATACATTGACATGAACCAACCATAGAGTTACACGTATTCCCCATCCCGATCCCCCCTCCCACCTCCCTCTCCACCCGACTCCTCTGGGTCTTCCCAGTGCACCAGGCCCGAGCACTTGTCTCATGCATCCCACCTGGGCTGGTGATCTGTTTCACCATAGATAATATACATGCTGTTTAGCTTCCTAATTCATTGAGTTAGAAATTATGCCTTTAATGAGACTGACACAAAGAAAGCTTTAAGAGGATGCCAAATCAGAGAAGTTTATTTTAGTGTTCCTTACCTTTTCCAGCTCTGTATCTTGGAATGGGAATTGTCCTATCACCTTTTTATACATCTCTTCACTTGTTACTGGTATAGGACTGTAGTTGTCCGAATCAAGTATGTTTCTATAAAGAAAATAAAAGAAGAAAGGAAAGGAGGGAGGGATAAATAAAAAAGGAAAGACAGGTGAGTTAATCAGTAGAGTGATCACATATAACTTTCAGGAGAACTCAAAGGGCTGTATATTCACCACAACCTCAAATAAACATTTCTTAGTCCTTAATCTATTCCTTTTACAGTACAGCTATTTGGTCTTAGGTAAGGACATCTTAAAAAAACACACACAGAAGTAAAATTGCATTCTAAAACAAATGGAACACAAGTATAAAGATGACCTCATAGTATTTGAGATTTATAGCTCAGACAGAAAATTTCAAGGCAACATATTGAAGCCTTCAGGCAAATGAGAAGCAACCAAAAAAAAAAAAGTGAGCTCTGGAGAAGGCAAAGAGGTTTTATATGTTTTCTTTAAAAAAAAAAAAAAAGACTTTTTTTTATTATGTTCTTTAATTCTATACTAGATTTTCTATTTTATCAAACTATGTTCATGTACTTCATCTACTGCTCTATATTAAGAATGATTTTTTCTTCATCCAAAGATTCTGTGTCCTTAACTAGACTAGGAGTTCTCCAGAGCAGAGACCATACTACCAAAATCAAAAAAGAAATTTACTGAAGGCTTCAGATTAGATGTGCTTGGATATATCATGATACTAATTTTCAAAAGATAATCTCCCCTAAAGAAAATTATATCATTAATAAATAGGACTTTTTAGAAATACAAATATTTATATTAATACACTGATGAGTTACACTACATAATTATCAACTATATGTTTATAAAATGTGAAGAGTAAGATTAATGGGTCAATGTACGACAAAAACCACTACAATATTGTAAAGTAATTAGCCTCCAACTAATAAAAATAAATTAAAAAAAAAGATTAATGGGACAATGTAATACCGTAAAGCTATAAGAACTTGAAAACAAAGTAAGTTGATCTGGGGAAGTGGTCCTGCAGTAAGCAGAAAGATCACTTCAAAAGAAGAAACAAGTGAGTTGACATGAGTTATGTGTGAGGAAAACATGTCCAAGGAAATATTTGTAAGTGGAGATGTAATACAATAATTTCCTTATTGTTGTATGCATGTTGCAATAACTATTTAAATGATATGCTTCAAATATTAGATTGTAATAGATCTCTTCTTCGGCTATGTAGAATAAGAAGATGAGGAGTAATATGAGTGAGTCTTCAAAAAAGTTCCAAAAAAGCTAAATTATTCAAAAGGGTTTAAAAGCCCTATCCTACAAGTGAGACATAGATTAGGCATGATTCCCAAAGAAAAAAGAAAAAATCAAATTAAGATGACACAAGGTGATCTGGTTGGTATGAATCAAGGTATCTCGCATTTACTCAATGAAACAAATCTGGGGATTTGGGGACTCCTCACGTAGTAGGCACTAATATCCAGAGACTGAATGTCTTGGGAACTTTATTTAACTAAATTCCCAATCATAATTGGAATCAGACCTAGAAAAAAATAAGCCACATACACTTGTTGCTTATTATACCCAAAAACCCTTAAGTATAAAGATGAGTGTACAAACACACGTGCCCACACACACACAACTATAGATAATTTCTCACCTGAAAATACCTGACCACTTCTTTAGCAAAGTTTCACTATACTGGTCTCTGATTTCTAATAGCATGTCAAAAAGCTGGTTTACAGGAAAACCATACACCTGAAACAAAATAAGAAAAAAGCTTCATTTTATAAGGTGATGTTTTTTAAACAACACGAGAGAGATTAGGCACTGAAAGATAATTTTGTTCTTTGGACAACAATTTAAATAAAACCATGATACAAAAATCTTCCATTCCCACCTAGTATCTATTGTTTATCCTCAATAATTAAAAGATATATACTGAAATATTTGAGCCAGTCAGAAAAAATAAAAAGATGAACATTAGAATTAATGTATATTGGATAAAACTGTCAATGAAGTTTTCCCTATAACTCCTTCTGTAAGGAGCAACTTTCAGCAGTAGGGTCAGAAAATGAGAATGCTACCAATCTTACCCACTTCTAATGTTATTCTATTGAATATAATATGTGGTTCATATCAATAATCATTATTCAAAATAGTAGGTAAGAAAATCCAAAATCACTCAGACACTATATCTGAATTAGGAACATTTTAAGAACTAATGTAGTGAGTTCAATTAATTAATTTGCTTTGAGGAAAAAAAGGGGCATGAGAACAAATTATGAAAACATAACAGACAAGGTAATGACCAGGAAATGCTACAAAGAGATAAAAATTATCTAGCTCTAGGAAAAGAAGAAACACAACTAGAAAGAAAAAGGTACTTACTCAAGCTTAGATAGATAATCAAAGGATTTAGAGCTGATGAAACGCTCATCTAGGTTAAGTCTACATAAACATAAGACACAAACCTGAAGTGTGTCAGCAAAAAGCACAATGAGGTTCTTCAAATCTAACACGAGGTTTGGATCAGAGCAGTAAGACTAAAGGAAATAAAAAACAACGAGGAAAAACATATTTATTAAAAACAAAACTAACTTTTGATTTATTCAATTACTTAATGCTTCACCTCCTGCAGGCTCTCTGGAAACCCGTCCTGGTTTAACATTAAAACCAGATATAGCTAGGGGAGAGTGAGTAAAGACTCCAATAACCAATGATCTACATTTTTAACTTTTGGAAATTTAAAAACACACTTCTAAATAACTGTCTGGTTAAAGAAGAAAGCAAAGCTGATACTGCATATTATTTTAAAACAAACAGTTAAAAAAAAATTCATACCAAAACTTATAGAATACAGCTAATGCCATTTAAAAAATATCTTTATATGCGAACATTACAAAACATAAAAGACTTATAATAAACTAAGAACTCAACTCATGAAGCTAGGCCAAAAAAGCCAAAATAAACCAGAAATGAGAGAACAAAATTGATAAAAGAAAAAGCAGACATTAATGACACATAGAAGACATGAAAGATGTGATCGATGAAACCAAAAACTCAAGTTAAATATAAAATCAGTAAGACAGACAAATCACAGGTAACTCCAATTAAACAACAAAAAGAAACACAACGATGCAAGGAATACAAAAAATAAATATAATACAGAAGAAAATAAAATTTACAAATAAATTCAATGTATAATCTCTTAACAAATTTGAAAACTGAAATGACTTGGAAGCCCTCTTCTTTACAAAGATGTATTATGCCACTATTTTTCAGTAACTTTTGATATTCAAATTCTCTTAAGTATAATTTGGTTACTTGCTCTCTACTTAACTGCTCAATCCCTAAAGAAGGCATGTTGAATTCTCCCGAAGTGGTGTGGCCTCTGTTTCTTGTCCCACTACTATCAGTTTTTGTTTATATACAAACTGATGCTAGCTTGTTTCCAGTACATGGGCTACTGTCTTTTTGATGGGTTAAAAATATTATCAAAACAAAATGTTGCTCTCTTCTCCCGTTTAATGATCTTTAACTTCAATCCAGTGTTCTTGAAGAAAATTGCCCTTTCTGCTCCCCATTCTTCATTTTTAATCTTCCTATATATTCTTAATGTAGAAATCTCTCTTAGTAACCAAACTATAATACTTTCTAACTGTATGTTTCTCATGAATACTAACATATTTGGACCTATTCTAGCCATCTTATTTTAAGTTTTCTGTTTTCAATGATTTATTCTTTCTTTTTTGTATCCTTTCATGTTTTTCATTGGATTAATATTTTCAAATTATCTTATACTGGTTATTAATAACTTATATACTTTCTGTCCACTGTTTACTTGAAATAATCTGTACTGTCATTTTAAAAACGTTTTAAATATTAAGCCACTCCTCTTGTAGGGATTCTTAAGAGCATTAAACTTTACAAACAATGGGCTTCCCTGACAGCCCAGTTGGTAAAGAATCTGCCTGCAACGCAGGAGACTCTGGTTCTATTTCTGGGTTGGGAAGATAGCCTGGAGAAGGGAAAGGCTACCTACTCCAGTATTCTGGCCTGGAGAATTCCATGGGCTGTACAGTCCATGGGGTTGCAAAATTGGACATAACTGAGCGACTTTCACTTACAAACAATTGATCAGTTATTTAGATTTATCTATCAGTTTTACTCTCACTTTTTGCACACATTTTATTTATTCTCACCCCATCTCGTATCTTGAGTTTCTTTTTCATTTTTGGTAAGACATCAGTAAGATAGGATGGGTGAAAAGTAAACTTTGTATCCTCATGTTTTTGGAATAGTCTTTCTTTTGCACTCAAACTAAAATACACAACTTCAGACATGAGAAAACTGCCTGCTTCATTTACTCTGCCTGACAAAAAGATGCATCCTTTCAGCTGTAATAATCTAGTTGTTTTCTACTGCAGGGAAATTTCCCCTCTTTCACTTAATTATTAAGGTCCCCTGCTTTGTGACTATATTTTATTTCTAAATCTCTACTATATACAACCAAAATCTACATCAATTATCCATGTTTCTTAACTTTTCATTCATATTTTCCATCTCTTTGTGTCTCTGCTCTATATTGGGGTTATATATTTGACTTTGTCTTCTTGATCACAGAAAGATATGCAGTTTTATCTATTTAATCTTAGAATTAAATTTCTCTGTTATGGTAGTCATAAATCTCAAGAAAACAACATTAATCTTTGATTTCTATCCTTCTGTGGCTTCCTTCCTTGCTTTTCCTCCTTCTCACATTTTGTGTAACTGTGAATATAGTATACATGAAGAAAATAATAAATAAAACCTACACATGTAATTTTACCAGGCAAACACAACTGAACAGCACCAGCGTTATCAGAAACTCCAGAACAACCTCTTTCCTCTCCACTCAGGAAATCATTATCATGATGTTTACTATAATCATTACATATCTTTCTCTCATTCTTTTTTCTTCATATCTTTTAGCTTAATAGATCTTATTTTTTAGAGTAGTTTTGCATTTACACATAAACTGAACAGAAACTACAGAGTTCCCATATATCCCTTCATACAGACACTCATGCACAGATTCCCTTATTATAACATTTTCCCTTGGTGTGGTGAAATTTGGTACAGTTGGTGAACTAATACTGAAACATTATTCAAATTATTATTATTAACTCAATTCCATAGCTTTCTTAGAGTTTACTCTCTGTGTTGTACAATCTATGGCTTTTAACATAAGCATAATGATGTATTCCACCATTAGAATATCACACAGAATAGTTTCACTGCCTGCCCTAAAAATTCCCTATCTTCCACTTAGTTATCCCTTAAGCCCTCTCCCAAATCCTAGCAACCCTTATCTTTTTATTGTCTCCTTAATTTTGCCTTGTCAAGAATATCATATATTCTTGGAATCGTATGAATATGTAGCCTTCTCAGTTTCGGTACTTTCATTTAGCAATATGCACTTAGCTTCCTCCATGTCTTTTTGTGGGTTAATAGAGTATTTCTTTTGTTTGCCATTGAGTAATATTCAATTATAAGGATATACTAGAGTTCACCCATTCACCTATTAAAGGACATCTATGACAAAACCCACTACAATAGTATAAAGTAATTAGCCTCCAACTAATAAAAATAAAAGAAAAAATAAAAATAAATAAAATAAAATAAAATGTTAAAAAAAATAAATAAAGGACATCTTGGATATTTCCAGGTTTTGGCTATTTTGAATAAGCTGTTATAAACACTAGTGGGCAGATTTTTGCGTTAACATAAGTTTTCAACACATTTGGTGTATAGTGTATACCTACTTGCTGCATCTTATATCTTTGTTGCATTTTGTATAAACTTCCAAATTCTCTTCTAAGCTGGCTGTACCATTTTCCATTCCCATCAGCAATGAGAGTACCTGTTGTCCACATTCTCTCCAGAATTTGGTGTTTTGAGCATTATAGTCATTTTAATGGGCATGTGGTGGTAATTCACTGCTGTTTTAATTTGTAATTCCCTGATAACATATGACATATGACAACTGAGTTTTGCCAAGAGAACGCACTGGTCATAGCAAACACCCTCTTCCAACAACAAAACAGAAGACTCAATACATGGATATCACCAGATGGTCAACACTGAAATCAGATTGATTATATTCTTCACAGCCAAAGATGGAAAAGCTCTATACAGTCATCAAGAACAAGACCAGGAGCTGACTGTGGCTCAGACCATGAATTCCGTATTGACAAATTCAGACTTAAATTTAAGAAAGTGGGGAAAACCACTAGACCATTCAGGTATGACCTAAATCAAATCCCATGTGATTATACAGTGAAAGTGAGAAATAGATTTAAGGGACCAGGTCTGATAGACAGAGTGCCTGATGAACTATGGGCAGAGGTTTGTGACAATGTACAGGAGATAGGGATCAAGACCATCCCCAAGAAAAAGAAATGCAAAAAAGCAAAATGGCTG
Source organism: Muntiacus reevesi (assembly GCF_963930625.1). Taxonomy (NCBI): domain Eukaryota; kingdom Metazoa; phylum Chordata; class Mammalia; order Artiodactyla; family Cervidae; genus Muntiacus; species Muntiacus reevesi. The sequence goes on from NC_089251.1 coordinate 89,802,832, forward strand.
TCTGAGGAGGCCTTACAAATAGCTGTGAAAAGAAGAGAAGGGAAGAACAAAGGAGAGAAGGAAAGATATACCCATTTGAATGCAGAGTTCCAAGGAACAGAAAGGTACGAGATACGAAAGCCTTCGTATGAGATATGAAAGCCTTCCTCAGTGATCAGAGCAAAGAAATAGAGGAAAATAATAGAATGGGAAAGACTAGAGTTCTTTTCAAGAAAATCAGAGACACCAAGGGAATATTTCATGCAAACATGGGCTCAATAAAGGACAGAAATGGCATGGACCTAACAGAAGCAGAAGATATTAAGAAGAGGTGGCAAGAATACACAGAAGAACTATACAAAAAAGATTTTCATGACCCAGATAATCACAATGGTGTGATCACCCACCTAACAGCCAGATATCCTGGAATGTGAAGCCAAGTGGGCCTTAGGAAGCATCACTACGAACGGAGCTAGTGGAAGTGATGGAATTGCACTTGAGCTATTTCAAATTGTAAAAGATGATGCTGTGAAAGTGCTGCACTCAATATGCCAGCAAATTTGGAAAACTCAGCAGTGGCCACAGGACTGGAAAAGGTCAGTTTTCATTCCAATCCCAAAGAAAGGCAATGCCAAAGAATGTTCAAACTACCGCACAATTGCACTCATTTCACACGCTAGCAAAGTAATGCTGAAAATTCTCCAAGCGAGGCTTCAACAGTACATGAACGGAGAACATCCAAACGTTCAAGCTGGATTTAGGAAAAGCAGAGGAACAAGAGATCAAATTGCCAACATCTGCTGGATCATCGAAAAAGCAAGAGAGTTTCAGAAAAACATCTACTTCTGCTTTATTGACTATGCCAAAGCCTTTGACTGTGTGGATCACAATAAACTGTGGAAAATTCTGAAAGAGATGGGAATTTCAGACCACCTGACCTGCCTCCTGAGAAATCTGTATGCAGGTCAGGAAGCAACAGTTAGAACAGGACATGGAACAACAGACTGGTTCCAAATAGGAAAAGGAGTACACCAAGGCTGTATATTGTCACCCTGCTTATTTAACTTATATGCAGAGTACATCATGAGAAATGCTGGGCTGGATGAAGCACAAATTGAAATCAAGATTGCCAGGAGAATTATCAATAACCTCAGATATGCAGATGACACCATCCTTATGGCAGAAAGTGAAGAAGAACTAAAAAGCCTCTTGATGAAAGTGAAAGAGGAGAGTGACAAAGTTGGCTTAAAGCTCAACATTCAGAAAACTAAGATCATGGCATCTAGTCCCATCATTTCATGCAAATAGATGGGGAAACAGTGGAAACAGTGGCTGACTTTATTTGGGGGGGCTCTAAAATCACTGCAGATGGTGACTGCAGCCATGAAATTAAAAGACACTTACTCCTTGGAAGGAAAGTGATGACCAACCTAGACAGTATATTAAAAACCAAAGACATTACTTTGCCAACAAAGGTTCGTCTAGTCAAGGCTATGGTTTTTCCAGTAGTCATGTATGGATGTGAGAGTTGGACTATAAAGAAATCTGAGCGCAGAAGTGATTCTTTTGAACTGTAGTGCTAGAGAAGACTCTTGAGAGTCCCTTGGACTGCAAGGAGATCCAACCAGTCCATCCTAAAGCAGATCAGTCCTGAGTGTTCATTGGAAGGAGTGATGTTGAAGCTGAAACTCCAATCCTTTGGCCATCTGATGTGAAGAGGTGCCTCATTTCAAAAGACCCTGATGCTGGGAAAGATTGAAGGCAGGAGGAGAAGGGGACAACAGAGGATAAGATGGTGGGAGGGCATCACTGACTCGATAGACATGAGTTTGGCTAAACTCCAGGAGATGGTGATAGACAGGGAGGCCTGGCGTGCTGTGGTCCATGGGGTCGCAAAGAGTCGGACATGACTGAGCGACTGAACTAGACTGAGCGACTGAACTAGACTGAGCGACTGAACTGAACTGATGACATATGTTGTCAAGCATCTTTTTACATGCTTTCTTGATATTTGAGTATTTTCTTTGGTGAACTTTTGCCCATTTTTTAATTGGGTTGTTTTCTCACTGCTAAGAGTCCTGTGTATATTTTCAGCACCTTTATCAGATATGTGTTTTGCAAAGATTTCCCCCCATCTGTTGCTTGTCAGTTCATTCTCTTAATTTCATTGTTTTGTAACCATCTAAATATTCAGCCTTACTCAATATTTTTTCAACATTATGTAAATGGAGAAGAATCTGTATGTATAATTTTCTGTCCTGCTTTTATAATTCAACATTATACTTGTGAAATTCATCTATGCTACTGTATATAGCTACAGGGTGGGCATTTTCATGCTGTATAATATTCCATGCTACAAGTTTAACTCAGATTGTTCATCTTATTACCAACGGACATTTCATTGTGCAGATGCTCAGTGGGGTCCGCCTCTTTGCAACCCCATGGACTGCAGCACACCAGGTCTCCCTGTCCTTCACCATCTCCCAGAGCTTACCTGAACTCATGTCCACTAAGTCACTGATGCCATCCAACCATGGACATGTAAGTCATTTCTAATTTTGAAAACTGAACAATGCTGGAATGAATATTCTTGCATGTGTATTATGCATTAGGGCAAGTTTCTCAAGGGAATAGAGTTAGGAAAAGAATTTCTCGTTCATGAGGATCATCAATTTAGAAGATAATGCTATTTTTTTCAAAGGGTTTTACCAATTTAAACTCATTCCCTTAGTAGTATAGAAGTATTGTGAATTATTCATATCTTTGTCAACATTTGTATTACTAATTTTTACATGTTATCTCATTTTGTTTTCATCTGCCTTTCACTGATGCACTGAAGTTGAGCACATGTTTCTCAGCCAAGTGAATTCCTTCCTTAGTGAAGTACCTGTAAATCTTTTGCTTGTTATTTCTATTGAGATGTTTGTCTCTATTGTAATGATGTGTAGTGAAATTTTTTATATATTTTATGTTAGTTCTTTGCTGATATTCTGTTGAAAATATCATTTCTCATCATATAACTTATTTTATCTACTATCTTTAATTTTTTTGTTTTTTTCTTACAGTTTTAACATAGCTTAATATATGAATCTTTATCATTAGTGTCTCCTTTGTATTTTAGTTAGGAATTCCTTCCATATCATAAACCACAGAGATACTCTCTTACACTATCTTGTAGAAAATTTATGGTCTTATACTTCACATCTTGGTATTTTATCAACCTGAAACATTTTTGGTATAATTATTTCTCCCATACTGATAATCAACTGTTCTAGTACTATTCATTGAAAAGTCTGTTCTCTACCCACTGACCAGCAACAATCTTTGATAAATATCAAATATTTTTGAGGCCTATATTCTGTTCCATTATCTATCCAATGACAGTACCAGATTGTCTGGTATTCATTTAATAAGATTTTTAAATTGAGTCTTCATATTTTGTAGAGAAAAACCACCTGCCTTCAGTCTTAAGGAGTCTCTTAGCTATTCTTCGCTTTTGTATTGGCTTAAAAATATTACAAATCAAATTGCAAAGGTACTCATCTTTTCAAAAATAAGACTATTTAGATTTTAATTGGCACTGAATTAAATTTACAGATACATTTTAAGACAGTTGATGTCTACAATAATAACTCTTCCAATCACTGAATATGCTATTTCTCTCAGTTTTATTTAGGTCTTCTTTAATTCCTTTCCATCTCTCAAAAATATTTTCGAATTTTCTCCATGTAGGTCTTGACATATTTTGTTAGGTATATTTCTGCTACTTTTAATGTATGTTATTGTATCAATTTCTATCTTTTAAATTTTTTAATTTCTCAAATTTTATTCCTGGATATAAAATGACAATTTTGCAACAGAGAATATGCTAACCTCTTCCATTTATTGTAATAATTTTTCTGCAAATTCCTTTCGATTTTCAATGCACTAAAATATATCATCGGCAAAAATGACAATTTTGCTTTTTCCTTTCAGAGGTTGATTTTTTAATTTATTTATATTTCTATCTTTACAACACTAAATGCAACTATATTTATGAATGAGCCTTTTATTTATGAGCTTATGAGTTATGCTATACTTCTCTGGCTGCATTATCAAAATTATTCACACCTCATACAACTCATAAAATGAGTTGGTGAGTATTTTCCTTTTCTGTTCTCCGAGAATTTATGTAAGATAACAATTGAAGATAAAACTCCCCAGACCTGAAGATCTCTTAGAGGGAAGAACTGTGACTGCTTTTCACTTACTTCAGATTCATTCTTAACCTGAAAGGAATAGTTTTCTCCAGCTTAATGTGGGGAGGGCACCATAGTAGACTCTCCATCTCAGATAGGCCCAAGAGACTATAAAATCTGAGTACAAATTGTCTGGACTAACAAGCAACCTCAAGGAAAAGGCAGCTTATGTATTTCAGCATATCACTCTGAACTTCTGGACTCTCAATTTCCCCTGGATTTGGCCTGATTAATTCCTTAATAACTTTACTAAGCACTCTGAGACTTAATGTCATATATGATGCATATACATAAAGCAGTACTTTTAGTTGTTTCAAGCTGAGCAGTTGCTATGAATAATCTATCCTCCTATATTCCTAAAATGAGAAATGATTGTTATTTCATAAATTTGTCTCCTAGTCCATGAATTACTTGTTTTTGCTAAAGAATAACTATTCATTTTGTTTATTAATGTCTTCTATATCATGTAAATGTTGTTGTTCACTCGCTCAGTCTTGTCCAACTCTTTGCGAGCCCATGGACTGCAGCACTTCAAGCTTCCCTGTCCTTCACTATCTCCCCAAGTTTGCTCAAACTCATGTCCATTTAGTCGATGATGGATCCAATCATTTCATCCCTTATCGCCTCCTTCTCCTCCTGCCCTCAATCTTCCCCAGCATCAGGGTCTTTTCCAATGAGTCAGCTCTTCGCATCAGGTGGCCAAAACATTGGTGCTTCAGGATCAGTCCTTCCAAAGAACAGTCAGGGTTGATTTCCTTTAGGATTGACTGGTTTGATCTCCTTGCTGTCCAAGGGACTCTCAAGAGTTATCGCCAGAACCACATTTCAAAAGCAACAATTCTTTGGCGCTCAGCCTGCTTTATGGTCCAACTCTCACATCCATACAAGACTACCAGAAAAATCATAGCGTTGACTATATGGACCTCTGTCAGCAAAGTAATGTCTCTGCTTTTTAATACACTCTCTAGGTTTGTCATAGCTTTTCTTCCAAGGAACAAGCACCTTTTAATTTCATGGCTACAGTCACTGTTCGCAGTGATTTTGGAGCCCAAGAAAATGAAATCTGCCACTGTTTCCATCATTTCCCCATCTATTTGCCACAAAGTGATAGGACCAGATGCCATGATCTTAGTTTTTTGAATGTTGAATTTTAAGCCAGCTTTTCCACTCTCTTCTTTCACCTTCATCAGAGGCTCTTTAGTTCCTCTTCACTTTCTTGCATTAGAGTGGTATCATCTGCATAAAATAGTTTCCTGATACTTCTCCAAGCAGTCTTGATTCCAGCTTGTGATTCATCCAGCTCAGCATTTTGCAGGATGTATTCTGCATATAAGGCAGATCTCTAAATTATTTCCACCAAGATTTCTCACAGCCTCATTCCTGCTCATGATATTTGTTGACTGAATTTAAAGTGTTCCTAGATTCCATTTGGAACAACATTTCCTGCTTTAACAATACGCTCTACTTCATACTTAATCCAATATTTTCTTTCTTCAGGCTGAGTCATTGTTCTGATTCCACCTGATTTTCTAAATTCAGAGAAATTTTTCAAAATTTCTAGCCTATAGACATTTGCTTTGAATTGTTTTTCTTTTTAGTTTTTCTTACATTTTATTTCAGTGCCAATTTGGTTAGGGGAGCTGAATGACACATATTCTCAGTATACCCTCTGATTCAAAAACGGGTGTGTGGGAGGCTGAATATGGCTGTGGGTGTGTATAAAACCACTATCACGGTACACACTCTTGTCTGCCTATCACATAATAAGAAAAGATGTCTAATGTTTAATAGCTATAAAACATGAGGATTTTTGCTTATAGATTACATTGTTCTATAATTAAATCATAAAAAAGTATTTTTCCAGTATTATCAGATGATCTGCCTATCATTTTACTAGCAGTCAGGTTAGCAATTATATTAACAGGTCTTCTAATATTAAACCATATCTAAAATGAGCTCTTTGTATAGCATATTATTATTTTAACACATAGGTACTGCTAAATTTGAAGTCTATGTGAAATGGATTGTATAAGATTTTTTTTGAAATCAGCATTGAGAATATTATACCTTTTAAAATGATTCCATTTATGCAAAGATTGATAATTCAATTAGAAAATATGAAGTTTTAATTAGTGACAAAAAGTTGGAAAAATATAGAAATCTTATAAAAAAAATAACCACTCAGATAAAGTGTTTCCTTTTGAGATTTGTTTTGATGTTTGGGTTGTCTATCTGTCTTTCTTGCTGATAATACAATGCAGTAAATAGTATCATAGAATGGAACTGGTATATGTGGTATCAACTATACTATCTCATAATGGATAAATATGGTTCAGTGGGTAAATGTATGTAATGATGAGTTATATTTTAATGGCTATTTTGAAATACAATCCCAATACTATGTAATTCACCCATTTAAAGTATATAATTCAATGTCTTTTTACATTTTTTAAAATATTTTTGAAGATAGGGGCAAATATAACCATAATCAATTTTAGAACATTTTTATCACCTCAATGAGAAACCCTGTGCCCCTTAAGCTATCACCTGCTTATTCCTCATACCCACTTTCAGCCCTAAGAGACCACTAATTTCTTTATGCCTCTGTAGACTGATGTTGAACTTTTTAAAAGTATTTGTGTCATTTATCCTTCAGTTCAAAAGAATATACAGTAGATCTACAGATGAAAATTCCATTAAATTAATTTTCTCCACAGATATACACTTAATGAGTACACTTGCAATGTGTCCTATTCTTAATGATAATAAGTATGATTATATGATGAAGAAAACAGTGTATTTTCTTGCTGAGAGAGTTTTAAAGATTTATCATATTCTCAAATGTATCAGTTATACACAAAACGTGAAGAACCACTGCTTTACCAAAAAAAAAACCAAAACTGAAAAAAAAAAAAAAAAAAAAAACTGGAAGAAATGTAAGTTTTCTGTAAGAAACATAGCTTTTCCCAGGAAAAATAAAATTGGTGAAATTAGGGAAATAGACAGATATAAAATAAACAAAATCAAGGACTTCTCTCCCTTAGAATGACAGTAATACTGGTTAACATTTATGAGTGGGAAACAAATCTTCCTCAAAATAGTACCTGAAATAAACCATAAAATACCAAAATTAGGACTTAGATAGGAACACATAAAATATTCTATCAAAAGACATAAAAGCAAATAGGTGAGAAAAATACAAACATTCCCAGTGAAAAAATACCAGATACTGAAATAGGTCAATTACCTCTATTTAAATTTGCAGATTTACTGCATAACAACACTATGGTTCAGTTTTAGAGGGAAGTAAGAGGTAGAAGGGATATGACAACGTGATTCTCGAATTAGTCTAGATGAACAATGAGATAAACAGTATATTTTAAGAGTATATTATAACATATATATATATATATCCTAAAAAAATTAAAGCATACTAACTCAAAGTCCTTAGTTCTTCATGTCTTTGCTCAAAAATTCCCTTGTAAGAAAGAACTTCCCATCCTATCACACACAAAATAAGACACTTTCCCCAATATTTCTTCTCTAGAAATGCCAATTACTCTTGCTTAGTTTTATTATACTTCATGGAATTTATCAGTATTTGATGTTACAGATTAATATTTATATTTACTTATTTAATGTCTCTCTCCTTCTACTAGAATATATGCAATGTGTGAGGAGGAATTTGACTGTTTTCTTCACTGTTGTATGCCCAGAATTTAAGAGGATGTAGTCAATGGTTGGCATTTAATATACAAATGAATGAAGCTCGCACTAGGCTAATGAATACACATGAAATCTCTATGAATATATGTTACTAAATCAGATATATATATTCTACATTATGGTAAAACTTTCTCCTCGCTCATCCTTAATTTCCATGAATTTTTCAGAGTTTAAGTTTACACTTCATATCTGTACAACACTCTGTGATACTTCCATTATTACAGCTGCACTAGGCATAATGTTGTTTGCAGCACAGTGTATACTGCAATCTGGAATACACAATATCTAAACTTCTGCCTGAACTGGAACATATAATTTAGCAACCTAGTAAAAAGGTACAGGAACTTGGCGTGAAAAATGACAAAAAAATACTATTACCAAAAAAAAGAAATTAAAGCATACTATATCAGATGTAGTAATCAAATAATAATGATATACTGATTCAAGACATACAGAGAGGGGCTTCCCTGGTGGTCCAGTGGCTAAGAATCCACCTGCCAATGCAGGGTCCTCAGGTTCAATCCCTAGTACAGTAAGATCGCACACGCCATGGAGCAACTAAGTCCATGTGGCACAACCACTGAACCTCACTGAACCTCTAGATTAGAGCACATGATCCACAACAAAAGAATCCACCACAATGAGAAACCCAAGCACCACAACAAAGAATAGCCCCTGTTCACGGCAATTAGAGAAACACTGCATGCAGCAATGAAGACCCAGTACAGTCAAAAATACTAATAAATAAATCTTTTTTTAAAAAGATATATATAGAGAAGGAAGGGAGTGGGCAGGAATCAGAGCTTAGAAGTAGATCTTAGTATATACATATTATTATATATGATTAAGGTGGTCCTTCAACATATGTTGAGAAAGGACAGATGTTAAAGAACTGAACACTGTTCCCTGCAAAATTCATATACTGAACTCCTAGCACTAATGTAGCCTTCTCCAAAGAGAAAAGGCCTTGGAGAGATAAAGTCAAATGAGGCCATAAGGGTGAGGTCCTAATCTGACGAGACTAGTGTCCTTTTAAAAGAAGACAGTAGAATACATGCTGAAGAAAGGCCATGTGAAGACACAATAAGAATGTGACCATGTGAAACCCAAAAAGAGATCCCTTACCAGAAACCAACCATGATGGCATCCTAATCTCAGACTTTCAGCCTCTAGAACAATGACAAACTAAATATCTGCTGTTGAAGTTACCCAATCTATATATTTTATTATGGCAAACCAAACTGAATAAAACAACAGACTATCACAATACTGTTATTGGAGTTACATACACACACATATAGCAATGAGTTGTTTTACAGTACTTAGAGTCCAACCTCACATTCAATATTAAAATAAATTATCAGTTTGTGAATTATATGTTAAAAAAGAAACTATATAAATATTAAAATTAAATATAGACAAATAATTATATTTCTCTGGAATAAGGAAAACATAACTAGTAAAGATAAGGATCAATAAATTTAACTGCATAAAAATTTCAAACTTTTGTAAAGCCATGATAAAGGACACAAAGGTCAGAGACACATGAAGCTAAGAAAATATTTACAATCAGTTAACAATCTATTAATATATGTCAGACTAGAGATTAACATTCAGATTAAAGTAAATGTTAAAAATTAACATCCAAAAAAAAAAAAAAAAAAAAATTAACATCCATGTGTTACTAATAAATATAAAATAAAATGACTAAAATACAAAATAAAGGTTATGCATATGAACAGAAAATTATAAGAAGATAAATGAATAAAAAGCATGTGAAGAGGTTTTTACTCTCAGTATTAAAGAAAAATATTAAATTAAGATATAATTTCTGACATTAATAGACTGGGAATGACTTTTTTGTTTTCATAAATAACTTTCTGTGGAATAACAGGAATAGGGAAATGGGAATTCTAAAAGATGATGTTTAGTGTGATAAATGGTTCAGTGTTTCTGTAAAGCAAATTAGCAATATACATCCAGAGCCTCAGAAATACATAGACCCTTTAACTCACTACATTCACATCTAAGAATTTATCCTAAGAATAATCAATTGTCCAAGGATAAGTTAGTAAGAATATTTACTACAATCTTAATAACAGCTTAAAAAACATTTTTTAAAAAGCTTATCAAGTGAATTAATTTTTAAAATGGTACATCCCTAAGGTGGAATATTATATAAAGGCACATTAAAATTTAAACAAACTCATTACCTACTAAGTGAAAAATACAGCATGTTTTATTTAAAATATATATTGTATTATCATGTATTCATACACAGGAAAAAGTCACTTCAAATTTACATATTAGACAGATAATAATTATGCCAGGGATCATGGCCAAATTCACTACTATTAATAATCAATATTTTCTATCTTTTATTAATCATGGTATCTTTGTATAATTTTTTATGTATTAATAACAGCATACCATAAAATGGAAGAAAGTAAGACATTTAAAAAATGATCCTAGGACAATGGATATAGTATGGCAAAAAAATAAAATGAGATTGTTTAATCATACCCTAAATGACATTAAGAACAGGTGGTAGTAAATATATAAATGTGTAAAAATCAAGCCATAAAATAGGTAAGAGACTTTTTTAGTTTCAAACAGGCAGAAGCATAAAAAAACATACTTTTAAATATGACAGATTTTACTATGATGCAAGTGTATAATGGTAAAAATGCCAGATAAAGTCCTTGGACACATATAAGCAATGGGGGAAATTTTTAAATAAGATAAATATAAAATTAGATATGTAAACATTTAATATTTCTAAATACTAAAGAAGAAACTACCAAGAAAAAAGAAGAAAATATTGCAACACATTCAGTAACAACATAACCTATTCAGTTTCAAACTGATACATTAATCAATAAAGCTAGATTTAGAAAAGACAGAACCAGAGATCAAATTGCCAATATCCGCTGGATCATAGAAAAAGAAAGAGAATTCCAGTAAAACATCTACTTCTGCTTCATTGATTATGCTAAAGCCTTTGACTGAGTGGACCACAACAAACTGTGGAAAATTCTTAAAGAGATAGGAATACGGTCACCTTATCTGCTTCCTGAGAAACCTGTATGCAGGTCAAAACGCAACACAGTTAGAACTGGACATGGAATCACGGATCCAAACTGGGAAAGGAGCTAGATAAAGCAAAAGCTAGACACAACACTGCCAGGAAAATACCAATAACCTCAGATACACAGATGACACCACCCTTATGGCAGAAAGTGAAGAGGAACTAAATTGCCTCTTCATGAAACTGAAAGAGGAGAGTGAAAAAGCTGGCATATAACTCAACATTCAAAAAACATGGCATCCGGTCCCATCACTTTACAACAAATAGATGGGGAAACAACGGAAACAGTGACAGACTTTATTTTCTTGGGCTCCAAAATCACTGCAGATAGTGACTGCAGCCATGAAATTAAAGGACGCTTGCTCCTTGGAAGAAAAGATATGACAAACCCACCTAGTGTATTAAAAAGCAGAGACATTACTTTGCCAACAAAGGTCTGTCTAGTCAAAGTTATGGTTTTTCCAGTAGTCATGTATGGATGTGAGAACCATAAAGAAGCCTGAGTGCTAAAGAATTGGTGCTTTTGAACTGTGGTATTGGAGAAGACTCTTGAGAATCCCCTGGACTGCAAGGAGATTAAACCAAACAATCCTGAATATTCACTGAAATGACTGATCCTGAAGCTGAAGTTCCAATACCTTGGCCACCTGATGTGAAGAACTGCCTCACTTGAAAAGATCCTGATGCTGGGAAAGATTGAAGGCAGGAGGAGAAAGGGATGATGGAGGACGAGATGGTTGGATGCCATCACTGACTTAATGGACATGAGTTTGAGCAAGCTCTGGGAACTGGTGAAGTACAGGGAAACCTGACGTGCTGCAGTCCATGGGGTCACAAAGATTCAGACATGACTCAGAGACTGAACAACAACGACAGACTCTACTACTTTAATTGCACAAAGGCATCTAAAGTAATCACATGCAAAAGTAACTTATGACTTTCCCACTCCAAACCATCAATACCAACACTATCATCCAAAGAAGGAAACCATAAACCTAGGCCCTTCTTTTAACCTTATCTCTTATATTTAGTCCATCACGAAAGTATTATAAATCTTACTTCCTAAACATCTCTCAAACTCATCCACTTCTTTCCATATCTATTACCACTTTTGTCCAGCAATCATCATCTCTTGTCTGGAATACTATACCAGCCTACTAATAACTCTTCTCCCTATATCCAATCTCATCCCTCATCCATTATTTAGCTAGAATAATCTTTTAAAAATAGAAATCTGATCTTCTCACTCCAATTAACTCTACTCCCATCCCAAACACACATATTCCACTTAACTTACTGTTTAAAGGGTCAAACAGGCCCTAAGTAATGTGAAATCTTCCTATTTTTTTATTCTTACTTCCTACGATACCCCCTTATGGTTCTATGTCTTATGTTCTAACCACTTGGAGCACTGTTCAGTTTCCTTTAAAGTGGCTACACTCCCTTCAATTTCTAGGTTTTAGACATGATATTTACTCTAGAAAAGACCCTGAGGCTGGGAGGGATTGGGGGCAGGAGGAGAAGGGGACGACAAAGGATGAGATGGCTGGATGGCATCACCAATTAGATGGACATGAGTTTGAGTAAACTCTGGGAGTTGGTGATGGACAGGGAGGCCTGGGTTGCTGCAATTCATGGGGTCGCAAAGAGTCGGACACGACTAAGCAACTGAACTGAACTGAACTGATTTACTCTGGAACACTTGATAATGAATAGATGGAGACTTGTAGGGTTATGAATGACTTTTAAGCTTCCGGTTAACAAAATAATATGCATACTAGAACATTTCTTGAGATTTTTAAAATACCAAATTATCTTTTATTATTAACTTCTCACTATTGTTCCTCAAACACTTTCATATATAATAGTGCCACAAAGTCCTTGGACTACTGTTCCTTATATATAGTATGATCTTTTAATTGATCTTTGCACAAATACTGACTGCTTGATATTTAGATCTCAGAATGCCACTTATCAACTTATCAAAATCAGACACTTTGTTGTCCTAATATAGCACTCATTTTTAATTGCATTGCATTATCACTGTCTGATATTATTATTGATTAGTTTATTGGGAATCTCCCCAATCATAATATAGCTCTCTGAGAACAAAGTAATTAGTCTTATTCATTCTTGTATTGCTATCATCAACATGTAATCCTTGTTCAAGAAATATCGAATGAATGAATAAATGAATAAATCAGAGCCAGGATTCTCCACTTGTAATAAAGTAGATTATCATTAAAAATTGATGCTATCATAAAACAGATCCATAGAGCATGGAAACTGAAAATCGGGCAACTTATTGAAATGTTATGGAGTAAGAATAAATCTGTGAACTCCAAACCAGTATTAATAGGCATTACAAAGGCAACATGGTGTAGTGGCTAAGAACATGGGCTCTGCAGCCATACTGTCAAGGTTCAAATCCAAGCTCTACCACTTATTGGGTGATATTGGGCTAGTTACTTAATCTCTTTGAGGTTGTTCTGCAGTCTACATGACAAACATAAAAACAGTATCTGCCTTAGAAAGATGAAGTGAAGATGAAATATATATGCAGTACACAGTAACAATACAATAACAATGCCTGAAACATAGAGAACAATCAGTTAATATTAGCTGTTGTTTTCTTAATGCAAAGAACATCCACAAAAGAGGGCTTAGCATTAGAGAACGTGCAGTTTAAAGTGGTTACTTCGATACATCTTTCATGAGTAAATGATATTCATAGGATGATTTTAAAGCTGTAGAAGACTGAATACTGTAGAGACAATTAGCTTGAAGTAAAAATTTATCTTGGGTGTCTTACATACCGAGTGAGTACGGAGTGCTGCGACAGTTTTTGAAAGTGCCATTTCCCACAGTTCATCAATGTAGGCTCTATTTACTAAGCCTTGTGTTGTATGTAAAATGTGATCTTCAACCACAAAAAAGCTAAGATTGAGGAAAAAAAGAAAGCACAGCTGTCACAAAATAGTTTGATTACTATTTTCAGCATGTCACAAACATTAAGAGCTGCCATTAAATTTGAAGGCAATACTAGTGTTTTTTCTTAAAGAAAGCTATTTGGTATAACAAACAAAATCAAATTTATTAGACTTGGAATTATATCTTTGATCATGATATTTTAATCACTTCAATACAAACTGGAATTACATTTGTATTAAATGTTAACCATGCTACCCTGGAATTTAAAAAGGAAGAAAAAAATGTTTATAGATAAAGGAGACTAGTTTCACTACATTAAAAACACCAGGCCATTAAAACATTTTACAAAAAACAACAAAAGTTAAAACACCCATTATTTTAAGACTCCAACACACAAAATATTAAAACAGTTCCCCTTATACAAAACTTTTTCATCAAAGTGTTGAAAAGATATAGCACAAAGGTAAAAAAATACACACATATTTTTTAACATTATGCTGTGGTGTCCTAATTTTTATGCATCTGAAATGTATCTTTAGCTATCTTACCTAAATATTCATACTAATTAAAACAATTCTTTAAATAGAGAACTGTTCATGGTAACACTTTAATAAAGTTAACAATTACATTACAACAATCTGAATTTGAAAAAGAAAGAAATTTCATGGAACAATTCAACTTACTTCCCTTTTTTCACTACAAAGTCACTATTTTGCAATAAGAATAAGCTGCCTATACTTGGGAAGCTTATTGGGGAACTGCAATTCCAAACTAGTATATATTCTCAAGATGAAGGTGGCAAGCTATACAGTCCATGGAATAAAGTTGGCACACTGCTTACTTTTATAAATACTGTTTTATTGGAACACACCAATTGTGTCTCATGTACATATTGTCTATAGCTGCTTTTGTACTGCAACAGAGCTGAATAGCTGCAACAGAAACCATTTGGTCTGCTGAACCTAAAACACATTACCATTTGGCTCTTTTAGAAAAAACGTGCCAACGTTTGTTGATTGCTTGATTCTCTCTTAACAGTAATGGAAAAGCAAAATATCACACATAATAAGGTTACAATTCAACATTACTCTTCCTTTCTCCATAAAAAGTATTCTCCAACAATATAATGTTGAAACAAATAGACAGTCCTTTAAAATCACCAGATATTCAAAACCAAATCTTGTTTTAAGAATTTAAATAAAGAAAAGAAAAATAAATTCCCAAATAACACTTGTTATACTTTTCCAAGTCTCAGGAAAAGTGTACAAACTATTGAAAGTATATAAATTTAAGACACACAAACAAATACCCACCCGACAATTTGATTAAAATACTTCCTGTAGCCATCTAAAGTTTCATGCTACAAAAAAGCAAAGAAGAAAAAAGTTATTGTTTTTGTTTTGATAAAGACACAAATCAGCTAATTAATTTCTTAAGACTCAATTCCCAAGACTATAAAGTAAGTACAGTAAGAGTACCTATGTATCTATGCCCAACCACTAATGCTGAAAAAGCCAAAGTTGAACAGTTCTATGAAGACCTACAAGACCGTCTAGAACTAACAAGGTGTCCAAAAAAAGATGTCCTTTTCATCATAGGGGATTGAAATGCAAAAGTAGGACATCAAGAGATACCTGGAATAACAGGCAAGTTTGGCTTTGGAATACAAAGTGAAGTGGGGCAAACACTAACAGAGTTTTGCCAAGAGAACACACTGATCACAGCAAACACCCTGTTACAACAACAGAAGAGAAAGAGACGACTCTACATATGGACGTCACCAGATGGTCAGTACCAAAATCAGACTGATTATAGTCTCTGCAGCTGAAGATGGTAAAGCTCTATACAGTCAGCAAAAACAAGATCGAGAACCAACTGTGGCTCAGATCATGAACTCCTTAGTGTAAAATTCAGACTTAAATTGAAGTAAGTAGGGAAAACCACTAGGCCATTCAAGTATGACCTAAATCGAATCCCTTACAATTATACAGTAGAACTGACAAATAGATTCAAGGGATTAGATCTGACAGACAGAATGCCTGAAGAACCAAGGACAGAGGTTCCTAACATTGTACAGGAGGTGGTGATCAAAATCATCCCCCAGAAAAAGAAATGCAAAAAGGCAAAATGGTTGTCTGAGGAGGGCTTACAGATAGTTGAAAAAAGAAGAGAAGCAAAAGTCAAAGAAAGGGAAAAACATTCCCAGCTGAATGCAGAGTTCCAAAGAATAGCAAGGAGAGATAAGAAATCCTAAAGTGAACAATGCAATGAAACAGAGAAAGACAACAGAATGGGAAAGACTAGAGATCTCTTTAAGAAAATTACCAAAGGAACATTTCATGCAAAGACGGGCACAATAAAGGACAGAAATGGTAATGGACCTAACAAAAGCAGAAGATATTAAGAAGAGGTGTCAAGAATACAAAGAAGAACTATACAAAAAAGGTCTTAGTGGCCCGGATAACCATGATGGTGTGATCACTCACCTAGAGCCAGACATCCTGGAATGGGAAGTCAAGTGCACCTAAGAAAGCATCACTATGAACACAGCTAATGCAGGTGATGTAATTTCAGCTGAGCTATTTTAAATCCTAAAAGATGATGCACTTAAAGTACTGAACTCAATATATCAACAAATTTAGAAAACTCAGCAGTAGTCATAGGACAGGAAATGTCAGTTTTCATTTGAATTCCAAAGAAGGGCAATGTCAAAGAATGGTCAAACTGCCCCACAATTGCATTCATGTTATATGCTAGGAAGGCAATACTCAAAATCCTTCAAGCGAGGCTTTAACAGTACATGAACTAAGAACTTTCAGATGTCCAAGCAGGATTTAGAAAATGCAGAGGAACCAGAGATCAAACTGCCAATATCAGAAGGATCACAGAAAAATCAAGCAAATTGCAGAAACACATCTACTTCTGCTTCATTGGCTATGCTAAAATCTTTGTGTGGATCAGAACAAACTGTAGAAAATTCTTCAAGAGATGGGAATACCAGACCACCTTACCTGCCTCCTGAGAAAACTGTATGCAGGTCAAGAAGCAACAGTTAGAATTGGACATGGAACAATGGGCTGGTTCCAAATTCAGAAAGGAGTACATCAAGGCTGTATATTGTCACCCTGTTTATTTAACTTATATGCAGACTACATCATGTGAAACACTGGGCTGAATGAACCTCAAGCTGGAATCAAGACTGTCGAGAGAAATGTCAATAACCTCAGATATGCAGATGACACCACCCTAACGCCAGAAAGTGAGGAGGAACTAGAGAGCCTCTTGATGAAGGCAGAGAGTGAAAAAGCTGGCTTAAAACTCAACATTCAAAAAACAAAGATCATGGCATGCAGTCCCATCACTTCATGGCAAATAGATGGGGAAACAGGGGAAACAGTGACAGACTGTATTTTCTTGGGCTCCAAAATCACTGCAGATGGGGACTGCAGCCATGAAATTAAAAGACACTTGCTCCTTGTAGAAAAAAGCTATGACAAACCTAGACTGCATATTCAAAAGCAGAGACATTACTTTGCTGACAAAAGCCCGTATACTCAAAGTTATGGTTCTTCCAATAGTCAGGTACCAATATGAGTGGTGGACCATAAAGAAGGCTGAGCATGAAACAATTGATGCCTTTGAACTGTGGTGCTGGAGAAGGCTCTTGAAATTCCCTTGGACAGCAAGGTGATCAAACCAGGCAAACACACCTGACGCAAAGCATTTACTCACTGGAAAAGACCCTGATGCTGGGAAAGATTGAGGGCAGGAGGTGAAGGGGTCGACAGAGGACAAGATGGTGGGATGGCATCACCGACTCAATGGACATGAGTTTGAGCAAACTTTGGGAGATAATGAAGCCCAGGGAATGGACATGAGTTTGAGCAAACTTTGGGAGATAATGAAGCCCAGGGAAGCCTGGCGTGCTACAGTCTATGGGGTTGCAAAGAGTTGGACATGACTGGGTGACTCACAACAACCTACCTTTATAGGATTACAGTGAGGATGAAATGAAACAATACATATCTAGTACTTAGAAGAATGCCTGAAACATAGCAATCAAGAAATGTTAGTTGCTACTTTCTCAGTGCAAGTCACATCTACCGAAAGTGGCCCCAGAATGACAATTTGGGGCGGCGGGGGGGGAATCACAACTGGAAAATAATTAAAAGATATAGAAGAAAAATGGAAAAGGGAGAAAAATAAAAGTGGTTATCCTACCATGTTAGATGGAGGCTGGAGCACCAAACGAGCCTGTTTTCGCCTTTGTTTTCGGTAGTAGTTCTCAAACGTTTCCCGGGCCCCCTGTAAAACAAACGAAAGGAAACAGGTTGACACAATTGGGCCAACCACTCTAATATTTCATGGGAAAAGAGAAGCTCCCAGGTCAGAAGCTAAGGCAGTCCCACATTTCTCACAATCTGTCATTTTACAATAAAAACCACTGAAAAAACAAAAATAATTATTAGAACTTACTCAACCTTACTTACAAATCCCAATAGAAATGGACACAAGATTATTCAGAGGAAACTGTCAGAACTCAACCTCTAAAAACACCAAAGTTGGTTTCTGAACTAATTATCACAAATTTACAAGAAAAAAAAAAAACCAACATTCTTGTAGGTTATAATAACAGTTAAGAAAATGATCCTTTAAAAAAAAATCACAGAACATTCCAGAAGAAAATTCCAGAATAAAATCTAGTCTCAAAGAAATCACGAGCAAGAGGCCAAAAGAAGGCCAGAAAAAGGCAGAAGTTGAGAATAATGTCAGTCTTCTCAGACAGAAAGTTATCTAGCACAGGATTAACACCAAAAAGGAAGAAACAAAGGCCTATAACTTTTCGTTTAGGGTTTTTGGGCTTAAACTGAAAGGTACTCTAGAATACGAGAGCTGATTTATATGTTCTATAACTAGGGTTCAACAGTGTCCTCTCGAAATTAATGTCCTTCCCCAGACCTCACAGCATGACCATTTAGAAAAGTCTGTACAGGTTTAATTAGTACAGACTAATTAATTAAGATGCAGTCATACTATAACAGGGTGACCCTTAATCTAGCATAACTGGTGTCTTCATAAGAAGAGGAAAATGCTATATGAAGACAGCATGGGGAGAATTCACCATGGAGCCACAAGAAGAGACTGGAATGATACATCACAACATCAAGGACTGCTGGCCACCACAGAAGCTGCGGAGAGGCAAGGAAGGATTCTACCCAGAATCTCAGAGAAAGGACAGCCTCCTAACATCCTGATTTTGGATTTCTACTCTCCAAAACAGTGACTGAAGAAATTTCTCTTATTTTAAGCCACCGAGTTGTGGTACTTGATATAACAACCCTAGAAAATGATATGAGCTCAAAACTGTTAAAACATGGTGCTCACCTATTATTAAAGTCTACTCGCAACCCAAGACTTTTCTAAATAAACAAAAGCAGAAAGGGAGAGACAGCATTGTAGAGTCGTTAAGAGTACTGATTTTAGAACCAGATGAATTTATTCAAATCATGGCCCAGCCCTTACTAATTCACGTGTATAACTCACGTGCTCCATCAGTCAGTTGTGTGACTCTTTCCAACCACATGGTCTGTAGCTCGCCAGGCTTCTCTGTCCATGGGATTATCCCAGTAAGAATACTGGAGTGGGCTGCCATTTCCTCCTACAGTATAACTCATATGACTAGCTATATAATTTCCCTTTCATTAATTTAACTTCCACTGTTTAACTCTTCACCTTTCACTAGTAGACATGCCATGGCTTACTTATTTGTAGAGATGCCAACTTCCTATGTTTGTTATAAAGATTATCAAGAGTTATAAAGCTTTTAGAATACTGTCTTGATAAATAATAACCACTATGCAAATACTTATTTAAAACATAAGATGAAATCAGTGATGAAAGTGAAAGCCCCGCCCATGTGAAGATAGGTTTACTATGAAAGTGATAGTCATTTCAGTCATGTCTGACTCTTTGCGACTCTATGGACCATAACCCACCAGGCTCCTCTGTCCAGGCAAGAATATTGGAGTGGGTAGCCATTCCCTTCTCCAGGGGATCCTCCCAACCCAGGGATTGAACACAGGTCTCTTGCACAGAAGGAAGATTTTCCATGTACTATCCACTTTCAGTTTTTTTCACCTTCCCAAAAGTCTGAAGAATCTTACTCAACATGACTTCTTTGTTATACCTAAACTGGAAAAGCTATTTAAGGTACTAAATCATGCACACTTGATAGTGTAGCTCAGTGGTTGGCAAATGTTTTCTGTAATGGGCAGAACTGTAAATAGCTTTGTTGAGCCATGCAGTTTTTGATGCAACTACTCAACACTGCTGCTGTAGCATAAGAGCAGTCATAAACAATACCTAAATGAGTATGGCTCTGTTCCAATAAAGCCTTATTTGTAGAAACTGAAATTAGAATTTCGTATCATTTTCACCTGTCATAAAATATTAGTCCTCTATGGGTAAAAAATGATTTTTTGCCCATCATTTGACAAAATAAACGTTCACAAGGTCATACAAAAACAGGCAGTATGATGGATTTGACACAAGAGTCATGGTTTGACAACTCTTGGTGTAGGTTAAAATCAAATATTTTAACACACTAAGGTTTTGACAACCGTATACATCTGAATTTTTCTGTCTGAAAAATGAAAACAAACCTTAAGACAGCTATTTCAAGACTTTCTTAGTCCATAAGTTAGTGAGGTAGCAAATAATTATATTTAAGAAATAAGAAGTGGAGACTGCCTGTTGGTTTGTTAAAGTTATTCCCTACTTGTCACCATTTTCCAGCATAGTGGTATTATTAAAGGTCAATTACCTTTTGTACACAGTGAAGGGCTTTTCATTTTAAGGTTAACAGCCCTAAATGGCCCTTTATTGTGTTAGTGTGACATTACATTTCCAACATACTTTTGAGCCAAGATACACTTAATTGAGAATTTAGGGAAAGCCTTGTTAATTAGGACACAGCATACTAACTGGGACTTCCCGGGTGGCTTAGTGGTAAAGAATTCGCCTTCAATGCAGAAGCTGCAGGAGACACGGGTTCATTCCCTGGGTCAGGAAGATCCCCTAGAGGAGGAAATGGCAACCTACTCCACTATTCTTATCTGGAGAACCCCATGGGCAGAGGAGCCTGGTGGGCTACAGTCCATAGGGTAGAAAAGAGTCGGACACAACTAAAGTGACTTAGCAGTACCATACTAATTTAATTATTTGTCATAAATGATAGAAAATAAAGAAGATGAAATTCTAATCCAAATTCTAAATTCTAAAATCCAAATCATGTACTTCTACTTAATTCTAAACTATATACCTTTTGTTTTTTAATAAAAGTAAAACATAAGAAAAGACCAATTTATCTAACAGGTCTGGCTTCTCCATTTATAAAAGTGAGTTAGATTTTCCCTAGTGGATGTTAAATAAATTCACCTCTGATTTTTCTATTTCCTTTGGCAATTTTGTCAACTCAATGCTTATAGGAAGAAATTGAGAAATAGATGTCTGCCCAATACAGCTGAGTAATTGAGGAAGTCCCTGCCTATTCACAAATAGGTCAATAGACAATGCACAATAGAGTGCTGCCACTTCGGCCTCGAGCTCCTTTAACCACTCAAATGAAAAAAACAAAACACAAACCAAAAAAGGTCACCTGTAAAGCTAGCAAAGGTATAAACAAAAAGATACAAAACAATAGGAAGGCAAGGTAAAAGTTGTTTTCTTTTTCATTTTATGTCTTTAGAATGATAGTGCTCCGAAGACTATACAATAATTCATGAATTAATACATACAATGTCACAGAAAAATCAGTTACAGAGTATATAAAGTGCTTACCGTGTGAAAGACACTAAAAATCTCCTCACTGAATTTATGGTCTACAGTGGAAGACTAGAAATTAAATAAGCAATTATATTAAAATAAACTATAAAATCCTATGGATTGGAGTGGAATGTATAACTGAGTGTGCGTGTGTGTGTGTGTGTGTGTGTGTGTGTGTGTGTGTGTGTGTGCATGCACATGATTGGGGAGGGATAAATGTTAGAGAAAGATTCTCAGGAAAAAAATAACATTTATACTCATAATTGAAGAATGACTCAGAAGAATAAGCCAAGTAAATAGAAAGGGCGGGGGGGAATGTTCCTTGTAGAGAGAGAGAGATTCAGTGAAAAAAGACATCACACATTCCACAAACTGAAAGTTCTTCACAATTGGAACTTCAGGGTGTAAAGGAGAGATATGACAGGAGACAAGACCGGGGGACTTTGTAAATCATGATAAGATATTTGGACTTCAACTCTAATTTTAGACACCTGGAACTGTATGTGGTAAGCAGAATGAAGGAAGGAGAAATTAGCTACAAAAGGATTAGACTCTGACATATACTTAAAGAGGCACAAGCCAATTGGATATATACGGTAAAGGATATGAAGGAAAGAAAACTGACATGAGATTTCTAACCTAGGTAACTAGTTTGGCTGGTGGTGTCATTTAATAAGAGAGGAACCAGGAGGAAATACAGTCAATTATTATTCATGGATTCCTAATTTGCAAATTTGTCTGCCTGCTAAAATTTATGTGTAGCCTCAAAATCAAAACTCATGGCACTTTCATAGTCATCCACAGACATACACAGAGTGGTAAAAATTTTGAGTTGCCTGATACATGTGTTCCTATATATACATATCCAGATCTGAAGAAAACAAAAACACTAATTCAAAAAGATATTGTTCATAGCAGCACTATCTGCAACTGCCAACTTATGGAAGCAACCTAAATGTCCATCAACAGCTGAGTGGATAAAGAAGATATGGCAAATACATACAATTGAATACTACTGAGTCAAAAAAAAAAAAAAGAAAAAAGAAATTCTGCCATTTGTAACATGAATGGACCTAGAGAGTATTATACTTAATGAAGTAGGTTAGACAAAGAAAGATAAATACTGCATGTTATCACTTACGTGCGAAATATAAAAAAATAAATAACTGAATATTACAAAACAGAAAAAGACTCACAGATATTGAAAATGAACAAATGGTTACCATTAGTGAGAGGGAAGGAAGGAGGGACAAGACGTGTGGGGATTAAGTGGTACAAACTACTGCTGCTGCTATGTCACTTAAGTCGTGTCCGACTCTGTGCGACCCCATAGACGGCAGCCCACCAGGCTCCCCAGTTCCTGGGATTCTCCAGGCAAGAACACTGGAGTGCGTTGCCATTTCCTTTTCCAATGCATGAAAGTGAAAAGTCAAAGTGAAGTCGCTCAGTTGTGTCCAACTTGTCACAACCCCATGGATTGCAGCCTACCAGCCTCCTCCATCCATGGGATTTTCCAGGTAAGAGTACTGGCGTGGGCTGCCATTGCCTTATCTGTGTACAAACTACTACGTACATATAAAATAAACATGCTATGAGGATATACTGTACAGCACAGGGAACATAGCCAATATTTTACAACAATTTTAAATGGACTATAATCTATAAAAATGTTTAATTGCTATGTTGCATACATGAAACTAATATATTGATAATATTATAAATCAACCTTCAACTTTAAAAAACCTCATTCATACTATTTCGTGTGTGTATGCGCTTAGTCACTCCGTCGTGTCCGACTCTTTGCGACCCCATGGACTGCAGCCCACCAGGCTCCTCTGTCCATGGAATTCTTCAGGCAAGAACACTGAAGTGGGTAGCCATTCCCTTCTTAAGGGGATCTTCCCGAACCCGGGATTGAACCCAGGTCTCCTGCATTACAGGCAGATTCTTTACCGTCTGAGCCACCAGGGAAGATATTCTAAACAGACATTTCACCTACGCACATATGTGCACATAACACGTATATAAATAGGCTCATATATCATATTATATATATTCTTTTCACTGATTTTTCCAGAACATCATAATCCAGTACAATCCACTTTTACTGCACAACACTGTTCCAACTGCCTTTCTTCAAACACATGCTACAGACTGTCATACAAATGCCGGAACAAACATGGGTTATGAATAAATGTTTAAAAATAAAAACACAAGTGAAGACGTTGAATTTCCCATGTGTCTAGACTTGTCTGAATATAAACATTAAAAAAAAAGAACCAAACACAGTATTGTCACTCAGTGTAGGCAAATGAGTAAGGCCTTTTGTTTTTGTATATAAATAAAAGTGATAAAATTCATTGCTAACAAAGCTCAAAGTCAAATTATAGTTGCTATAGTAGGTCACACCAGGAATCAAATAAGTCAGGATCATGCGATCCTTGCTCTTGGAAAAAGAGAAGCCCAGATCAAAGACCTTTCCTGAAATTCTTTCCTTCATAAAAGGTAACAATGTATCCTATATGCAGAAACATCTTGAACATTTCATACAATTACTGATCCCCAGGTCCCTAAACGTTAGTGGAAACACGTCCAGTTTCATAGAAAAAAAAGCTTATGCTGGGACAATGCTTCCTCATAGGGGCAATATGTCTACATAATAGAGAGAGGAACAGATCTTCTATTTTCTTTATTAAATATTTACTATGCCATTATTTGGTTAAACAGCTCTTCATCTAGTGCATCTTCCATGGTAGAGACTGATATAAGGTTCACTGGAGAGGAGGCAGAATTCTTCCCATCCATCACAACAAAACAAAATGAACCCTTGGACTGAGAAACAACTATGGACAAGTATGCAGAGAACAAGAGAGAGAAATGGAAGAAGGGAATCACATACAAGGTTCTTCCGGCTTTGCCTACAGGAAGCAATATTTCCATTTGGTCTTGAGCAAAGCCTATAATTTCATCGCCCTGACTGCAGCTGGAGAACACCCTTTTAACTGTCCCAGCATCCAAGTGAAGACAGGTTTATTCAGAGTGTTAAAAAAAAAAAAAAAAAAACACCTGAAAGGGCTATTTTAATTTGCTTCCATGTGAAAAGGGGAGCACATATCACAGGGCACCGTAATGACATTCAGCGGGATATTACACTTCACCATATGGCTAATTTGCACAGCAGGCCCAAAGCAGGATTTTCTTTCATTAGAAGTGACTTAAAGATCAGACTACAGAAACACATGTAAACAACAAACCCAAGATGTCCCCTATATCTTAAATCTAGAAACATTCATTAGACCATTTGATTCTCAGATGTAAAAGCCCATTCACAGAGTTCTCATGGCAAGATCATTCAAGAGTTGTGAAGGTAGTATTGTGTCACAGCTCCACTTACCTACATTATGGCTTTGAAAAATGTCTAAAAGTCAAGAACCGCAAATGTCCACAACATAGATGTGGAAAGGATAATTGCTCTGGTAGATAATTTACCATGAAAAAAACAAAAAAACATTACTTTCTAAATGCCTCAATTCTTGATATTACTCACTTAGCCTACAGAGTAAATCTACATAAACTTCTGACCCTTTTTGAAGAGCAACGGCAATCTGATGTTCTAACAGAATCCTGTTTATTTTTAAGATGCCCCTTATAACTTATGTTTGTCTTGGCATTTCCTCTTTCTGCCATACCCCAAGTCTGAGCCATAGAAAAGAACATCCCCTCCGGGAATGACAGAAGTCTACAGAATTTTAAAAAAGAAAGAAATCTAATGTCTAATGATTATGGAGAGTTGGGTCTGTGCTTTTGAAGAAAGTAAACATTATGATTAACAATCTTGGGCTTTGTAATTAGCTTCCCCTCTTCCATGAGAGAGTGTTAATTTATTAAATATTTTAACAAAGAGTCTTTTATTATTAGATTCAGTTTGGCTGCCTCCTTTCATAGCATTACCAATTACAACCAATAAAGCTTTAATTGATGACTACTTTTTATAACCTTTGACCCAAGATGATAAACAGTTGTACCTTAGAAGCGAAAGGGTAAACCTCAAAGGGAACAGTGTCTTAATCATGCTTAGCAAACCAAACTGCTTAAAATTACAACCTACCTACCTGGCTAGAACAGAAACCCAGACTTCCTCTATGATTAAGGTAATTGATCAGGAAAAGACTTGGATTTCACTTTTAAGATAAGTGCCCCATTTTGTTACAAAAAACATAAGTTGAATAATCTGTATATAACTGTGCACAATTACATGCACAAATAATGTGCTAATTGTATACTATAATACAATTTAATCAATTTGTAGACAATCAGCAACAGAATTCTTTTTTTATGTTTTTTTTCCAATTTTACTGAGAAATAATTGACTTACATCTTTTTATAAGTTCAAAACATACAGTATGGTGATTTGATTATGATGGTTAGAAGTCTCTTCTAACTCACAACTGTCAATCTTTCAACTGCTGAAGTGCTTCAAAATTTAAAATTTCCCAATCTCTTAATCTATTTCATGTTGCCAAAATGAACAGGGCTTTGAACAATTACTAAAGAACACACAGAAAAAGGTATCATCTAAAATGTAAATAAAAATTATATCATCATGTCACAGTTGTTATACACAAATCACTTCATGGAGATGAAAGGTAATGAGACATTATTAATAGTCCTCACTATTAACAATAAGTAAATAGAAACTGCTGGCTTAACACAAGGTATAATACAAGATTTTATACAAGAAGAACTAGGCGTATAGCTTTCAAGTGACTTCTCATGTAAATTAAAGGAAGTCAACACCAGGAAAAACAAAAAATCTGAGGCTCAGTCTAAGAACTTTATAAACTGAACGAGCTATACACATTATTTTTATGATATATAAATGTATGTAATGGCTGTTTTATTAAAGACACATGGCTGCTCCCTGCCTTTCAAAATCAAACTTGCCAAACCACCTCCCAAAACAGCCCTTTATATAGTTAAGTGACGACTGGAGGAATTTTGTATAAATAAATCTATGCCTTTTCTCCCCCATTAACAGAAACTGTACAGAAACAGACAAATTTAGAATATAAGAATTTAAAAAATCTGTCATACTGAACTTCAGATATTCAGAAAAACAGGCAGAATATCTAAAAACAAAAAAATATAAATATATTCAGCTGATGTTTGCTTAAAAATATAAGAATATAGGTTAAGAGAAAAAAGGAAGCTAAAAGTTAAATAAACTTTGCTTCAATACCAATTTTTAATGAAACTTTTTACTATGAGAGGCCTGTAGATTTACATGCAATTATAAAAAAATTAATAGAGACCTTTACTCAGGTTTTCCAAAGGTGAGCATCTTAGAAAACTACAGTTCCCTATCACAACTGGGACACTGACAGTGATACAATCAGTCAAGGATGCACAATTCCAAAACTACAAGGATCCCACAAGCGCCCTTTTTATAGCCATACCCACACTTCCCTCCATCCCTACCTTCTACTGAACTTTTGGTAAGCACTAATGTTTTCTCCATTCCTATAATTTTTGTCATTTAAGACATGTAAATGGAATTTTACAGTGTGCAGCCTTTTGAGATTGGCTTATCTCACTCACCATAAATCTCTGAAGATTCATCTGCTGCTCTGCTGCTAAGTCGCTTAAGTCATGTCCGACTCTATGCGACCCCACAGATGGCAGCCCACCAGGCTCCGCCATCCCTGGGATTCTCCAGGCAAGAGCACTGGAGTGGGTTGCCATTTCCTTCTCCAGAAGATTCATCTAGGTTGCTGCAAATATCAGCAGTTCTTTCCTTTGCATTGCCGAGTAATATGTCATGATGCTACAGTATAAACAGACCATAGTTAAACTATTCATCTCCTGCAAGATTACAGGGCTTTTTCCCGTTTGCTGCTATTATGAACAAAGCTGCTATAAAGTATGTGAAATACCTGAAGTAAGCTTTCTTTTCTCTGGGATAAATAAACACGAGTGCAACTGCTGGGTTACATGATAATTTCATGTTGAGTTTTTTAAACTGCCAAACTGTTTTCTAGAGTGAAAAGTGACCTGCACCATATATGTGCCTATCAACAACCGTAATGGTATTTGGTATAGTCACTATTGTAAAGGAGTGTAATGATGGCTCATGGTGGCTTTAATTCTTTTTAATAACTAACGATGCTAAACAAAAGATGTAACCAAGTGCTTAGTTTCCATCTGTACATATGCACTGGTAAACTGTTTATTGTGTGTTTTTTGTCCATACCATAACTGGATTGTTTACTCTTTTATGGTTGAGTTTGGAAAAGTCTTTATATACATTCTAGATACTAGTCCTTTTTGGATACACCATTTGCTAACATTTTCCCCCACTCTGAAACTTGGCTTTTCATCCTGTTAACAGGGTCTTTTAATTTTGATGAGGTTCAATTTATCAATTATTTTCTTTTCGTGATAAGTGCTTTTGGAGTAAAGTCTAAGAACTCTGTCTACCTCTAGAGTCTGAGGGTCTTCTATTTTTCTCAAAAGTTTTCTAGTTTTGCATTTTACATTTAAATCATAATACATTTTGAGTTACTTTTTGTACAAAATGTGAGAAGTAACTCGAGGTTCACTATTTTGCTGTGTGAATATGCAAATATTCTAGCACTATTTGTTGAATTGCTTCTGTAACTTTGTCACATATTTTTATCTTTCTAAATTTTCTATTATGTCCCACTGATCTATGTCGCCCTTTGTCAATTCCATACATCTTTTTTTTTACGCTTTCTATTGAGCTATGTCTTATATATAACATCATTTGGTTTCAGATTAGATAGTACACATTGTGAAATGATCACCACAGTAAGTCCAGTTACCATTCATCACCACACAAACTTAATTTTTAGGATTTATTCTCATGGCAACTTTCAAGTATTCTCTACAATATCACTGACTATGGTAAATAAGTTGTACATTACACCCCCAGGACTTCTTGTCATTATTGAAAGTTTGCACCTCTTAACCCTCTTCACCTCATTAAACTTTAAAGCTTTTGCACAGTAAAGGAAACCATAAGCAAAATGAAAAGACAATTTACAGAATGGGAGAAAATATTGCAAATGATGCGATCAATAAGGGCTTAATTTCCAAAATATACAAATAGCTCATGCAGCTTAACATCAAAAACCCCAATTTAAAAATTGGCAGAAGATATAAATAGACATTTTCTAAAGAAGACATGCAATGGGCACATGAAAAAATTCCCAACATCACTAATTATTAGAGGTGTGCAAATTAAAACTATGAAGTATCACTTCACACCAGTCAGTATGGCTACCATCAAAAACTCTAAACATAATATCCTGGAAAGGGTGTGCAGAAAAAGGAACCCTCCTGCATTGTTAGTGGAAATGTAAATTTGTGCAGCCACAATGGAGAACAATCTGGAGGTTTCTTAAAACATTAAAAATAGAGCTACCATATAATCCAGCAATTCCACTCCTGGGCATATATCCAGAGAGAACTTTAATTCAAAAAGATACATGCACTCCGATGTTCAAGGTGGCACTATTTACAATAGTGAAGACAGAGAAACAACTTAAATGTCCATCAACAGAGGAATGAATAAAGAAGATGTGCTATATATGTGTGCGTGTGTATATACACATACACACACATAATGGAATATTGCTCATCCACAAAAAAGAATGAAATAATGCCATTTGTGGCAACATGGATGAATCTGGAGATTATCATACTAATTGAAGTCAGTCAGAGAAAGACAAACACTGCATGATATCATTTATATGCAGAGTCTTAAAAAATGATAGAAATGAACATATTTACAAAACTGAAATAAACTCACAGACATAGAAAACAAACTTAGTTACCAAAGCAGAAGAGGAGGTAAACTGGGATTTTAGGATTAACAGATACACAGTGCTATATATAAAATAAGCAACAAGGACTACTGTATAGCATGTGTGCTAAGTCGCTTCAGTTGTGTCCAACACTACGTGAGCCTCTGGACTGTAGCTTCCCAGGCACCTCTGTCTATGTCCTGGATTTTCCAGGCCAGAATACTGGAGTGGGTTGCCATTTCCTACTCCAGGGGATCTTCTCAACCCAGGGATCAAACCTGTGTCTCTTATGTCTCCTACATTGGCAGGTGGGTTCTTTATCACTAGCACCATCTGGGAAGCCCACTGTATAGCATAGAGAACTATACTTAATATCCTGTAACAATTTATAATGGAAAAAAATGTAAAAGAGAAAATATACATGTGTGTATATACACATGCATGTATATGTGTCACTTTTCTGTATACCTGAAATTGTCACAACTTCTTAAATCAAATATACTTCAATTAAAAAAACTAAAAACATCTGTATGTCTTCTTTGGAGAAATGTCTATGTAGTTCTTTGGCCCATTTTTTGATTGGGTCACTTATTTTTCTGGAATTGAACTTCAGGAGTTGCTTATATATTTTTGAGATTAATCCTTTGTCTGTTGCTTCATTTGCTATTATTTTCTCCCAATCTGAGGGCTGTCTTTTGACCTTGGTTATAGTTTCCTTTGTTGTGCAAAAGCTTTTAAGTTTTATTAGGTCCCATTTGTTTAGTTTTGCTTTTATTTCCAATATTCTGGGAGGTGGGTCATAGAGGATCCTGCTGTGATTTATGTCAGAGAGTGTTTTGCCTATGTTCTCCTCTAGGAGTTTTATAGTTTCTGGTCTTACATTTAGATCTTTAATCCATTTTGAGTTTATTTTTGTGTATGGTGTTAGAAAAGTGTTCTAGTTTCATTCTTTTACAAGTGGTTGACCAGTTTTCCCAGCACCACTTGTTAAAGAGGTTGTCTTTTTTCCATTGTATATTCTTACCTCCTTTGTTGAAGATATGGTGTCCATAGGTTTGTGGATTTATCTCTGGGCTTTCTATTCTGTTCCATTGATCTATATTTCTGTCTTTGTGCCAATACCATACTGTCTTGATGACTGTGGCTTTGTAGTATAGTCTGAAGTCAGGCAGGTTGATTCTTCCAGTTCCATTCTTCGTTCTCAAGATTACTTTGGCTATTCAAGGTTTTTTGTATTTCCATACAAATTGTGAAATTATTTGTTCCAGTTCTGTGAAAATACCATTGGTAGCTTGATAGGGATTGCATTGAATCTACAGATTGCTTTGGGTAGAATAGCCATTTTGACACTATTGATTCTTCCAATCCATGAACATGGTATGTTTCTCCACCTGTTTGTGTCCTCTTTGATTTCTTTCATCAGTGTTTTATAGTTTTCCATGTATAGGTCTTTTGTTTCTTTAGGTAGATATACTCCTAAGTATTTTATTCTTTCTGTTGCAATGGCGAATGGTATTGTTTCCTTAATTTCTCTTTCTGTTTTCTCATTGTTAGTGTATAGAAATGCAAGGGATTTCTGTGTGTTAATTTTATATCCTGCAACTTTACTATATTCACTGATTAGCTCTAGTAATTTTCTGGTAGAGTCTTTAGGGTTTACTATGTAGAGGATCATGTCATCTGCAAACAGCCAGAGTTTCACTTCTTCTTTTCCTATCTGGATTCCTTTTATTTCTTTTTCTGCTCTGATTGTTGTGGCCAAAACTTCCAAAACTATGTTGAATAGTAGTGGTGAGAAACAGACATTTCTCCAAAGAAGACATACAGATGGCTAGCAAACACATGAAAAGATGCTCAACATCACTCATTATCAGAGAAATGCAAATCAAAACCACAATGAGGTACCATTACACGCCAGTCAGGATGGCTGCTATCCAAAAGTCTACAAGCAATAAATGCTGGAGAGGGTGTGGAGAAAAGGGAACCCTCTTACACTGTTGGTGGGAATGCAAACTAGTACAGCCACTATGGAAAACAGTGTGGAGATTCCTTAAAAAACTGGAAATAGAACTGCCATATGACCCAGCAATCCCACTCCTGGGCATACACACTGAGGAAACCAGATCTGAAAGAGATACGTGCACCCCAATGTTCATCGCAGCACTGTTTATAATAGCCAGGACATGGAAGCAACCTAGATGTCCATCAGCAGATGAATGGACAAGGAAGTTGTGGTACATATACACCATGGAATATTACTCAGCCGTTAAAAAGAATTCATTTGAATCAGTTCTAATGAAATGGATGAAACTGGAGCCCATTATACAGAGTGAAGTAAGCCAGAAAGATAAAGAACATTACAGCATACTAACACATATATATGGAATTTAGAAAGATGGTAACGATAACCCTATATGCAAAACAGAAAAAGAGACAGAGATGTACAGAATAGATTTTTGGACTCTGTGGGAGAAGGCGAGAGTGGAATGTTTTGAGAGAACAGCGTCGAAACATGTATATTATCAAGGGTGAAAGAGATGACCAGCCCAGGTTGGCAAGTGCTCAGGGCTGGTGCACTGGGAAGACCCAGAGGGATCGGGTGGAGAGGGAGGTGGGAGGGGGGATTGGGATGGGGAATACATGTAAATCCATGGCTGATTCATGTCAATGTATGGCAAAAACCACTACAATATTGTAAAGTAATTCGCCTCCAACTATTAAAAATAAATGGGAAAAAAAAGCTAAAAACAATGTGATTATAAAAAAAGAATAATTTTTGTTAAAAAAGAAATGTCCAAAATCAAGTGATTTTTAAAATACAAATAAAATTCACCAATGTACCATTTGTTTTCCTGCTACAAAGTTAGCAAAAGAAAAAAGACAATACTCTATATTATTGGAAATATGGCAAAATCACAATCCTAAATTCTTTTCTTAAGGAATGCAAATTATGATGACGTTTTTGAGAAATTAAGTATCAGGAAACTAATAATATGTCTGCCCTGTAACTCACTTTAATCGTTTTACCTAAAGTAATCATCAGATGAGTGATTTTTTAAAAAAATACTTAATATGTGCACAGTTGAAAGAACTCAGGTTCACATTCTTACAATATGGGTTAGAATCCTGGCTTATTCCTAACTCTGTGATCTTAAGCAACTTAATCTAAGTCTCAACTGCCTCACCTG
The DNA here is from genome assembly GCF_963930625.1 of Muntiacus reevesi. Lineage (NCBI taxonomy): Eukaryota > Metazoa > Chordata > Mammalia > Artiodactyla > Cervidae > Muntiacus > Muntiacus reevesi. The sequence goes on from NC_089251.1 coordinate 89,835,632, forward strand.
CAAAAGAGGAATATTAATATACACACTTGCTAGGATTGCTAGGAGGATAAACCAAGACAATATATGCAAATCATACAAAACGATGCCTAGCATATACTAAGGTCTCAATAAATGGTAGACACTGACATCATCATCATCATTATTACTGTTTTTCATGACTATCATGATTAATTACAACATCAGATTAAGGAAACTTACATACTGAAAACAAAAACAATAATGCTGATCTGTATTTACTGACATGAACATATATTTGTGATAATGTACCTATTAAGGGAAGGGGGAAGCAAAGTATAAAGAAATGCACACAGTATAATTAAATTTATGTAAAACGTATATGAAATGTGTCCAAAGAATAATGTCTGTAAGCAAGTAGGCCAAAATTGTGGTGAAACTACCAGTAATTTGGTTTCTTAAAATTTTTCAAATTTTTAAAACAATGAACAATGACATTTAGGTGAAAAATAAATATCAAAGGCACCATAGTGTCCATGATCTCACCAGGTCAGGGCAGAAAGAGCCTAGAACAGACAGACTGGAACGATTAGTATAGAAACTGTCAGATCCCAAGATAAAGAACATAAGAAGAGAAAAAAAATAAGTGCTTTCTTCAGAATTGATAGGTGAGAATAAAAGTGGTTCCTGTGCTATGTCTAGAGTTAGACAGGGTTAGAGTAACTGCTGGCACCTGGAAAGGAACTCACCATCCTGTAGCAATAAGAAAACCATAAAGTTGATACTTTGGGACCCTGCCATCTACCACTCTGCCTACAGACAAGGTGCCTGCCTATCTGAAGACTCCTCCCTATAAAACCCAAGTATGACTGCAGACAACAGAAGATATCTGGCACTGTACAAAGTTTCAACAAAAGGTCTGTTTGAAAATTTCCCTGAAGAGAGTAAAAAACTATGGCTGGAAAGAGGAAAATTCTTGCTCTTTTCTGAATGGGAGGGTCCAAGTGAAGCTTGATCCTGGAACAAACTGCACAATAACCTGGCATTATGAAGGGCTATTTGGCAACTCAAGGAAGGATGATCTATCCTAAGACTAGTCCAGAGTGAGCTTGGCTTTGCCTAACTTAGGGCTGGCAGTGATCCTTTTAAAACGATCACCAGCCTCTCCCCTCCTGAATTTCCCAAGCCAGGTTTAGAGTGAAGAGCAGAGAGTGAGCACAGGATAATTTCTAATTAAAAATAAACGCTTAGGATGAACTGCGCAGAACAAACCCAGCGAGGCTGCAGTTTCACACGGCAGTTGCAGAACCCTTACATATCCAAAGAGACCTTGTATGACGACACTAACACATTATTAGAGTTCCTCATAAGCCAATACTCCTAATCCAAGGCCAAAATATTAAACGTATTTGTCTACCTTCTTTCTCTATTGCAGTCATTTTTCTAAGCCAATACATATGTGGTTTAATATGACTGAGTTTCTCCACATCCTTATATCTGATTTCCAGGGCTTTGCTAACATAAGAAGGAAAGCCATGACTATTATTTTCAAAAAAATTTTGTCCCAAAACTACCAAGAGCATTGCTTTCTTAATTAAGAATTTTATAATTTTTCTTTTTCCTCAAATTTTAGATACCAGATATGAATGCAAAACAATGTCAGTCTATTTTTTTTAGTAGTATGTTCAGAATGCATAGTTATATAAAAAGTTTTTTTTACTTACTGTACAACTTTTGCCCCGGCAACAGAAACATTAATAATACAGAAAAGCAAAAAGGTTTCAAATACAACACAAAAACAAACTTAGCTGCTATTTTTGCCAATCACTAGCACTGTGATCCACTGTTGCTGTTCAATTGCTCAGTCACGTCCAAATCTGCGACCCCACAGACTGCAGCACGCCAAGCTTCCCTGTCCATCACCATCTCCCAGAGCTTGCTCAAACTTATGTCCATTGAGTCAGTCATGACATCCAACCATCTTGTCCTCTGTCATCACCTTCTCCTCCTGCCTTCAATCTTTCCCAGTATGAGGGTCTTTTCTAATGAGTCGGCTCTTTGCATCAGGTGGCCAAAGTATTAGAGCTTCAGCTTCAACATCAGTCCTTCCGATGAATATTCAGGACTGATTTCCTTTAGAATTGATTGGTTTGATCTCTGTGCAGTCCAAAGGACCCTCAAGAGTCTTCTCCAACATCAAAGTTCAAAAGCATCAATTCTTCGGCTCTCAACCTTCTTTATGGCCAACTCTCACATAACTACTGAAAAAACCATAGCTTTGACTATAGGAATCTTTGTCGGCTAAATAATGTCTCTGCTTTTTTTTTTTTTTTTTCCATTTATTTTTATTAGTTGGAGGCTAATTTCTTTACAATATTATAGTGGGTTTTGCCATACATTGACATGAATCAGCCATGGAGTTACATGTATTCCCCATCCTGATCCCCCCTCCCACCTCCCTCTCTACCTGATCCCTCTGGGTCTTTCCAGTACACTGGGCCTGAGCACTTGTCTCATGCATCCAACCTGGGCTGGTGATCTGTTTCACCATAGATAATATACATGTTTTGATGCTGTTCTCTCGAAACATCCCACCCTCGCCTTCTCCCACAGAGTCCAAAAGTTTGTTCTGTCTCTGCTTTTTAATATGCTATCTAGGTTTGTTACAGCTTTTCTTCCAAGGAGCAGGCATCTGTTTATTTCATGGCTGCAGTCACCATCTGCAGTGATTTTGGAGCCCAAAAAAATATAAAGTCTGTCACTATTTCCATTGTTTCTCCATCTATTTGCCATGATGGGGCCAGATGCCATGATCTTAATTTTCTGAATGTTGAGTTTTAAGCCAGTTTTTCACTCTCCTCTCTCACCTTCATCAGGAGACTCTTTAGTTCCTCTTTGCTTTCTGTCGTAAGTGTGGTGTCATCTGCATATCTGAGGTTATTGATATTTCTCCCAACAATATTGATTCCAGCTTGTGCTTCATGTAGCCTGGCATTTCACATGATATATACAGAGTACATGATCCATTAGGCAGTTCGATTAATCTTGCTGAACTTGCCTCCCCTCAACTACCAAGTCAATGTATGATGCTCATAATAAAACCTGTTTTTGTCAAACTGGTATCCTAAACTTGAAAGAATGCAGCAGTTTGGACACTGACTGTAGACTATCTTAAGCTATAGGTAATATTTGGAGAAGGGAATGGCAACCCACTCCAGTATTCTTGCCCAAAGAATTCCAAGTACAGAGGAGCCTGGCAGGCTACAGGTCATGGGGTCATAACGAGTCAGACACAACTGAGCAACTAACACATGCATAGGTAATACTGTCAAATGGAGAAAAAAGACAAAAACTATCCTTCCTTCTAATGAGGATTAAAGTTCGATCTTTCTCTATTTTCATATTTGTAAGAACTTTGAGAAGATAGATATAGCTCTAAAAGTTAAACTGGATCTTCCATGCTTGCCATTTTCACAAAGTATATTTCATATAAACCACAAGCAACAAATAATTTTAATTACTCTGATAAAAGAGAAAATAAACTATGCTTCAGGTTTTAAAAAGCATATAACAAAATTACATAGTATAAGACGGTATATAATAAAGCATTTGTTAAGCATGCCTCTTTTACTTCATCAAATCCTAAATGCAACTCCTACCTTTTCAAGACTCTTAAGTGGAGCTTATTTTTATGAAGTATGGTGGTGCTAGTGGTAAAAAATCTGCCTGCCAATGCAGGAGACATAAGAGAAACGGGTTCAATCCCTGGGTCAGGAATATCCCCTGGAGGAGGGCATGGCAACACATTCCAGTATTCCTGACTGGGAATCCCATGGACAGAGGAGCCTGGTCAGCCACAGTTTATGCATCGTAGAGTCAGACATGCCTGAAGCGACTTAGCATGCAGGCAGGAGCAACCACTGTACCTAGTATATGCTTTATAAAAACAATTTTAATGTCCTATTTACTATTCTCAACAACTCTTTAAAGTATATTTTCTTACGACTATAAGAAAAGCTATGGGCTTCCCTGATACCTCAGTTGTTAACAGAATCCACCTGCAATGTGAGAGACCTGGTTTTGATCCCTCAGTTGGGAAGATCCCCTGGAGAAGGAAAAGGTTACCCACTCCAGTATTCTGGCCTAGAGAATTCCATGGACTGTATTTAGTCCATGGGGTTGCAAAAAGTCAGATAGGACTGAGCGACTTTCAGACTTTCCTTGTCAAAGTACACTGATAGTAAGACAAATCTGTCTGATACCAGCTCATGCTGTTTCTATTACAGCCTTTTCTATACAGGCTTTTCAGTCTAGTTCCACAGTCTCTACTTCCAGGAACCTAATAAAGGCAGCTTTTTTATTCTCCACCAACGAATGGATGAGGATTTTCTTATGGAACTCTCCCTTCCACCAAATTAAACTTTTTTTAAGACTAAGTCACACTAAACTAAACCACAGTGGATACAGATCCACTGTGGTTTCAGGGAACTTCAATCAAGTTGTTTTAATGAAAGAATGTTTTATCCATGGATTGGAGATGAAAAGCTTAAACGAAAAACAAAAACTTGCTATTCATATCATTTACATCTCTTTCCCACTTTAAGAACAAGTAACTTCACAATGACATTTATGTTTACAAAGGTGCTGAGACTTTCAGCAAGTAACTTTTCTTTTTTTGTTCCAAAGAAAGAAATCCCTGATGTACCTCTTCAGAATCTGGAGTATTAACTGGTTTAAAACTCACCCTTAAAGAATGAAATGTACCAGCAATAAATATTTGTTGAATGAATAAAGTAGACTGCATTAAAGCATTACTTGATTTTTGGTATACTTGTTTTTCTTTGAAAGGTTGACTTTTAAAAAGAATGTATGGTGATTAAAATTCACTGTAGGAATACAAATGTGTACACACTCTTTGCTTTAAGTTTGACCAAAGTCTTTTCTATTTTGATTCTCGAAAACAGATAAGAAAAGCCACTTTGTGTGACTTGACACATACACCAAAGATCTTAAAAAGAACTACTAGTTTTCAAGTTGTAGAAGTTACGTGGCAATTTTGTCAAGATTGTCAGGGTAAATATAGTTCTAGAGTAAATTCCCAGCAGACTTTTGATAAATGCTAATGGAATTTATCTGATAATGTGACATGTGGGTAGAAGCAATTTAAGAGTATTGTAATAGGGTATCACTTGCAAAGAACTGACTTTATAATACTACCCCAGTTCAAAATGTAACTGTTGAAGTATACAGTATTACACATTTTAATTTTTTTCTCTTTTATACTCCATTCCTAACTTCACTTTCTTTATCAACAGAAACACCCATCTTACTATATATATGACCTGTTATTTAAATGAATCTTTCATAGCTATTTATATAAAAATGCATCTTTGACGTATGTACAGTACTAGTTTATGCATTAATTTTAATTTATATAAATGATACTGAGCTATCAACTGTATTGTTTCTTACTTTGATCTTCAGCATTGTATTTCTGAAATCTTTATAGTATATTGTTATATATAAGTATTATTCATCATTTACAGTGCTTGGTATGTGTTTCATATTACATTCAATCATCTATAAGTACCAATTTTACACATCTAGTTCCTAGGTAATGAATACCTAGATTGCCTCCACTATTTGCCACTCTCAACAATGCCAAAATAAACCCTCATAAATGCATTCTTGTGGAAATAAAGGAGAGTTTTTTGTGGGATAGAGGCCATCACAACGTGGCAGCCTCAAGTCTTGACAGTAAGTCACTAGCCTATACCTTACAGCACAGAAACTTTGATGAATTAAAAAGAGGATTTTAACATTACCACAGTCTTTCTATTGTGATTACTACAGGAATTTCATTGACTTAACTAATAAAATTAGGAAGAAACTGACAATTTTGCAATGTTCAGACATTCTGTTAGAAGAGTATCTCACTATTCATTTATTCAGTACTTTCTACACCTAAATGTCCTTTAATAGAAATTTGAAACTTTCATCATAAAGGACTTGCACATTTTTCAGGTTAATTTCTATCTAACCTATTAAAGGGTTTATTTATTTTCAACTGTATCTTCTTGATGAGTATAATTGATTTAAAGAACTGCTATTGGGTATGCTGTATAATTTTTTTAATCTATCTTTTCCTCTTTTTTCCTGGGTCTAGAACCTTGGGAATAAGGATCACGAGGCTGGCATGTATTTGCTATGCCCAGTATTTGTCTTTGTCTTCTTCTTGACTTATTGGAAATCATTGTAAAGTTTAGTCATTAAGTATGATATTTGCTGTGGATTTTTCATAGATTCCCTTTACCAAATTTAAATACTTCTACACATACTGGTTGGAGAAGGAAATGGCAAGAACACTCCAGTGTTCTTGCCTGGAGAATCCTGGGGACGGAGGAGCCTGGTAGGCTGCCGTCTATGGGGTCGCACAGAGTTGGACACGACTGCAGTGACTCAGCAGCAGCATACATACTGGTACTCATCGCATGTCTTATCTATATCACTTTTTTTCTTTTTTTCAAGGAAGTTATTTTTATTTGACCTTACTATTTTATTCTAGCCTATTCTACTTTATGCTGTATTGCACAGCATGTGGGATCCTAGTTCCCATAACAGGTATCGAACCCACACCACCCTGCATTTGAAGCAGGGACTTTACACCACTGAACCACCAAAGTAGTTCCAGTATATCAATTTTTCTTGAATATAAGAATATGTCTCATTTTTTTTATCTCTCCTCAAAGTATAAGACATAGTAAAAAAAAAAAAAATATTCTCAGATTGATTGGTCTTTTTCCTAATAAGCTCATTGCAAATATGTGTCAGTACAAGGTAACAAAAAAAAAAAGAGGGAGAGAGAGGGAAAGAATGATAATTACCTTTCTGGCTTCCTATTGTGGAACTCACCTTATCCAGATGAATATGATTCTTCCTGGCTAAAATCCATGCTTCCACCCTCTGCTTAAGCAATTCCATAGCAGGAGTTTTTTGTTTCTCTCCTCCCTTAAAGTTGCCCACAACTTCATTCCTCATCAGGACTGTTCCCTGATGGCGTCTCAAGTCACAGAAGTCCCTACAGCCCTGAAAAGTATCTATACCACAGTTGAGACTTCGAGAGATTAAAGACTTTCCCAAATTCAGGTATGCCACTAACACCAAATATGATTTACCTAATGAAAGGCAAACTAAATCCAAACCATGGAGATATGATGACAAAAGATGTTAATACTGCCACAATCACTTACAGAGCTCCAACACTAGTATATACAATGAAGATTTAGCTTCAGGCTTCTAAAAAATAAAGCCATCTGTAGGGCACTGCAATATTTATATCTTGGCAGACTTCCCAGAGCATGAAAGAACCAATATTTTCAAAGATACAGCCAGACAGTCATCCGAAAAATTTCCTCAGTCTATTCTCAAAGCACCATGCACTGAAGATTTCAGCAACAAAAAGTAATCTTCACAAAGAAGTATTAAACATGCACTGCACCATTTTACACTTACTCAGAATTTTATAAATTATTAAATGTTCAAGATTAGAGATGAGTTATTTCTTTCATATTTTACAGCTCACGCAACTACCATGACTTACTTCCCTGTAGCTAGAATAGTTTTAAAAAAAAAAAATGGAAACTTTCCCCTAAGATTTCAGTAGCTTATATAAAAGTTCTAGCAGGATTCATGAGAATACTACACTCAAGATTTCTGACCAATAATCATTACTGTTACAAATGTCAGCTTGTTATTAAGATTATCTAGATGCTCAGAAATATTCATTAAGATTACAAATTGATTCATAAATGATATACCACTTTGACACAAACTGATGGTATTTTTGACATGTGTTGATCATCGTCAAAACTGGAAAAAAAAAAACTGAAGGTATAATAATTGTGGTTGATTAGTTTTTATATGAAAATGCTAAACATACTAATACTAGAAAAGACCAAGATCGCTTCATATAAGAGAAAGGAGAAAAAATACTCAGAGTTCATATATGATGAGCAACAATGTTCAACAGAGATATAATGCAAGCAACAAATGTTAGTCACATATGCAATTTTTAAATTTTCTAGAGGCAATAGTAAAAACATGATATAAAACTTAATAATGTGTTAATATGTATATATAATTAACATTTAATAATATACATAATATATCTAAAATATCATCTCAATATGTATTAATTGGAACGATTGATACTGAAGCTGAAGTTCCAGTACTCTGGTCACCTGATGTGAAGAACTGACTCACTGGAAAAGACCCTGATGCTGGGAAAGATCGAAGGCAGGAGGAGAAGGGGATGACAGAGGATAAGATGGTTGGATGGCATCACCGACTCAACGGACATGAGTTTGAGTAAGCTCCGGGAGTTGGTGATGCACAGGGAAGGCTGGCGTGCTGCAGTCCATGGGGTCACAAAGAGTCAGACACAACTGAGCAATTTAAATGAACTGAACTAATTAATATAAAATTACATATAAAATAATTTTCACTCCTTTGTTCACACTAAGTCTTTGAAATCTGATGCATACTTTATACTTATATCTTGATTCAGCCTATCCATCATTTCCAGTGCTCAAAAGCCACATGTGGCTGATGGTTACCATACTAAACACCACAAGTCTAAATCATCCAAAATGAAAATCCAACTCAAAGGCAGAAGGCTGGATCATGTACTCTGTATACAATAAGTATGTAATAAATATTTATTGAATGGATAAATGAACCAAGTGAGTAAAGTGAGACAAAAACCCTGAAGCAACAACAACAAAAATACAACACAAGCACAATAATGGAAAAATAAGCCATCAAAGAAGACTTGATTCTATGTGAAATTTTCTGCATCAAGTAGCTCGGGCCTGTTATACTATTATTATAGTTCTTAAGTTATAGGAACAGAGCTCTAGGGATAAGCCTCTTGAGCTAGGGTTAAACATTAGATGAAATAATGACTCTTACGTCATGACCAGAAGAGCCAGTGAAATACAACAACGTCTCACTAAATCTCAAGTACCAGTTTCCTATTAATGGGATAAACTCAAAGTATCTAATTCACTAGAACACACCACTATCCATAAAACTGAAGCACAAAAGCTGTACCCAAAGCCCAGAATAAGTGTAAGACCTCCAGCTGACAAAACAGCCTGCCCAAAACTGCTTGATTTACCAGTAAAGCAAAGAAAAGGGAAAAAAGGGGGGGAGTGGTATCTAATATACTTCTTCTGCCATGTTATTTTTACTCCCCATGATGACAAGACCTTTGTGAGCAGGCAAGGGAGTTGAGAAGAGAGAACTCAATCTCTGCAGTCCAGGCTGCTTCACATTTTTCAGAAATTACTGCATGTTCAAACAATGGAATATTTGTCAAAGTACAACTTGATCACCAGAATTCATCTGTTTTTCATAACCACATTTGACCTAAACTGTGCTGACTAAACAAGGTGCCCTGTGTTTCATAGTCTGGAAAATGTGGCTCCCACCATCGTTTTCAGACCGCACTAAAAACCTCTGGCCCCTAGACTTCAGCCACTTGGTAACTAAGTGCATTCAGATTAGGCCAAAGATGATGTCTGCTGGCTTCCCTTGTTACATCAACCACAGATTTTCATTTTCAATTCATGTGTTGGTTAAATGCTCTCTTTCTTTTTTAATAGGTATCAAGATAGTGTAAAGAAGCTACCAAATCTTTTATATTTTTCTCTCCCTATGGGCTATGTACATGCATATAAGTTTACATACATAAACACATATACTCATTTAACTTTTCATTTGGAAGCAATTTCAATTTATAGAAAAGTTAGAAAGATAGTATCAAAAAACACCCATATATTCCACCCAGATGCACCTACTGTTAATGTTTTGCCCCATATTCTTTTTCATGTGCTCTTTCTGCATATATTTTTCCTTAGCCATTTGAATATATGTAATATATAGATCTCATTCCTTCTAAATACTTCATTGTGTATTTTCTGAGAATAAGAATAATTTCTTACATAATAATAGAACATTTATCAATTTCAGAAAAATATGACATTTTCCTAACCTACTGTCCATGTTCTAATTCTGTCAATGGACCCAAAAATGTTCATTATAGCATGTTCTCCCTCAAGCACAAGATTGAATATGGGACAGGGATCAGTAAACCACAGCCCATGGGTCAAATACGTCCCATTATCTGTTATGCAAATAAAGTTTAATTAGAATACAGCCACACTCACTCATTTACACATTGTCTCTGGCTGTTTTTGAGTTGTAACAATAAACTTGAATGGTTGTGACAGAGACCCTGTGGCCTTCAGAGCTTTAAATACTTATTATCAGGCCCTTTTGAGAAAATGTCTGCCAATCCCAGATCTAGATCATTTAGTTAGTTCTCATGTTTTCTTTAGCTTCCTTTAGTCTAAAATAGTTTCTAAGCATCTGTCTATCTTTTACGACTGATATTTTTGAAAATTTTTCTCTCTCTCACTTTCACTCTTTCACTCTTTCTTTCTTTCATAATTGAATGCTCCTCACTTGAAGTTGCTATGACGTTTCCTTGTAAATGAGATTCAGGATATATACTCCAGGTCAAAATAGTACATCTCTCTCAGGGCTTCTCATTCAGAGGCACTCAATGATCCTCAATTATGATGTTAATTTTGATCACCTGGCAAAGGTAGTGTCTAGTTACAATTTTTGTCTTTCTATTAATAAACAATCTTGGGGAGACAATTTAAGACCACAAAAATAAACTGTTTTACCAATTATCCTGATAAATTTAGTATCTATTGATGATTTCTACCTGAATAAGCCTTTAATAATGACTGCAAATGAAAAACCATTAAGAATCTGAGATTTACCCACTTACAAGCCAATAAATTAGCATGCCACAGTTTCATGGATGCTACTGCTGTTGCTGCTAAGTCGCTTCAGCCGTATCCGACTCTGTGCAACCCCACAGATGGCAGCCCACCAGGCTCCCCTATCCCTGGGATTCTCCAGGCAAGAACACTGGAGTGGGTTGCCATTTCCGTCTCCAACGCATGAAAGTGAAAAGTGAAAGTGAAGTAGCTCAGTTGTGTGCGACTCTTCGCGATCCCATGGACTGCAGCCTACCAGTCTCCTCCATCCATGGGATTTTCCAGGCAAGAGTACTAGAGTAGGTTGCCATTGCCTTCTCCATCATGGATGCTAGTAGAAGGCAAAAAACCACAGAAACAAAAAACTGGATCCCTGAATCAGAGACAAAGGACTTCATTACTAGTATCAACAGTAGCAGCCAGGGCACCAACATTTACACTTGCACCAGTTCCCAGAGTCCCAATTTCCACACACCAATGGGAAAGAATCTAGATTTGTTCTAAAGGAGAGAATCCCTGAGTGTAGAGAACCCAGATATTTTTATTCCATAGAAAAACACTATCTCAATCTTCCAAACTTGGAAGCACACCTGCATTTTTCTCTGAGCAGAGACATTATCCCTCCTTTATAAATCTGTTGACTACACAAACATCCCTGAAAACACAGACCGGAACAAAGTCAGTGCCTCTGCTCACAAGATGTAGAAAGATACAAGACAGCCATAACTGCCTCCCATCAGTCAAGATGCAGCATCCTACTATGAGTAAGATCACAGCCTTCTTCTCTATTTGTGTATGTATTTAATGTATATATGTAACAGTTTATTCATTTATACACCTGTTTATTATCAGTGCAGATTCATGGTTTTCTGATATTTCCCCAAAGAAAATACTTATACTCATAAATTTTTCTATTTTTCATTAAGATTTTAAAGCCCAACTATACTTTATTGTATCATTTGATGGAAGAAATTATGTTTGTGAATTTCTGAATAATGTAGGAAACTTCAGAAAGACAAGAGGCCAAATACAACTAAAACTTAAGATTTAAGTGTCCTCAGGGCCCTCCTAAAAACCTGAATAATAGCTAAAAAAAAAAAAATCACAAGTAGCTGCTATTGATTGCTTAAGCCCAAAACCAGTTGCAGCCAACTGTGGTCTACTGTGGACTATTCACTCTCTCATAGATACTGGTTTCAATGGCATTTCTTATGTTACAAGAGAGGGATTTAAAAAAAAAAAAAAAGGAGACATGATTTTCATGGAAGAAAAGGAACTGATCTTACTGTTTAAGAAAGGAAAATGTTCACACCCTACAACTATGGTCACTAGGCTTCCCTGTAACATGGTTCTGGACAACCAGAGTAAGAATTTTGACAAATAGGGTCATACAAGAATTGAGAATACAGAACTGTTAAAGTATATAGCAAAGAAAATGCTGAAAAAGAAAAACAAATTAAGATAGACAATAAATACAAAAGGCTTTCCCACCACCATTGCTATTTGCGATCATTACTGACAGGAAACCAAGTCTAGTCCCTAACTGTAGTGGAATAAGAAAAACCATGGGTTAATTAGGTTTATAAATTTCATATAATTATTCTCTACCAAATTAGAGTACAAGATAATTTACTTATTAACACTTTTAAGTGCTTAGAATAGGGCATCACACAAAGTATGATAAATTTAGCTGCTTTAATGATAATGAAAACTGATGGAGGAAAGAACACAAGACAGAAAACTTATTTCCAGTTTTTGTCTCAATTCTGCTATTTAGCAATAGGTGACTTTAGATGAGTAATTCAACTGCCCTAGGCCAAGGTTTCCCCCTCTGTGAAATAAGATGATTAAAAGAAAAGGTATACAAAGGTCTTTCTCCTCTTAATATAGCATGGCTTTTAATCTGTAGGATAGAATTTTTATAAAAGTAACATTAAATGGGGCTTACATGGCAGCTCAGTGGTAAAGAACCCACCTGCCAGATGCGGGTTCAATCCCTGAGTTGGGAAGATCCCCTGGAGGAGGAAATGGCAACCCACTCTGGTATTCCTGCCTGGGAAATTCCATGGACAAAGGAGCCTGGTGGGCTACTGTCCATGGGGTTGCAGAAGAGTTGGACATGACTTAGCAAGTAAACACCAGCAACATTAAATGGGGATGGGCTGTGAGAGGAATTGTATGGGTTTTCTTGAATTGTTTCTTATAACTGCATATGTATTACACATGCATCAGTCTAGTTTCTAGTCCCTTCCTCCACCTGCATCACATCCTTATAAGAATTTGGTGATAGAAGATGGGGGTGAGCAGAACATGTACAAGTTAGAAGGAGAAATATTTCTTTTAAGATCTAGTTAGTATGCCAGGTACTTTTTTTAACATATACTCTTTCACTTCATTCTCACAGAAACACTGTGAGATAAACACTCTTATTTGCATTTTTAAATGGGAAACTGAAGCTGTAAGAAGTTAACTAACACATGAAGATCAAGATCTAGATTCAAGCTTGTCTGATGTGCTCCCAATGTTTTGTTTTTAAATTACAAAATAATTCATCATTTTTGCAGAACCTTTTATTTTTTGACTGAAGCTACTGTTTTCTTGACAACAGAAACAGACAGATGTGGGATGCAGCTTTTACACTTTGGTCTTCGCACCTGCTTTCTTTCTGAAATATGAAAATGATCCACCTTGCAAAACTGAAGACACATTATGTGCTAAAGAAGGAGAACTGCAACAACTAAAAGAACCTAAGTCTTAATGACAGTGTAAGTCACCATACCAATAGTGAATTGCCTACAACTGGACTTCTTTATCATATATAAAGAAACAAACTCTACATTAATTTAAGCCATTATGCTTGGGTTTTAGAAACACATTAACAAACACAATCTGTACTGCTACAAACATCATCATTAAACATTATAAACGACTTAGTTTTTCACATCTAAAAAATACGTTAACATATCTTACACTTCGTTTTAGGACAAGAAAAAACTCCAAATCTTCAATGATAACACTCTATATAATCAATAGGTTAACTATATTAATTTCAATTAAAACATCTAAATCTTACTCTATGGCATATTTTATTCCTGATCTTAGAGGGAATGCTTTCAGTTTTCCACCACAGTCCTTTTATTTTTTACAGTATTTTCTTGACATATTTTGATGAGATTTGTTCATTTATTCATTCTAAAATTATTTGCTAAGCTCCTTCTGTGAGGTGGGAATAACACAGTATTCTGAGATTTTCAGAAGTTTTGGTTAAAGACACTGAAGAAAGAAACTAAACTGCCTACATTCCCTGAGAAAGTCAGGGGTATGGACAAACAATTCCACACCAATATCAAAGTCCTAGACTACTTCACCTAACGACTGTGATCTGAGTTTTGGAATCAGAAAAAGAGAATCCACTTCTATTTCAAACTCAGGTTTTTGAATGTCCCACAATTCTCAGCAGTAAAGAATCTGCCTGCAATGCAGGAGACAGGTTTGATCCCTGGGTCAGGAAGATCTCCTGGAGAAGGAAATGGCAACCCACTCCAATGCTCTCTTGAGAAATCCCATGGACAGAGCAGCCTGGTAGACTATGGTCCATGGAGTCACAAAGAGTCGGACATGACTAAGTGAGTGAGCCTGTATGCATGGCCACACAATTTAAAATAAATCCATTTGTATTCATAGGTGAAAAACGAAGTCTTCATTACACCTGCTACAACCAATCACAGATAAACATGAGCTCCAGTATTTGCTTCTGATTAGAAGATCATTTTGGCACATGTAATGTACATAAATGAATGACTAAATTTCACCCATAAAACAAAAGGAAATTCCTCCCGTACATGCCCTCTTACTTAGATCACAAGTTTCTGGCAACAATTATTTATGCCCCGCTCTAGAATTCCCAACTATTAGGGCAACGTATTAAATTAAGTACCTAGTATAGAAGCCATTTTAGAGAAACAAACAAAACAAACTAAAAAATTTAAATTTAAAAACAGAAAAATACCTGGCCGTCACAACCAAGAAAGAAGGAAAAGGAAGAAAAAGATGTAAGAGATCTGGAAATATAAGATGAGGGAAAGAAGACTATAAATGCCAAATCGAGATCACAGCAATGAAGAAATCTGGCATAATTAATAGGAAGAAACATCAAAAGAAGAAAGAAAAGATGAAACATGTTTCAGGAAAGAACTGCTTGTGCAAAGGCATCGTTATGAAAGAACACTGGGGTCTGTACATCTGGAGCAGGCAGGAGGAAAAGAGCACTAAGAATGAGGTAAGAGAGATAAGCCAAGGATCCAACAAGGAAAACTATACAGACCAAGTTAAGTAGTTTACTTTACTCTGAGAACAATGAGAAACTAACGTATTTAAAGCACAGTTTTTATATGATTTAAACTGTGCTTAGAAAGATGACTTGTGTTATATGGAAAGTGAATTATTTCTTGTTCATTTTGTCAGGACTTAAAAAAAACAGTTACATTATTGTGGTATCTAAAGCTGTTTAAGTGAGATATTCTTGTTTTAAAAAACGTAAGCACACTTGAGAAGTTCAATGTTCCCAAAGTAAGCATTCTGAAAAACAAACACAAGCACGTCTAGGAAAAAAAAACAGCTTTAGTCACTTTTTTTTGCCTCTTGTTTTATTCAAAGCCAAATGATATGTATGCCCATGGGTAATAAGGTCACCAGGTTAAAAGAGCATTATGACAATTATAAAAAGTTAGATTACAGCTACTACAAACCAGGACCCATTAGCCCATACTACAGGAAAGTTATCACGATACATGGCTTTTCCTGTGCCCTTATCAATGCAGTGCACAAAGTCTCACCCTCAGCTTTTCTCTGTGGTCTATGCAGTGTTTATGCCTATCTACCCTCCCCAGGCACCGGTAGGTCAGTAAAACTAGGAGGCACTGAGATATGGCCGGAGAGTGACGAGACAATCTGTTAAGTGTCAAAGATGGACTAGGAGTCACCAAGCATTTCAGGGCAAAACTTTCCACATTAAAAAATATCGCTAAAGAAAATACTTAAAATACATTCTTATTGCTCAGAAGTACTCAAGGTCACCATGGAAACAATCAGGAAAGCTTTCAGCTCTAACAGTATAAAGATTTGAAAATAGTACCTACTCATTTCAAATTATGGTTCTCAGGAAGGCATTTTGATTAAAAATTCAACTTTCCTTTCTTACTTCCCAAAGTAAGTATATATATTTCAACTAAATGTAATGAATTAAAAAAAAAAAAAAAAAAACAGACCTCTTCAGAGTCTCTTACAAAGGAGCTTTTCTCTAGACCCATCAAATTATAAATTTTTTGATCGCCAAAAAGTTTGATGATCAGGAAACATCCTGGTCATCTTTACATATTTCACTGAATTAGGAAATGCTTCCTTGAGTGAAATATAACATTTTTATTTTCAGATCTCAGAATATACTTGAATATACTAGTGTGAACTGTGAAAAACCCAAGATAGAAATAAAGTACACAGAGTTTCAAAGACATTTGAAATAGGGCCCCCCTCCTTTTTTTCCAACAGGAAAAAAAAAAAAAAAAAACAGATCAACTGATAAAACTGGGGTTCCCCAGAAAGACAGCTCCAGAAACAACTGTAAGGAGACTTAGATCCCATTTGCCTCTGACAATGCTGAAATTCTATACCCACAATTTCCAATTCTGTGTGAGAGGCAAAATCAACTGATATTTCCCTCTCTCTGTACCACCATCTTTGCGAAAGTCAAACAAGGAGAAAAACAAAAACAAAAACAACCTTATCTACTAACTTGAAGCACCAAGAATTTTGCATATAGGCGTTATCCATTTATTTTTATTTCTACCATTGCAGTAATATCAATAAATAACTGTACTTGTATTTATATCCAAACCAAAATTTAAATGTTCATTCAAGTTTCTTTGTAAGAAATTGAAAGAGTTTAAATAATAGATTTTTACTAGTTAGATAAATTAATACAAATAAATTGTCTTTGTTCAAAGTTGAATCAGGATTTTACAAACTAGGCTAGAGTAAAAAGTACAGTCAATTGTTAACGAAAACTAAGCAATCAGTCAGAGCTTTACTTATTAGAACTCACTGAAATGGCAACCCACTCCAGTATTCTTTCCTGGAGAATCCCATGGCTAGAGGATCCTGGCAGGATTCAGTTCTTACGTTTGCACAGAGTCGGACATGACTGAAGCACCTTAGCAAACACACACACATTGCCAGGTCAATGATCTGTGAGAAGCACTGTCAAAAGCTATGTGAGGTTGATACATGAATAGCTTTTTTTTTTCATTTGCTAATCAATTATCTTAAAATCAAGGTGTAGCAGAGATGTTTTGTTTTTTTAAAGGGGGTTTCATTTTTAAAAATAACAATTTAAAAATCTGACCATCAAAAATATACCCCATCCTTCAGATTTCCTTTAAGTCTATGTTCTAATTGTTTCTACCAAATTTGTTGTTATTGTTTAGTCACTAAGTCATATCCAACTCCTTTGCAACCCCATGGATTGTAGCCTGCCAGGCTCCTCTGTCTAAGGTACTTCCCAGGCAAGAATACGGGAGGGGCTGTCATTTCCTTCTTCAGGGGATCTTCCCGACCCAGGGATCAAACCTGTGTCTAACGCATTGGCAGGCAGGTTTTTTACTGCTGAGCCTCCAGGGAAGCCCTCTACTAAATTCACTTGGCAGTTAAAGTACCTTTTGATAAGAGTACAGAAATAAGAAGCATAAAACCTTACCTCTGGTAGCAATAAAAGAACTATTTCAGAATGAGTTTAGTCTCTACCAAGTGAGGTATTTCCCTCATATTTACCATATGAATGAGTCACTTATTTGATGTAGTCAAATTTGCATATAGCACTATGAGACTGCTGAACAAAGTATTAGATAAAATCCAAGACGATAAAATTATAAATACAGGCATAAACTACAACACTTCAACGACCACTACTCAAAAGGATCTTTAAGTCTAACCTTGAGCATGCCAAAACTAATTATTTTTCTTTAATTGAAAATTTCAGACTCTTCAAATATTTATTCCTCAAGTACTTCAAGTACTTCTATATAATAGCCAATTGACACCACAAAGTTTTTTAACTGATTTCATTAAATAATTCCCTTGAGATCTCAGAAAACTTGTGTCACTTACAACTGCTTATATTTTTTCCTTTTTCCACTCTCCAAATCCTTTCCTTACTATTAGTATAATCTGTAGTTACATGACCATGAATTTTGTAAGTTCTCCCAGCTGCCAGTACAGCCCATACCAGTAGAAATCCTCAGATTATAAAGAGAAACACAGTTTTCATATTATTTCTAACTCTCTGCTCTGTATCCTTCTAAGTTGAAGAATTCAGGGGGATACAACTATTAGTTTAGATGCCGACGCTAACTTTACTCTTAACAGAAAAACAGGTCCACCCACTTGCCATGTATAATGGTTTCCCAGGGAACAAAGATTTATGACAAAGAAATAAGGTTACTTTGAAACATGCTTTTAAAGTTAGATTTTGGCAAGGTTTTCAAGTCTAAGAAAAAGACAAGGTGGTAGGGAGTCCTTAGGGGGCTTATAAAAGAGGATACTCAAATGGAATTGGGATAAGCTACTCTGGGGCATAGGTCTGTAGTCAGCAGATACCTGAAATCTAACTCAACTTGTAGTTCCCTTTAGATGAATTATTCTTTCCAGCTCTTTGGATGAGACTCAGGAGTTAGGGAAGCCTCTGAAATTCTAAGCAGAATACAAAGTGCCTGGACATATGCACATCTTGTCTGGGGAAAGGGTTCTCAGCTTTCATCTAATTCTCAGAGGCCTCCTGCTGAAGAGAGTTTTTAAAAATACCACACTTCTAGTATTATGTTGCCTTTATAATAATGAATTCACTGCACAACAGCATTCTTCTTTCCTTATATCTTAGGCAGTTTTACAGTATCCTTTAGCAACTGAAGGACAATTATACGAAACTAAGGTTCTGATGATTTATGTAATACTGAGGGGTTACTGCCTACTGAAAAAAAATCCATATATTGCTATAATTGCTATCCCTGGACCCAAGATGTCAGAAATGTTTAAAATAATTTTTTTCATTATAGTGTAACACACATGCAGAAAAGTATATAAATCAAAGGTATACATTTGTCAACATTTTTTAATCTGGTAATTTTTTAAATTATTAATGAGCAGATGATATAGATCACTGACAACCAACATACCACAAGAAGATTATAAATCAGGCCCACAAACTAGGGGTTATGGTTATATTTACAGATTTGCTCCCCTAGTATCTTAATGATACCCAAGATGCTTGTTATGGGGCATAACCCTTTAAGTGAGAGAAAGGTGAGTGAGCAACGAATCTGAAGAAGAGTCAGAAAGATGGAATAGTACATAGAGAAGCTTGAAGTACATACAAATCTTTGTCCAAGTTGATTGGAATTCAAGGCTTGAAGCCCATAAACATGGCAGACATCACTGGATTGATCAGATGTTTTTAAAAAAATCTGCCAAGACAGACTGGTTTCTGTCTTCAGTAGACAACTATCCATCTTTTAAACTAAAACTACACAATGTACAGAATCTCAGATTATTATCATTCATCATTCTCCTTTCAATTAAATTTTTAGTTTATGCTATTTTCTCTCCTCCTAAAAAATTATCCTTAATGACTGTGCCATGTCTTATATCCTATCCCTTACCTGCCCATTTCTAAACTGTACAGGAAGATTTAAATAGTATAAGCTGTTTAAAACAATTCTATAAAATATACCTACCTTTGCTTTGTACACTTCCATTTGCATTACTACACCAGGGATCAAGTCTCAATTAACCACTATCTGACCCTTGTTCACTTTCTTCCCTCCCCTCCTCCTGCCAAAGTTTGCCCTTCCTGCCAAAGTTCAGCACTTCCTAGAAAAGTCTCACAGCCTGTTTGATATTGTACTTCACTTTAGTCACCAAAGGAAGAATTTACAGGTGCTTGGCCCCATCTATAAGACCATGACCGAAATCTGACCTCCTGTTACAATACGTGAACTCCTGCCCTACTGATAAGGCTGGCAGATATAAGTAGGATTTTTCAAATAATCCTTTGGGAATTTATAAGCAGCACAGCCATAAAAGGGGGGTGAATGGAAGGTCGGTTTCACTAAAAATAATAAATATTGCCATGTTTATTCAAAGTGTGCCTTGTTATCCTCCAGGCCAAAAGTTCAGATAAACACTATTGTAAATGACAAATATTAGAACTTTTTGTTACTTCTGTTATGATCCTTCCGTTGGACACCAATAGAACTGTTTTCCCTTGTATGAGCCCCAGCTATGATATTGTGTAACAGTGACTGAGACTACAATACTGGATTCATTTGCAGGTCAAAAGGAGGGTAGTCATATTTCAAAATAAAAAACTTTCATTTAGCATTATATTCTACTAATACTAAGTATTAAGTGCTATAGTATTATAAGTATTATAAGTATAGTATTATAAGTATTAAGACTAAGTATTATAGTCTATGGCAGAAAAAGAATGCCTATTTAGAATACAATGATATAATACAATAAGCACTAACGTAAATATGTACCAGGTTCTATAGTAGTGCAAAGAGAAAGAGCATCCACTGTGCTTAACCTGAAACATCAGGAAAACCTGCTAGAGGACTTGAGTAGCAAACAAATATGAAACTGTAAAACAGAAATGGGAACAGTAATTCAAGCACAAGGACTAGCATGAAGAAAGGATGAGCTGTGTGAAACAGCATGGTACAGTCACGAGCTGGAAGTATTTCAGTATCAGTAAAGCAAGGTGGGAAGCAGCAGGAGAAACAGCAGACTGGACACGGAAAACCTACTACGCTTTCATAGGCTGTGTCTTCTTCCATACTTCTACATTTTACTCCACAGATGACCAATTATACCATTTTATACAGACATCATTGATCAGATTTATATGATAGATTATTAAGACTACAGTGAGAAGTGAGTGAGGGGTTATGATATAAGGAAGGGAGAACAGTTAGGAGACAGTTTTCAGTAATCTTGATGAGAATCTAAACTAGGGTAATCATTTTAGGAAAGGTGAAGTAAAACTACATTTAAGAGGTAACACTTGCTAGATTTGAGATCTGGATATGTTATTAAAACAGGAAGGGATTAGGTAGTTAACTTAGTTTTAAATTGTAAACTATCAACAAAGTCAAAAGCTGCTAAAAAGTCCAGTAAGATATGGATTCAGGGTAGTGGTATGAACAGAAGATAAATACACTGGGCTGATGAAAGAATGAAAAGTGAAGAAGTCGAGACAAGCATAGGAATGGAAAAGAATGAAAAAGAGAAGGTTTACTTTCTCCTCACTCCTCATTTCTCTATTCCTAAATCTTTTCTGAAAGCCTAACTCTTGAAAGTCCCTTGGACTGCAAGGAGATCAAAGCAGTCAATCCTAAAAGAAATTGACCCAAAATATTCATTAGAAGGACTGATGCTGAAGCCGAAACTCGAAAATTTTGTCCACCTCATATGAAGAGCCAACTCCCTGGAAAAGACCTTCATGCTCGGCAAGATTGAAGGCAGGAGGAAAAAGGGGCGACAGAGGATGAGATGGTTGAATAGCATCACTGACTCAATGGACATGAGTTTGAGCAAACTCTGGGAGACAGTGAAAGACAGGGAAGCCTGGCACACTGCAGTTCATGGGGTTAAAAAGAGTCAGACATGAGTTAGAGACTAAATAACAACAAGAAAAATGCTAATATGAACTACATAAGGAAATAAGAAAATATTTATGTTACAAATATTAAGTAATCTATTTTTAAATATCATTGTCATTAACATTATGAGGAACTAGCTTTTATCACACAATAATATAAATTAGTGGCTTGAGAATAAGGAAACAAACATAGAAAAGTGACAAATTATGGCCCCCAAAAACCTGTGAAAAGATTCATCCCTAGAAGTTATACATGATTTGGCTCTTGTTTTAGCAATGAGATATCTGAGTTCTTATTTAAAGTCCCTGTAGGTCCAGTACAGCAACATCTAAAAACTAAACATGTATTCCAAAAATAATATAGCTGACTGCTTACCACCCTAGTTGAGGGTTGTACCTTTTCAAAACTTGTAAGAAACATTATAAATGGGGAAAGAGGCCTGTTTCTGCCATATAAACAATACATTAAAATTTACAAACACTAAATATTTCAATATTATTGAATGTATTCTGAAATGCACAGCTTAAGGCCCCCATTTTTGTTTTCACAATTTAAGACTATATAGACTTTGTATATTTAAGAATGTGTGAATTTTAAATAATTGATAAAGATTGCATGTTGGTGGCAGAAACTACAATCTCTATCAACATGTCTATACTTTGTCATATATTTTGAAAAATACCTATAATATGCCTCATGACTAGCATCAGAGACACATACTTCTTGACATATTAACTACCATTTATTAAATGCCAACTATGCACTAAGCCAGGCAATGTCCATACCATACCATAACTGCACTACGTAGGTAATGATTGGGCTTCTCTGGTGTCTGAGATGGTAAAGAATCTCCCTGCAATGCAGAGGACCTGGGTTCAATCCTTGGGTTGGGAAGATTCCCTGGAGAAGTGAATGGCTACCAACATCAATATTCTTGCCCAGAGAATTCCATGAACAGAGGAGTCTGACAGGCTATAGTCCATGGGGTCCCAAAGAGTAAGACACAACTGAGCATTATTATCACATTTTATATATGAGAAAGTTGAGGTCTGGGTGACTTGCTCAACACCACTATTATGCAAATAAATTACTTCAGTACTCTTATGAATCACTACTAGATTTCTCACTTGAGGAACTAGCATACACACAGTGATAAGATATAGTGCTGTCATGTTACAGTCATTCAAATGTTGTAACTTATTTCCTGACAGATTATAATTTTGTAAAAGCATAAGTCCTTGATTGAGCCACCAGGGAAGCCCTATTCATCTTCAGGTACCACTTATTTATCTATTCATTCAACTAATATTTATCGAGTACCTACACCAAGAACTCTTGTTGGTACTGAGGATATAATATTAAATTAAATAAACTACCCATTTTCCTATACTTTATGAGGAAATATTCACTTAATTTTACAATTGTGAGGCTTATAACTTAAAATTTTATATAAGCAAATATGGTTCTTTAGTCATATATACTACTGAAGAGCGTAAACAAAATCATGAAATCACTCAGTCATGTCTGACTCTTTGTGACCATGTATACTATAGCCCAGCAGATTTCTCTGTCCATGGAATTTTCTGGATAAGGATACTGGAGTGGGTCATAGAAGTAAGATAATATGGGAAAAAGGAGGAGGAAGTATGTGGCAAACGAAAAATGCATATTACTGAATGTTATTTCTACTCAACTTTCAATAAATAGATAACTTTTATGTTACATAAATCATTTCATAAGACAGAAAAAAGGGAAGGATGTTCAACAATTCTAATGAGGTTAAAATAACACTGACTTACAAACCACAAAGGAAAATACAAAAAAAAAGAAGAGTAAGAACAATGCTAGGCCTGTGTTACTCATAGCCATACACATAAATACAAAAAAGATTAAAAATAAAATAGACAAAAAGAAGTAAAATTCCACAGGGAGTTAAAGAAAGGCAGTGATTTACATCCTTAACAAGTTGGATTTATATAAGAATAAAAGAATTAATATCAGAAGTATCTACCAATGAAAGCCATCACCTTCATGAATTAAAGAATAAAACCCACAGCATTTTATCAATATATTTGGAAAACAAATTCAATAAAATTCAATACTCATTTATGTTTTTATAAAAAATTATAAGTCTAAGAATAACTAGATAAAGAATATTTACCAAAATCCTATTGTAAACATCAGTTAATGAAGAAACTTTAGATACTCTCTCTTTGAATTTAGAAATCAGAGAAGGATGTCCACTATCACTTTACTGAACAGCAAAGTAATGATGATCCTGGTCAATACAACATCACAATAGAAAGAACAGAGATAAATGGTTATGAAGAAAAGAAACAAAGTAAATATCTGCATATACTAAGATTAACCACACAGAAAACTTATCATAAACCAAAAAAAAAAAAAAATATATATATAATAACTAACAAAAGAATTGAGCAGGTTGCCAGGTGTAGGTTAACTTATAAAAATCAATAGTGCTTCTCTTTTTTTTTTTTTTAATTTTTTTTTTATTAGTTGGAGACTAATTACTTCACAACATTTCAGTGGGTTTTGTCATACATTGACATGAATCAGCCATAGAGTTACATGTATTCCCCATCCCGATCCCCCCTCCCACCTCCCTCTCCACCCGACTCCTCTGGGTCCTCCCAGTGCACCAGGCCCAAGCACTTTTCTCATGCATCCCACCTGGGCTGGTGATCTGTTTCACCATAGATAATATACATGCTGTTCTTTCGAAACATGTTTCTCAATATCAGCAATAATTTTAGAAATTAAAGCAGAAAATAGCAACAAAAACTAAGTGTTCTGCTAGTAACTAAACAAAAAGTGCCCAAGACTATTAACAGAGAAGAAGAAAGCTTAATTAAATAACTTTAAAGTAGACCTTATTCCTCCACAAATGGGATGACTTAATGTTATAAAGTGATCACTTCTTCCTAAAACTTATCTATAAATTCAACTGATTCAAAAAGAAATT
Source organism: Muntiacus reevesi (assembly GCF_963930625.1). Lineage (NCBI taxonomy): Eukaryota > Metazoa > Chordata > Mammalia > Artiodactyla > Cervidae > Muntiacus > Muntiacus reevesi. The sequence continues at coordinate 89,860,135 of NC_089251.1, forward strand.
CCAGGACTTATTTCATATAAACGCAAACTGATCATAAAATATATATAGAAAAATAAAGATCTATAAATAGTGAAAGCAAAAAGCAATTTAAAAGAGGAAAAATGAAAAGGGACTTCTTTTACTATATATGTAGGTATATTACAAAATCAAATATAACAAATTAGAGAGCTGAGACACAAACAGATTCATACAAACATGAATATTTAGTGGATGTCAGAAGTCCTACCAGGAATTACTCAGTAAGGTACAGATTATGCAATAGATGGGATTAGTAAAACTGAATTTATCACACAGAAAAAAAGTTAAGTTGGACCCCTACCTCATGCAATATACAACAGTGAAAACAAGATGAATCAAAATTACAATGTGAATGGTAAAATGTTAAAGGTAATGGAAAAGGAACGCTCTATGACCTGGAAGAGAGAGGGATTTTTCAAGTAACTTCAAATAATAATAATTTCAAATAACAGTTTTATTATAATAATTTATAATTATTAATCAAATAATAACTATCAATCAAATAATTGTTATTAATCAAATAATAATATTTTCTAATAATAATAATAATTTCAAAACTCAAAAAGTACAGATTATAAGGTTACTACTGATTGACTTAATTATATTAAAATCAAAGATTTATATTTCATAAAAGATAACACAAACATAGTTTAGAATCTGGTGGTGAACTGGAAAAAGGATATTTGCAATATCCTAAACTGTTAGTATCTACAATATTGGGAGAATGCCTGAAATGTTTCTTTCCAGCAAACAGAAAAGACAAAAACAAGATATCTGATAAAAAATTGAGCAAAGTCTAAAAGTAGGCAGTTCAGAGAAGAAAAATCTTAAAGGATTAGTAAGTTCAAAGAGGGAAGCATAATGTTACCAGTAATCAAAGAAATGCAAATTAAAATGATATCAATATCCATCAGGTTATCAGAAATTAGAAATTGGTAAAATCAAATATTATACATATACCTTACAACCAAGAATTTCATACTTAAAGTATAGAAACTTACAAGTCAATAAGAGGGTATTTATTTGTTGCAACAGAATATATTAGGCAATTTAAGAGTTAATTGAAGAGAATGGCAATCCATTCTGGCATTCTTGCCTGGAGAATCCCATGGACAGAGAAGCCTGGTGGGCCACAGTCCGTGGGGTCACAAAGAGTCGGACACAACTGAGTGACTAACACACACTAAAGTAACAGATAATTAAAACACAGCAAATACAAATGGGGTCAACTAACTATCACATATAAGCAGGAGGCAATGAACTAAATGTACAAACTATAATGAGGAACAGATATTAAAAATAGTACTAAACAAAAGATAAAAAGAAATAGAACTAGGTCCATAAGACAATACTATTTGAATAAGTTAAAATCAAATACAAAGTTACTATATACTTTTCAAAAACAAAAACATAACCATGATCGTATGTTAAACATATCAGAGTTAGTATAATTGGGGATGAGAGACAAGTGGAGTTATGGACAGGGGATGAATGGAAAAACCATGTTAAAATGCAATACAACAGAAATGACAAAAAAAGCACGTGACAAACTAAAACGTATATAATTCTCCTGGTGGCTCAGACGGTAAAGCATATGACTGCAATGAGGGAGACCTGGGTTCGATCCCTGGGTTATGAAGATGCCCTGGAGAAGGGAATAGCTATCAACTCCAGTATTCTTGCCTGCAGAATTCCATGGACGAAGGAGCCTGGCAGGCTACAGTCCACGTGGTCCCAAAGAGTCAGACAAAACTGAGTGACTTTCACACACATGATATTAAAAAGAAGCAGTCAACTTATTTTAGATGCTTTGATACAATTTTATCTATATCTTGCTTCAATCATGTCCGACTCTTTGTGACCCAAGGGACTATACAGTCTATGGAATTCCCCGGGCCAGAATACTGGAATGGGTAGCCGTTCCCTTCTTCAGGGGATCTTCCCAACCCAGGGATCAAACCCAGGTCTCTGGCATTGCAGGCGGATTCTTTACCAGCTGAGCCACAAGGGAAGTCCCATTTTTATACAAAAGAATGATGAACAGAGAAAAGGAATAGAGAGTGAGAAAACAGGGAGAGGGGAAGAGGGAAGCAGACAGCAACAAGTGAGAGGAGGAAGAAGAGGGGGAAGAAGCTATCAGTTCTTTTCTCTAGATATGGGAGGTTACCAAAGACACTTCAGGCTATAAAGTCCACCCAAACTATCTGGAGTAATGATACTATGGTAAATATATAAGGAAAGAATATGGATAACACACTAGGCAGTAAGACATATTCAAATAGGCTGAAAACCTGATAGAACATTCACTGAATTTTGCTATAAAATGTATTGACAATGGACTTTTCTCATCAACTTGTCTTTGAGGATACTTTAATTTTTTTACTGATTGTATGTATCTGTGTGTCTGCATGTAGGTATACTACCAACAAGGATAAAGCGCCTTTATTAGAATGACATTGATATCCACAGTATTTCTGCTCCAAGAGGTTCCTCTTTCCATATGTGTTACATGACAAAGGAGTAATTATCAGGAATAAAAAAAATCATATTTTAATATTTAAAGATAGGTTATTATTATATGAATATCACACTTTTAAATTAACAGCAGAAATTCAAATGTGTGTCACTATTTTTAGCTATAATCTAATAATCTGTTGAAGACTGACAGAAATTAATGTCACTAGCTACCACATATGACATGGCAAAGGTAAATAAAAGATTCAAGAAGAAATGAAAGGATTATTTTTTAATAACTGATACTTCTTTAAAAAAGGAGAAGGGAGCAGCAGAGGATGAGATGGTTAAACAGAATCACTGATTCAACAGACATGAATTTGAGCAAACTCTGGGGGATAGTGGAGGACAGAGGAGCCTGGTATACTACAGTCCATGGGGTCTCAAGAGTCAGACATGACTTGGTGACTGAATAACAATAACAATTCCTTAATAATAGTTCCTTATTCCTTAATAATAAGCAGAAAAACTATAAAATATGAGAAAGCAGAGATCTGAATTCAATATAGAGTTTTATTAGGCAAAGCCAAAGACTCACCAAGACAGAATATATGTGTAGACATCGATAAACAGGAGAGAAATCAACCAAATCTTGGGCCCCAGGTACCTGCAAAACAACCAAAATTGTCACAAAATATTCAAACAAAGCTATTAAGAGCAACAGCACTCATTTTTAATACTAAAGTGTTAAAACAAAGTATGCTTCAAGAAACCTAGCCTTTAGCATTTCAGTCATAGATTAAAAAACAGTGAGGCTATCAGCAAGGCTGGGACACAGAACTGAAGAACAGATAACAGACAAGAGTAACAGGTGTCTCTGGTCTTGCATATGCTTTTAGAGATACATTTGGAGGCTGCAGAAAAAAAAGCAGGAAAGGGCATTAGAATCTGTGAATATTTAAGTCAGCATGCAGTCAAATACAGAAATACTCCAAGAAGAGAGGGGAGACGATATTTTTAAAAATAAATCAAACCTAGAGTATCAATAAATTATATTATGAAAAATGCATACAGATTAACCCTAGACATCAAAAAAGGAAAGTAAAACAAAAAACTTCAGGTAAGAACTGCATTAGAGTCACAGTGCTAAAACTGATTCATTACAATCATGATGATGAATAAGTCACAATTTACTTTGACCTCAATTTCCTCATCCAAAAAAAGAAAATATTAGTTGACCTAAATAAATCTAACAAGAATAAAAGGAAACACTGAAAAGCAAGTATTAAGCAAAACAGAACAAAGAAGAAAAGACAAAATTACATGAAGAAATACAGCAGTCAAAATAAAGACTAAAATATAACTAAAGACTAAAGAAAGACAAAGACTAAAGTTATTTTTTTTTCATTTATTTTTATTAGTTGGAAGCTAATTACTTTAAAATATTGTAGTGGTTTTTGCCATACATTGACATGAATCAGCCATGGATTTACATGCGTTAAGATTAAAGTTTTTAGTACAACACTAGTAACTGTATGATTCATCTGAATACGAGTAGCAGGCACATCTAAATTGGTTTGGGCTGATTCACGATTATAAGGTCAGTTTCCTTTACTTCATAAAAGTAAACCTCATATCTTTTTTGGGCGAACTGATTCTTCATCAAGATGCTTTTTCTAATAAAACCTATTCATTCTGCAATTCAATAGTACAATATCCATTTTCTTTTCCCTTCAAAACCATCACATGTCTCTATATATTGGTTCAAATTTATTGGCTATTCTGTTTATTTGCTTTGCATGCATGAGATCAGAAATTAAATCTCTATGTTTGGAAATCTCACTCAATATAGTATATATCTATAAGCACTCCACACAAACTTTTTTGTGACTCCAAAGACTGATAAGTGCTCAAGATCCTACACCATGGCCAAAGCATAGTTTTACTTAAAAAAAAAAAAAAAATCTAGAAGAGTTAGTGAGCACTGCCAAATTACTAAGAAAAACATTTAATGGCACCATGTAGGTAAAGAAAAGTATGACTAAAAAGCATGTAAAAATTCTAACTTTAAGAATACAAATGGACATTCATTTTCATCTTAACACAAGCGGCAATAGGTGATCATTACAGACACTCTTCTGTGAAATGACTACAACATTAAAGCCCCTTGTTACAGTCGCTCCTCTTTGATTTCAAGGAAATTTATTTTATTTTTCCAGAAAATCAGAGCTTACCAGTGAAAACAGTAGCTAAGTGAAAAACAATTTCAAACGAAGAAACAGAGAAAATTCCCATAAAATTATATTTACAATAGTATTCAAATTACCTAAAAATTACATGTACATGAAAAAGACAAGAAAAGAAATGCATAAAAAGAATTACTTTGATCCATATGGAAAATTAAACTTTTTCCTTTTATTTAGAATTAATGATTATAAAGTTATTTTTAGAAATATATCCTTTAAAAATATTAAGAATAATTTTAAACAACAAATTTCATCACAACTTTGTTTCTATGTTCTTCATAGTTTGTTTTGTTTTGGTTTGAACTCAAAGCCATAGTTTCATTCAAAAGGAACCTGCTTCTAGCCATTGCTCAGAGTCTTAGCCCTTTCACATGTCAGACCCATCCTTAAAGAATGAACATCCCACCTTAGGGGACAATTTCCCTAGAAATCTGTGACAAATAACCTAATGGGGCCCTTTACTAACGGCATGAGAAGACTGGTTTTTCTGGACCAACTCAAAAATAGACATAATTAGAGAAGAGACAAAGGCCTTTCCTGTCATTTCCAAGGAAACACTGAAAAGCAAGTATTAAGCAAAACAAAATATTTCCTCCAAATATTTAAAACCAAATCTGTTCTCTGTAAGGCTGTCTTGACATCATCATATTCAGCTTCTAACTGTTTTAAGTACTCTGACGTAGAGGACAATGTCATTTTTGAGCCTCTGAAATCATAATCCAGTTAAGTCCTCCTGAGGACATGCTTTCCTGCCTTGACGGTGGTACACAGAAATCAAGATAAAAAGGAGCAGAACGGAGCTTAAGCTCACAAGCTTGACTTCCACCCTCCAAATAGCCTACTATTTAGAAATCATTTTTCCTCCACGCTCCCTTCTGTGAGGAACACTAGGAACACTGTGAGGAAACCAGAAGAGTGCTGTGAGAAGAAAGGTATGTAAAGCATGCACTGACTCATGTTGCTTTGAGCTAAATGTGTTTTCTCTGCTTCCACTAATGAGAAAGAATCACATCCACAGAAAGGTGAAAGGAGGAGAGCAACATACACTGTACGTGAAGGAATGCTACACATGTGGAAGGATAAGAAATGAACTTTCAAAAGCCTAAATAAATGGGAGTGAGTACCAGAACAAAAGGCAGTGTTTCCTGACTCAAATAAACAGTCTGCTTCAAGGCCCAAGTTTTGCTCCCCATTTAAAATGCTAAACCTCTGTCAGAGCTGTCTTCATTCTTCTTCTCCTCAGTGGTCCCTTCCTCCCCTCAAGTTGCAAAGAATGATTCAAGCAGGTTTAGGTTTCAGCTGGGACAGAGGGAGGGGTCCAAGGACACTTTCCTAAGCTAACAATGACTGCCTTTAATGGTTTCTGTCTCCTAACAAAAGCCATGACTCCGTCTTTATCAGCTTCATCTAATTTTTCCTTTCCAAAGTAAACAACACAGCCCTTGCATTTTACACATGTCCAAGTTTGACAAATCATTATCGACTACGACTATAACTGATAAGAGATAACTTTGTGGTAGGACGCTGTCATTTCCTTTCATAAGGGCTTTCTTTCTGAGATATAGAAACATGATTAAAATAGTTAAACATTTCCTCTGAATGGCAGTCAGGAACTCAAGACATTAAGATACTGCAGTCTGTATTTTTCTAGTTCAAACAGATCTATCTTCATACCAACAGTAGTCACAAACAATACACTTAAGATTATCCCACTTTTTTAACTAGTTGTTTTCCTTAAGAATTCACATGAAATAATTTCATCACCAAGGACAGCAGCTGCCTAATTCCCTATACAGTTTCTGAAGAGAGTCCCTTCAAACCTCTTTATTGTCAGGGAGGAGCATATAGTACACAAAATTTTAGATAATGTAACTGAGAAATCCAGGCTTCCCAGGTGGTGCTAGTGGTAAACGACCCACTTGCCAATGAAAGAGGCATAAAAGACATGGGTTCAGTCCCTAGGTCAGGAAGATCCCCTGGAGGAGGGCACGGTAATCCACGCCAGTATTCTTGCCTAGAGAATCCCATGGACAGAGGAGCCTGGTGGGCTACAGTCCATGGGGTCACAAGGAGTCAGACACGCCTGAAATGACTTTACACACACACACAAGCAAGAAACCTATGCCCGAGAGCACATTATTTGTTGTTCAGTCACTCAGTCACGTCCGACGCTTTGCAACCCATGGACTGCGGCACACCAGGTTTCCCTGTCCACCATCTCCCGGACCTTGCTCAAACTCATGTTCATTCAGTGTGTGATGCCATCCAACCATCTCAGCCTCTGTCGTCCCCGTCTCCTCCTGCCTTCAATCCTTCCCAGCAACAGAGTCTTTCATGAGTCAGCTCTTCGCATCAGATGGCCTAAGTATTGGAGCTTCAGCTTCAGCATCAGTCCTTCCCTGAATATTCAGGACTGATTTTCTTTAGGATTGATTGGTTTGATCTCCTTGAAGCCCTAGGGACTCTCAAGAGTCTTCTCCAACACCACAGTTTAAAAGCATCAGTTCTTCACGCTCAGCCTTCTTTATGGTTCAACTCTCACATCCATACATGACTACTGGAAAAGCCATAGCTTTGACTGGACAGACCTTTAATTGGCAATGTAATGGCTCTACTTTTTAATGAGCTTTCTAGGTTTGTCATAGCTTTTCTTTCAAGGAGCAAGCATCATTTAATTTCATGGCTGCAGTACCATCTGCAGTGATTTTGGAGCCCAAGAAAATAAAGTCTGTTACTGTTTCCATTGTTTCTCCATCTATCTGTCATGAAGTGAAGGGACCAGATGCCATGATCTTCATTTACTGAATGTTGAAAAAATGTTGAAAAACCAGCTTTTTCACTCTCCTCTTTCACTTTCATCATGAGGTTCTTTAGTTCCTCTTCACTTTCTGCTATAAGGGTGGTGTTATCTGCATATCTGAAGTTACTGATATTTCTCCCACCAATCTTGATTTCAGCTTTCCTTCATCCAGCCCAGCATTTCACACGATGTACTCTGCATATAAATTAAATAAGCAGGGTGACAATACACAGCCTTGATGTATTTCTTTCCCAATTTTGAACCAGTCCATTGTTCCATGTCTGGTTCTAACTGTTACTTCTTGACTTGCATACAGGTTTCTCAGGAGGCAGGCAAGGTGGCAGGTAAGCAGAACACAATATAAAATTATATAAATTAAGAGAGTGCTAGTGCTAAGTTGCTTCAATCATATCCAACTCTATGCAATCCTATGGACCACAGCCCTCCAGGCTCTTCTGTCCATGGTATTCTGCAGGCAAGAATCCTGGAGTGGGTTGCCATTCCCTTCTCCAGGGGATCTTACCAACCCAGGGATCAAGCCTACATCTCTAAAGTCTCCTACATTGACAGGCGGGTTCTTTACCACTAGCATCACTTGGGAAGCCCATGAAATTAAGAAAACTTGGATATATTTTAAATTAACAGAAAATAACAAGCTGTTAAAATAATCTATGGATGACTGGCCTACAACATCCACAGAGAGATATCATTGAGGCAACAACTACATTCAAAAATTATACATTCACATACCCACCAGAGATCATATGCCATTAGATACCAATATATAAGGTTAGTTTGACTGTTTCAATCTTATATACCTATGATAAAAATTAACAGCTTTAGTCAAAGCAATTATTCCTAATTATTGTGTACAGACTATTTGTTGTTAAATACCAGTATATCCATCAATACACTAGCTGTCACATGATGCCACTACATAGATGGCAAAAAGAGTCTGGAGACAGAGGATATTGCACAATAAAAAAAGCTAACTTATAAATAGGATTAATGAAAAGCACCTAGAAAAAAATAGCCTATGAACCTCTGTACACAACATACATTAGTAAGTTATAAAGATTCAGGGGAGAAATGGGAATATTAGATATCAAGAAGAAAAGAAAGAGTATTTCTCATTATGGAAATTCTTGTAAAACATCAGAATCTGGTTTTATGATATGTTTTTCTTCTTTCTAGTATATCTTAGTTCAAGTCAAAGGAAATCTCTGGAAATGGAAAGGTTAGTGGATAAGTTAGTCTCATAAATGATAAGGAGAATGATTTAGCTTTTTAAAGGAAATTTTAATTTTAAAATAATGACACTCAAGCTTTATCAGATATATTCATTTAATATTTTTATAACACAACCGTCCCCCTCAAAAAAAACCAAAAACAAAAACAAAAAAAAAGGAGCTAGAACTTAGTTCTCTCCACAATTTTAAAGGCTCACTAGTGAACAGAGGTGGGGGAAAGAGTATCTGTAAGTAACAGTCTGATAAATCTACCTGCTTCCCCTCTAGGTCAGCCCAGGAGACACACACATACATATACACACACTCCATTTATTTTTCTCTCATGAACTCTTTCAAAGCAGGTGGATCTTCCAAAAAGAGTATGGCAGAAGTTTGTAAAGAATTTAGATATGCTTCTCACTAATTATTTGGGTCATTCTTGATCTTGAAAATAATTTTTTTCCTTTTTCTTCTTAATTTTTATATTTTTATTGGAAAACATACATGTTACAAAATTCACATTTTAGCCATTTAAAAATGTACAGTTCAATGTCATTGATTACCACTTAAAATAAAACGGAATTCTGGTACTTTGGTTTCTTGGTATTGATAAATGAATGCAGGGGCTTGGTACCTATTTCTGAAAATTACTTGGATCTCAAGTAATAAATGTACCAGGTATTTTTCTCAAGAGAGAAAACAACAAATGATTAGCTAAAGGGGCACTGCCTTTGAATTCAGAAGATCAATTGTGACTGCCTATATTACGTCCAGAAGCCAAGTATCTGACAAACATTTTTTACCAGTGTGCATTTCTGAACTACTTGACTTACAAATTTCAGAGGAAAAAAGGGTAGAATTCATTTGGACATAAGCTCTAATAGAGCTGGATTAACACCACAGACATACCAACAAACTAGAAGATAGGATTCCAAGTGACTAGAGTGAGTAAAAGTATAAAAAACTTTCTAAGCCTTTGAACACACAAGAATACCCTGACCAAAGCCCAACCCTAAAAGTACAGTATTTTTCTATTGAGCATCTCACAAATTATTCAACTTCTTCCTGCAAAATCCCTAAGCAGATTACCACTTAATTTATTCAAGTGTTTGCACTAAACAGAAGAAAGTCGGGAAAGATAACAGCATTCCTCCTTATTGAGGCATTACAAAAAACCTTGCAACCAAATCAAATGAGAGTCCTTTAAGAATCCTCTGCTTGAACCATAACACTTAGGAAATAAAAATTCAACTGATCTTTATTTAACAATGGTCTACTGTATGCTAGGACTTCCCTCATAGCTCAGTCGATAAAGAATCTGTCTGCAGTGTAGGAGACCCGGGTTTGATTCCTGGATTGGGAAGATCCTCTGGAGAAGGAAAGGGCAACCCACTCCAGTATTCTTGCCTGCAGAATCCCATGGACAGAGGAGCCTGGTAGGCTACAGTCAACGGGGTCGCAAGAGTTGGATGCGACTTAGTGACTGAAGAGAGAGACAGACTGTATGCTAAGAAACTCTAAAATATCAGGCAAAAAGGAAATTTAGCATGAATGTAGTATTAAATATAAAAGTTCTAAGAGGAGGAAAAGTTAAGCTGATCAAAAGTAGATAGAAGAAAATTTTATGATAGGTAAAGAACTAATATCCCTAATACCTAAGAAAATCATAAAAATTAAAGGGAAAAGCAAAAAAAATCAGAAAAAAATGGGTAAAAAAACAAACGGATAGCTTATTGGGGAAAAAATACAAATGCCTCTCAAACTTCTCAGATACCACATTTCACCCACAGTAATAGGAATGCAAATTAAAACTATACAGAGATACTATTTTTCATTTATGCAACTGGCAAAAAGTCAAAAACTCAACAAAATTCTCCCTGAAAGAAGCTGTAAGCAAATAAGCATCTCATACATGGTTGGCAGTGGGAAGGTGTAGAAAATGGTTCAACCTCTAAGGAGCAGAATTTCACATTATTCAACAAGACTACACATGCATTTATCCCTTGAATCAGCAATCTAGAAATCTACCCTGAAGAAACATCTCCAACTATATATAAAACAATTCTCAGGTTTTGGGGTTTACTATAAAACTTTTTTTTTTTAAGTTTTAAGGTATTTTGCATACAGGAAAATTCATCCTTTCTAGTGACAAATTTCTAGAACAACTTTATGTTCTAAAAAAATCCATCTAGGCCTATAATCACTGTCACAATCTAGATTTTAAAAGAAGGTTCCACCACCCCCAAAATTTCCCTCTGCCCCTCTGTAGTCAAATTATTCCATAAAGTTCAGCCCTTGCCAAACACTGATCCATTTCCTGTCCCTAGAGTTTTGCCTTTTCAAGAATGTCATTTGAAGAGACTCATACCATATGTAACTTTTTAATCTGGCTTCTTTGATTCAGCATAATGCATTTGAGATTCATTTTTTGTTGTTTTATATTTCTATAGTTTACTTCTTTTTACTTCAAAGTGACACTCTAATTATGGATATACCATGGTTCATTTATCTCTTCTCTCACTGAAGGACACTTGGGTTGCTTCTATTTTCTGCAATGTATGAATAAAGTTGCTATAAAAATTCAGGGAGATGTTACTGTGTAAATATAATGGGTAAATTCCTAGGAGTGAGACTGCTGGGTTATATGATAAGTATATGTTCAACTTTACAAATTCACTAACAGACTCTTTTCCAAACTGACTGAACCATTTTGCATTTTCACAGCAAATGCACAGCTGTTCTGCACCCTGCCAGTACCTGGCATTGTTAGTATTTTGTTGAGCTAATTAAAATAGCTCTATTACAGAAACACTAGACTTTTACAGGAAAAGACTGGAAATCATTAAATTCCTACATACAGAAGATTAGCTGAATAAACTATGGTACATTCAAAAATGGAATACAATTTAGTAGTAAAAATAGAATGAGAATGATTCCCAGGAACTGATATAAAAATTATTATTTTCAGGATATATTTTCAAATGAAAAAACAAAGTACAAAACATATATATGCATTATGCTATTAATGTTATATAAGGTATGAGAAAGAGTATGCACACACGCCACAAACACAGACTCACAATATTGATTACTTACAAAGTGGGGGTAAGATCAGGAGAGAGAGACAAAGAGAAGAGTGGGAATTCAGTGAACATACTGTCTTATATAACTCTGCCTTTTGAATCATGTTCATATTTTATATAGTCAAAAAATTAAATTCATAAGGATAGGGAACCTCCAAAAATTACACAAAAAGAAACAAATGAGTCTAAGAACATATAAATTGGATAACAAGCACACATGAGAAACTAAAATAGCCAAGAAACATCTGAACAAAACACTTTGAACAATATAGCTCCACTGCATTTAAAATGAAAAGAACAGCAAAGAAATCTTGAACTTAGTAAATTTACTGCTTTTAGTGATACATGCATAGAAATTCTGAAACTATTCTGGGGATTATGATTAGGCAAATGACTAAATATTTTAATACTCTGGGAACCAGAATTCTCAGACACACACATATGCAACCGAAGAGGAAGAACTATGATATCAGGTTTAAACTGGAAGCATCAGATTTAACTTACAATTTATAAAAATATCTCTGTCAGTGTAGGACATATATTTCTTAATTCTGTCCACAAAAGGAGCATACCCAATGCCTATATCATGGTTTCTAAATACCGTCCTCCAGTAAAAGGAACAAGAACTCTTTGACAAAATAGCTAGTGCTGGGACTGGGGCAAAACCTGGAGTGAACCAATCCTGTGCAAGAAAACAAATGAAATACTCAGAATTGACAAAGACACATCAGAGGACAATGGATGAGACTCCCACTAGCCAAATTTGGAACAAATGGAGAATCAAAATGAAAGACAAGAATGGACTATAACCTGCTGTATATTAAAAAAAAATATATGTGCCAACACTGAGACAATTAAAAAAAAAAAGGAAAGGAAGAAAAGTAAATTTCTTCTTTTAGAAGAATGCCAACCAATCAATGTGAATCAAATGGTAAGATAGAAAAATCACTATTTTATAATCACCATAGCAATACATGAATCAGGAAAGAATCATCAATCAGTTTTAAGACCAACAGGTGAAAAACAGTGAAGAAATCTGGTAGACACCGCCTTAATCAACTGTGTACTTCCTAATATGATGCACTGAAAAGAACATAATACTTCTTTTGTAATATTCTTACCAAAAATGATTAATCTGAAGCTAATCATGGGGGTGTATGTACCTAAACACAAGAACATTAAAGGAGAATAAATATACATAAAAATTAAATGCAACATGTGACACATGTGTACATGTGATTGCAGGAAAAAAAGTGAAAGAAAAAACTGCTATAAAGGACATTATTGGAACAACTGGGAAAATTTGTATATAAGTTATATATTAAATTCCTGAGTGTGATTATTTTCTTGTGATAATGTGGAAGGATGTCATTCTCAGAAAACAAGTCAATATACTGAGAGTTCAAATATGATGGATAAAATATAACACTTTCTTCCAAATGACAAATTTAACAGGGAGAGTGGGGAAGAATGAAAAATAAAACTGACTTTCAAAATCAGTTTTCTGAGAGAAAAAGCTCCAAATTTAATAATGGAATAGTAAGTGAAGAGTCTGTGTGTGTGTGTGTGTGTGTGTGTGTGTGTGTGTGTATTCAATATATCACACTGTACATTAATTATACTTTAATTGACATGTAACATAGTTAATTAAAATTCTTATAAATAAGTAAAAGATAAGTAAGTACAGAAGAGGTGAGATTCAACTAGTCCTCATGGAAAAGTAGAATTTGGTATTATAGATACAGAATGGGGGAAAGTATATTCCCTATTCGGGGTTAATAGCAAGTTAGCACATAGTTAAAGTGGTGGCTGATAAAGCAACGAGTACATAAAGTAGATATTCTAGAAGACCTGAAAAGATAGGTAGATCTTTATAATTAAGGCAAATAATTTCAAGACAAAACTTTTATACTATCAGAAAATGAAAAAAATTTTAACATCCTAAATCAACGTGAGCCATAATAAATTTTTGCCAATGGATAGACGTAAAAGATCAACCACTAGGAATGAGAAAAGCAAAACAGAATACCTAAAGCATGTCACACTGCTTTCATTCAACTTTGTCAACTGTCTTTATTGCCACTTGTTTATAAATATAGGTACTTACTTTTCATTTGACCACATTTATCCTTAACAGACCAGTTTTCATCAAGAACAGAAGTGGAAAGCTCAGAGCCAGCAGGGGCCAGTGGAAACCGGGAGTCAGCGACGCAGGCCAGCACATTACAGAGTATTCTCCCAACAGATATACCGGACTGCTGCTCATGTTTACAGTTAACTACACTGCCATTACTTCTTCCCAGACATGTGGTCCTGACAGTGTATCTTCCATCCTCCTATGTTTAATACACACTTGTTAAAAGTAGTAATATATTTCCCTCAGCACCTGCACACATAAGATGATAGACAGTAATATCCAATGTGCAGACACAACAGGGATTGTGGATTAGTGGAAAAACCATATCCTTTGTGCAACCTTGCAGCTCAGTGCTGGAATACTACTACCATGCTTAGAAAGAGACTAGGTTGGAAATACAGATTTTTTGTGTGAATTCAACTAACTTTTAAAAGTTGAAAACTAACTCTAAAACTTTTAAGCACTGTATAAGCCAACAACCATTCTGGAAGCTGTTTCTGGCCCATGGGTTGCCCAAATGCAACCTCTAATCTAAACTATAAAGGTTTTAATAGCATCCTTTATTGAACTTTAACTTACTGAGAAATAACACTCATTTTGTTACCTTCTTGTCAAAAGAAAATTCTGAAATAAACAGTTTGAAATTTGGATCAAATATCATAATAACCACAATTTCACATAAGCATTTTAACATTAATTAATTATTGTCACTACTTTATAGGTGAGAAAAGAGATGCGTAGAGAAATTACAGGACTTCCTCCAATAGCACAAAAGCTGACAGAACTTAGACTTTCTAAATACAAATCTTGTGTTTTTCACAATCACCTTGTCATGGACTGAACTGTGTCTCCTCAAAATTCATATGTTAAACCCGAATCCACAAAGTGACTGCATTTGAAAGTAGTACATTTAAGGAGGCAATTAAAGTTAAATAAAGTCATAAGCTGGATCCCTAATATAATAGTACAACGTCCTTATAAGAAGAGGAAGACACACCAGAGGCATGCAAGCAGAGAAAAAGCTATGTGAGGACATAGCAAGAAGCTGTCCATCTGCAAGCCAAGAAGAGAGGCCTGAGGATAAACCAACCCTGCTGGCACTTTGATCTTCAGAGTTTCACCCTCCAGAACTGTGAGAAAATAAATTTCTGTTGTTTAAACCATGTAACCTGTGGAATTCTGGTATGGCAGCTCTAGAAAACAAACAAATTTGTTACCTCAAAATTAGTAAAGTATGATAATCAGGGAGGTGGGAGAGGGGATTGGGATGGGGAATACATGTAACTCTATGGCTGATTCATGTCAATGTAAAAAAAAAAAAAAAAAGACATCTCAGAAGACTACATTAACTATACAACACTTGTATATAAATTAGCACTTGTATCTTGTTAAACACATGTTACAAAAAAGACACCCACCAACTCTTAAGAGTTAAACCTGACATGGATCATTTGGTCAAAAACATTTATTTGATTCACACTATATTAAGAGTTGTGTGGGTAACAGTGACCACTGCTCACTAACAGTATGTAAACAAATTAAGAGAAGTAACAAACAAACTAGAATATGAGATGTGCCAGAAATGTGGCACCAATGAAGCCTTCTAAGGATGCAGAAGCTCTGAGTAACCTTAGAACAAAGCAGAAATCATAGGCCCTGCTTCTTCAAACTGTGTCTTACTCAATATTGCTTTATCTCAATAGATTTTTGTTTGTTTGTTTGTTTACGGTAGATGGTATCATCACCATTTTTTTGGTACATCATCAAAAAATATACCAAGATATATTTCACCTTTATTGCAAAAAAAGCACAGTCAGAATGCCACAATGTTGACTATTATATACTGTAGCACTGTAAGTGCCAAGCACGATGACAAAACATCATATAAATTCCTTCAGTCAATCCTCGCAACAACCCTACTCTCTGTAGGTATTACTAGCCACTTTCTCACAAATAAAATATCATCGCAAATAGTTCTCTGCTCTCTATCTTCCAATATTTCAAAAATAATATTTCTGATGCCTCTAATACATTCTCAAACTAAACTATTCACTACTTCTAAAGATTTTTAAAGTTCTGTCTAGACATTTAGAAATAAGCAATAACATCTGAATATACCGCAGTAAGATAGAAAGATTCAAAACAGATTTCTAACATCAAAACCAGGCCGGACAAGTGCACCACACTCCACCCTCCCCACGAAGCAGAGAAGGTCCCATCACAACTGGAGGGCATGCACAGTCCACACGAGGGACAGCCTGTGAGCACCTGGTTCTAGTGGCCAGGGAAGACCGTGCTTCCAGGCCACACGGACCATATCTTATAAAGAACACTACTTTAAGACTGACAGAGACAGCTGTTTCACCTCACACATTTAGACAAACAGAGTCGGGCTAAATGAAGAGACAAAGGAACATATTTCAAAACCAAATAACGAGACAAATGCCCTGAAAAAGACCTTGATGAGACAGAGATAAGCAACCAACCTGATAAAGAGTTTAAAGTAACAGTCATAAAGATATTCACCAAACTCAGGAGTAGAATGAATGAATACAGTGAAATCCTCAACAAAAAGATAGAAAGTATAAGAAAGTACTAAACAGCAGTTATAACTCACTGAAAAATACACTTCAGGGATTCAACAGCAGATTGGATTGAAACATAAGAAAGAATCAATGAACTGGAAGAAAAACATGGACATCACCTAGAGAAAACAGCAAAATGAAAAAAGAATTTTACTTTATTTTTTTTTTTGAAAAAAGAATTTTAAAAAGTGAATATACCTCAATTGATCTCTGAGACAACATCAAGTGGAATTATGTACATGTTATAGAAGTTTCAGAAGGGAAAGACAAGAGAAAGGGTCAGAAAACTTATTTGAAAAAATCATGGCTGAAAAACTTGCCCAGGCTGGGGAAGGAAACAGACATCCAGGTCTAGGAAGTCAAGAGACTTCCAAGAAAGATGATACCAAGGAGAACCACACCAAGACACATTATAATTAAAATGGTAAGAGTAAGGACTAAGAGAACCCTAATAGCAATAAGAGAAAAAAAACTTATTATATAAAAAAAAAAAAAAAACTTTATAAAGCTTCCAGTAGATTTCTCAGAAGAAACTCTACAGGCCATAAGTGAGTGGCATGGCATATTCAAACTGCTAAAAGGAAAAATTTTCCAACCAATATTTCTCTCATCGGCAAGTCTGTCATTCAAAATTAAAGATGAGGTAAAGGTTTTCCAAATAAGCAAAAACTCAAGACATTAGCTTCCTTGGTGGCTCAGACTGTAAAGAATCTGCCTGCAATACAGGGGACCTGGGTTTGATCCCTGGGTTGGGAAGATCCCTTAGAGGAGGGCATGGCTACCCACTCCAGGATTCTTGCCTGGAGAATTCCATGGACAGAGGAGCCTGGAGGGCTACAGTCCATGGGGGTCGCAAAGAGTCAGACACAACTGAGCGACTAAGCACAGCAAAGAAGTTTATCACCACTAAAGTGGACTTACAGGGAATTCCCTAAGTTGAAAAAAAAGCAACACTAACCGATAAGAAGAAAACACAGGAAAGTAAAAATCTCATGGGAAAACGTAAGCAAGATACATCCTGAGGGAACCAGAACTGAAAGAGACACATGTACCCTAAGGTCACTGCAGCACTATTTACAGTAGCCAGGACATGGAAGCAACCTAGACGTCCATCAGCAGATGAATGGACAAGGAAGTGGTGGTGCATACACACAATGGAATATTACTCAGCTCTAAAAAGAAATGCATTTGAGACAGTTCTAATGAAGTGGATGAACCTGGAGCTTATATACAGAGTGAAGCAAGTCAGAAAGAGAAAGACAAATACTGATATTTACACATATATATGGAATTTAGGAAAACAGTACCAACGATCCTACATGCAGGACAGCAAAGGAGACACAGATGTAAAGAACACTCTTTTGGACTCAGTGGAAGAGGGGGAGAATGGGATGACTTGAGAGAAAACTATTAAAACATGGACATTACTATATGTAAAACAGACGGCCAGTGCAAGAATGATACATGAAGCAGGGTAGCCAAAGCCAGTGGTCTGGGACAACCCAGAGGGATAGGGTGGAGAGGGAGGTCAGAGGGATGTACAGGATGTAGGGGACACATGTATACCTGTGGCCAATTCCTACTGATGTATGGCAAAAACCATCACAACACTGTAAAGCAATTATGCTCCAATTAAAATAAATAAATTAATTAAAAATTTAAAAAGAGAAGGTAGCCAATCAAGCACTTATAAAGATACCATAAAGCTTAAGAGACAAAAGAAGTAAAATTAGCTAAAAATACAAAAATTTTCTAAGGGAACAAATAAAAAGATGCAAAATGTGACATCAAAAGCATAAAATGTGGTGGGGGCAGTAAAAATGTAGAATTGTGGAATGTACCCAATATATATATAATTATGACTGATTTGTGCTGTTATATGGCAGAAATTAACACAACATTGTAAAGCAATTTTCCTCCAATTAAAAAATAAATTAAATGAATAACTTAAGAAGATTGAGATCTTATTAAGCATCTTTCCCAGTCACAATGCTACGAAAACAGAAATCAATTACAAGAAGAAAACTGAGCCAAAGAAACAATAAAAATGTGGGAATTAAACAATATGCTACCAAACAACCAGTGGGTCATTGAAGAAATCAAAAGTAATTAAAAAAAAAAATACATAGAGACAAGGAGAAACAGAAATATTACATACTAAAGTCTTTGAGATGCAGCAAATGTAGTTCTAAGAGGGAAGTCAACAGCAGTACAGGACTACTTCAAGAAATAATAGAAATCTAATTTTAATTCTAAGGAACTAGTAAAAGAAGAATGAATCAAAGTCCAAGGTAGATAGAAGAAAATAATAAGATCAGTGCAAAAATAAATGAAACAGAAATTAAAAAGACAGTTGTTCAGTCACTAAGTCATGTCGGACTCCTTGAGACCCCATCAGCTGCAGCACACCAGGCTTCCCTGTCCTTTACTATCTCCTGGAGTTTGCTCAAACTCATGTCCCACTGAGTCAGTGATGCTGACCATCCAACTATCTCATTCTCGGAAATAACATGATCCACTGGAAAAGGGAATGGTAAACCACTTCAATATTCTTGCCCTGAGAACCCCATGAACAGCACGTAAAGGCAAAAGGACAATAGAAAAGATCAATGAAACTAAGAGTCTGTTCTTTAACAAGAAAAATAAAATTCACAATCCTTTAGACAAAGCAAGAAAAAAAGCAAGAGGAGTCAAATAACATCAGGAATCAAGAGAAATTATAACTGATACCACAAAAATACAAAGGATGATAAGAGAATACTATGAACAATAATATGCCAACAAACTGGACAACCTAGAAGAAACAGATAAAACATGTAGTCTACCAAGATGGAATAGTGAGGAAACAGAAAAGCTGAATAGACTGATTACTAGCAAGGAGATTGAATACTAGTCTAAAACCTCCCAATAAACAAACGGCCTAGACCAGATGGCTTCACTGGTGAATCAACCTAAATATTCGAAAAAGACTTAATACCTGTCCTTCTCAAACTTGGGCATCCCAGGTGGCGCTAGTGGTAAAGAACTGCCTGCCAATGCACCAGGCATAAGAGACAAGGATTCAGTCCTTGAGTCAGGAAGATCCTCTGGAGGAGAGCATGGCAACCCACTCCAGTATTCTTGTCTGGAGAATCCAGTGATAGAGACCCCAGCAGGCTATAGTCCACAGGGCTGCAAAGAGTCAGACACAACTGAAGTGACTCAGCATACACGCATCCTTCTCAAACTCTTCCTAATAAATAAATAACTAAATAGGAAGGAAAGCTTCCAAACACTTTTTATGATGCCATCATTACCCTGACACCAAAATCAGACAAAGACAACATCAAAAAGAAAACCTGTATACAGGCCAATATCCCTGATGAACATAGAGGTAAAAATCTTCAACAACATATTAGCAAACTGAATTTAACAATACATTAAAAGGATTATACACCACAATCAAGTGAGATTTACTCCAGGGATCAAGGATGGTTCTACATCTAAAATCTATGTGATACATCACACTAACAAAATAAAGGGTAAAAATATGATCATCTCAATGCAGAAAAAGCTTTTAATAAAATTCAAGATTCACTTACCATAAAAACTCTCAATAAAGTGGGTGTAGAGGGAATATGCCTGTTTGCTAAGTCGCTTCAGTCACGTATGACTCTTTGTGACCCTAGGGACCATACCCTGCCAGTCTCCTCTGTCCAAGGATAGAGGGAATATACTTCAACATACTAAAGGCCATATATGACAGACCCATAGCTAACACCATAGCCAACAGTGAAAAGTTTAGTGCTATTCTTCCAAGATCAGAAATAAAACAGGATGTTCACTCTCACCACTCTTATTCAAAAAAGTATTCAAAGTCCTAGCTTTGAATTAGGCAAGGAAATTAAATAAAAGCATCCAAATTAGAAGCAAAGAAGTAAAACTGTCATGGTTTGCAGATGACATGATACTATATTTAGAAACATCTAAAGACCCCACCAAAAAAAAAAAAAAAAAAATCAGAACTAATCAAAGAATTCAGCAAAGTTCCAGAATATTAAATCAATATACAGAAATCCATGGCATTTCTTGTACAACAGTATTGAAATATCAGAAAAAGAAATTAAGAAAACAATCCAACTTACAACTGCATCAAAAAAAATAAAATATCCAGGACTAAATTTAACCAAGGAGGTAAAAGGCCTGTACGTTGAAAAGTGTAAGACTGATGAAAAAATCAAAGAAGACTCAAGCAAGTGAAAAAACATTCCGTGCTCAAGGAATAGAAGAGTTAACACAGTTAAAGTGTTCATAATATCCAAAACAATCCATAGATTCAATGAAAAGTAAAAGTGAAGTCACTCAGTCGTGTCCGACTCTTTGCAATCCCATGGACTGCAGCCTACCAGGCTCCTCCGTCCATGGGATTTTTCAGGCAAAGGTACTGGACTGGGTTGCCATTTCCTTCTCCAGGGGATCTTCTCGACCCAGGGATCAAACCCAGGTCCCCCACATTGCAGGCAGATGAATCCCTATCAAAATTTCCATGGAGTATTTCACAGAACTAGAAAAAACAATTCTAAAGTCTGTATGGAACCACAAAAGATCCCAAATAACCAAAACAATCTTGAAAAACAACAGAGCCAGAGATACCATGATCTTGATTTCAAACTACACTACAAAGCTATAGTAATCAAAACAAAATGGTAGTGGCCCAAAAGCAGACACATAATGATCTTGATTTCAAACTACACTACAAAGCTATAGTAATCAAAACAAAATGGTAGTGGCCCAAAAGCATGTCAACGAAACATAATTAAGAGCCCAGAAAATAATCTACACATGTGTGGACAGATTATCACATTATTGAACAGAGACATATTAAAACATCTTTTGTTACCCAAACATTATTGACCAGAGACTTTTCAATATTCACTTATATAACAAATCACTGGCCACAGGCATTAGTTTCTGCAAAACTCTCCTGGTCAATAAAGAGTTAACTTATGATGAAGAAGCAAAGAATATATAATACAATGGAGAAAGGACTGTCTCTTCAATAAATGGTGTTAGGAAAATTGGACAGCTTCAGACAAAGTGATGAAACTGAACCACTATCTTAAAGTACACACAAAAATTAGCACAAAACAGTTTAAAGACTTAAATGTAAGACCCGAAACCATAAAATTCCTGGGAAAAAACACAAGAGATAATCTCCTTGACTTCTGTCTTAGTGAGGATTTTTGGATCTAACTCCAAAAGGAAGGGAAACAAAAGCAAAATAAACAAATGAGACTACATCAAACTAAAAAGCTTTTGCACAGCAAAGGAAATCATCATTAAAACAAAAAAGCAACCTACTGGACGGAAGAAGATGTTTGCAAATCATATATCTGATAAAGAGTTAATATTTAAAACATATCTAGAACTTGCAACTCAACAACAAAAAATAAACAGTCCAATTTAAAAAATGGGAAAATAAACTCAATATACAATTTTCTAAAGACATACAGGTGGCCAAAAATCACATAAAAAGATGTTCAACATCACTATTTACTACAGAAATGCAAACGAAAGCCACAACATCATCTTACATAGGTTAGAATGGCTTTATCAAAAAGTTAAAAAATAACAAGTACTGGAGAGAATATAGAGAAAAGGGAACACTCAAATACTGTTAGTGGGATTGTAAATTGGTGCAGCTATTATGAAAAACAGTACAGAGATTCCTCAAAAACTTAAGAATAGAACTACCACATTATCCAGGTATTGTAACTACTGGGTATATATATATACATATATATGTGTATATATATATATATATATATATATAAAAAGAATATTAAAACCTAATTCAAAAAGATATATGTACCCCCACGTTCACTGGAGCATTATTTACAATAGCAAAGATAGGGAAAATGTCCATTAATGGATGAAGAATGGATAAAAAAGTTCTGGCATATAGGTACAAATAAAGATACAGATATACCCACAACAGTACTAATCAACTAGATAAAAACAATAAAATCTTGCCAACTGGGATGACATGGATGGAACTGAGGGTATTATGCTGAGTGAAATATCAGAAACAAAAAGACAAATAATGTATGAATTCACTCATATGTGGAATATAAAACTAAATAAAACAGAAACACATAGTTACAGGTAACAGACCAGTAGTTAACAGAGGGGAAGGGGCCTGGAGGACAGCTGCAAGGCATTCAAGGGGTCAACAGTATGGCGACAGATGTGACCCTCTGGGGAGTGATCACTTTGTAATGTTACAGGTCTCAAATTATAATGCTGTATAATTGAAATATAAATAATTTTTAATTCTACAATTCATACATATTTCCACTGAAAACTAATTAAATTGTTGGTCAAAAAATGGGCAAATACCAGCAATTTATATAGTTCAACTTTATACATATACGACAAGCTAAAATAAAAAAACATAGCTTAATTAAGGTGACCCTTTCATTAGCTTAGACAAAAATAAAATACAAATAGGGAGAGAATTTACAGGGGAATAGTTTTCTTGCAACTAGCAATCAAGAGACTGATTTTGCCAGTCAGTTCAACATTTAGTCATTTTTTTCATCCGAGATGACAACTTACTGCTGTGACTTCATCTTCAGGCTATTAAGTTTTTCCCCAGGCTATTAAGTTTTTCCCATCTCTGGCATAAACTTTACTTCAGTTTAAAAATAGACAATTTGCTTACTATGTGGAAACCTACTTTGCAGGTGTTCAGTTTTCCTTATCCATCTCATTCTATAGTCTACTATTATTATCAAACTAAAGACATAGTAAATAATGTACAAATGTCACTTGGCTCAAAAAATATATTAAGTATATTTCCATTAAAAACACAGGGAAGGGCAAAACATTCTGCAGATATTGAAAAAAACACCTAAACTGAAGTATGTTAAATCAGAATTATAAAATTACATTAAAAGTAATGCTATAATTTATTATGTGTACATGTTAAGTCGCTTTAGTTGTGTCCGACTCTTTGCAACCCCATGGATTGTAGTACACCAGGATCCTCTGTCCATGGAATTTTCCAGACAAGAATACTAGAGTGGGTTCCCATGCCCCCCTCCAGAAGATCTTCTCAACCCAAGAATGGAACCTGCAATCACATCTCCTGCATTGGCAGGCAGGTTCTTTACATTAGTGCCACCTGGGAAGCAACAGATTTTAGAAAAAAAAAATATGACTTTCTATTCAACAGCTATTTCAAATCCTATAAAAATGATGCTGTGAAAGTGCTACACTTACTATGCCAGCAAATTTGGAAAACTCAGCAGTGGCCAAAGGACTGGAAAAGGTCAGATTTCATTCCAATCCCAAAGAAAGGCAATGCCAAAGAACACTCAAACTACAGCACAAGTGCACTCATCTCACACGCTAGCAAAGTAATGCTCAAAATTCTCCAAGCCAGGCTTCGACAGCCCTTGATCTGTGAAGTTCCAGATGTTCAAGTTGGTTTTAGAAATGGCAGAGGAACCAGTGATCAAATTGCCAATATCCGTTGGATTATCAAAAAAGCAAGAGAGTTCCAGAGAAACATCTATTTCTGCTTTATTGATTACATAGCCTTTGACTGTGTGGATCACCACAAACTGTGGAAAATTCTGAAAGAGATGGGAATACCAGACCACCTGACCTGCCTTCTGAGAAATCTGTATGCAGGTCAGGAAGCAACAGTTAGAACTGGACATGGAACAACAGATTGGTTCCAAATTGGGAAAGAAGTATGTCAAGGCTGTATATTGTCACCCTGCTTATTTAACTTATGTGCAGAGTACCTCATGAGAAATGCTGGGCTGGATGAAGCACAAGCTGGAATCAAGACTGCCAGGAGAAATATCAATAACCTCAGATATGCAGATGACACCACACTTTTGGCAGAAATCAAAGAAGAACTAAAGAGCCTCTTGATGAAAGTGAAAAAGGAGAGTGAACAAGTTGGCTTAAGCTCAACATTCAGAAAACTAAGATCATGGCATCTGGTCCCATCACTTCAAGGCGAATAGATGGGGAAACAATGGAAACAGTGAGAGACTTTATTTTTTGAGGGTCCAAAATCATTGCTGTTGGTGACTGCAGCCATGAAATGAAAAGACACTCCTTGGGGAAAAAAAGTTATGACCAATCTAGACAGCATATTAAAAAATAGAGACATTACTTTGCCAACAAAAGTCCATCTGGTGAATGCTTTGGTTTTTCCAATAGTCATGTATGGATATGAGAGTTGGACTACAAAGAAAGCTGAGTGCCAAGGAATTTATGCTTTTGAACTGTGGTGTTGGAGAAGACTCTTGAGAGTCCCTTGCACTGCAAGGAGATCCAATCAGTCAATCCTAAAGGAGATCAGTCCTGGGTGTTCATTAGAAGGACTGATTCTGAAGTTGAAACTCCAATACTTTGGCCACCTGATGTGAAGAGCTGACTCATTTGAAAAGACCCTGATGCTGGGTAAGATTGAAGGTGGGAGAAGGTGACTACAGAGAATGAGATGGTTGGATGGCATCACCGACTCGATGGACATGGGTTTGAGTAAGCTCCAGGAGTTGGTGACGGACAGGGAGGCCTGGCGTGCTGCAGTCCAAGGGATCTCAAAAGAGTTGGACACGACTGAGCAACTGGACTGAACTGAACTGATTCAAGTCTGTATTCTTTGCTTGAAAAATGTTAGGACACATTAATGAAAAATCAGTAAGACATGTAAACATTCATGAGTTTGCTTGCTTTATGTACTAAAAATGCTTCCTCATGGTCCACTATAGCCTTGCAACTCAAAGTATGCCCAGGGACCAGAAGCACAGTTCTTACCTGGGAGTTTGTTAAATATGCAGACTTTCAGATTCACCCCCAACCTACACAATCAGAATCTGCATTTAAATGTGATTCCAAGTTGATTTCTATGCAAGTTTAAGTTCAAGAAGCACTCTCTCTACAACACATGTTCTTAACTTAAGTCCTAGGGGCAACATTAATTTCACAAATTCCCTAAAATTTTATACAGAATTTTTTGTAAGTGAATATACATAGATTTTACTGGGTAAAGCTTCCATATAGTTTATCAAACTCTCACAGAAAATATGACCTCCAAATAGATTACGAACTACTCAATTCTATGCCACAGTTTAAAGTCAAAATATTTCAAAAACTATTTATGCTACTCTCAATGAGGTCTGTTGAAGAATGACAAGAATGAAGGTCAGAACGTCACAGTGGGTCATGGAAGACCTTATCTGAAGAATTTATTCACACCATGCAAGAACTATGCCAAGAAACCAGTTTGGAGACATCTAAATAAATAATTCTCTACATGAGGTTTGAGATTAAGAATGTGCACTTGAAGAAGATTCAAACTGAGAAGTAAATAAATATAAGGTAGGATTTTTTTTAAGATAGGATGCCATTAGATGACAGCAAAGTGCTGAATTCTTATTGTAAGAGCTCAATCAGCAAATCTCTAATACAAATTCTGTTTGATTTGGGATACATAACCATTTTAAAATGCTAACTTCCAAGTACATTCTTATAATACTTCCTTTATGAGGAACCCCAACATATTTTACTAGTCAGGCTTTCTTCATCTTCTCTGGACGTCAGAAGACAAAACAATGAAAAAATATGGAACAAAAATTAAAAAGGACTTGCCCAGCATCTTCAGTGAGCTAATGATAAAGAATGGCTCATATCCAGAATTCTCTCACTCAATATATTCTTTCATCTTATCACATAACCCTCTCTTTGGGGTGTGTATTATCCAGGGGCATACACTATGTTTAACTTGTTTCCTTAAGCCATAGTGCCTGACAGAATTCAATTTCCTTAATGGGAATCAAAAATGTAAATTTAAAATGTTAACTGGACCTCATCTTGATGTTGATTCTTCATTTTACTGCTATTAAAACTTCTCACTTGTGATGAGTCTAATCCCTGACAATCTGGTCTGCTGGGTGGATCCATATCCAACCATATGAGTCATTCCAGGCAAGAGAGAATGCTAAAAAATACTCAGGGTATCAAGTCTTCTCTGCCCCGATCTATTTCCATGGGTATCAGGGAAATGTCTGGTTTTTCCTTAGCTGTATATCTTAGAATTATTAAAAGTTCTTTTTACCCAAGTACATCAGGGATTAAAATGAAACTTTCACACTCTATTAACTATTGTGTACTAGCTCAGTCGTGTCCAGCTCTTTGCAACCTGACGGACTGTAGCCCGCCAGGCTCCTCATTCCATGGAATTCTTCAGGCAAGAACACTGGACTGGGTAGCCATTCCCTTCTCCAGGGTATCATCCCAACTCAGGGACAGAACCCATGTCTCCAGCCCTGCAGGCAGGTTCTTTACCATCTGAGCCACCAGGGAAGCCCAGTGAAATATTAATGTACCCCATTCACATAGTAAACACAACCTGATAAAGTGTACATAAAATTATTGATTTGTATTATACAAGTGTATCCCATCAATAACAAAAACTATATAAAAGAATGTAGTACCTTATATATACGACAGTCTCTCAGATACGCAATGAGAGTTAAATGTTAATGACTTAGACAAATAAGTAAGTAACCCATTTATTTGTTTTTCAGCCCCATTTACATAGTGTCAATTTGATTTCTGAAGCAAAAAGAGTAATGACCATAATGACAGGCACCCTGATAATAATGACATGAAACAAATCAGCAAGGAAGAGTACTGAAATTTGCTAACCACCTTGGATAGCAGAGGCACTTGTTCCAAAGACTCAAGTTCCAAACTTTAGTTTGGAAGTCTTAGTGACAAGTTCCAAACAATATCCAAGACTACAAAGTTAGGGAAAAGTTTGGGGCTATAGTTTCAGCAGAGAGAGAAGAATAAGAAGCGTAGTAAGGATATAACAAAGAACAAGGGTGGGGAAGAAACAGTGAAACCAGTTTTATCTGGAGAAATGAAACAATGAAAAGGAGACAAACAAAGATAAAACAGGTTACTGAGAACAGCAGTAAATGGTTTCTTGCTCATTTCAGGGAGCATTTGAAAAGTAAATAATATGATCATTAATCATAATTTTTAAGTAAAATAAAATAGCAAAATCAATATCTGAACGGTTCATAAGTCTTCAAAGTTCAGGCTCCAAACCACTATATTTACAAAAAACTGATCCAGTTTATGCAAATAATTAGTAGCTCAAAAATATTTTAACTGGAAATCTCAAATATCACAGTAGTTTTATTTTTAAAAATACATTAAATATACTTTTAACAACAAAGAAAGACATAAAAATATACTAGTTAAGCCACTTAATCTTATTCTTTACCTCAAAGTGTCACAGAACTAAGACGGCATGGACATGTCTCAAAATTCCTAGATACTCTATAATCACTTATACATTTATTTCTTCTAGAAATATGTTCTCAACTTTCTGAAACCATTTAATAATTTAAATATGAACCATTTCTCAAGGCTAAGAAAGCTCTTTGTTTACACCCCACTGTTTAAAGTAACATCTTTTATTTGTCTCAAGTAATTTTTCCAGCTTTAGTGGAGGTCATCTAGATCTCTTTCTCTAGGTCTGGTAAGCTCTATTCTTCCCTTAATGAAGTACTCAGTATATAATCAAAAACACTGAAACAAACAAACAAAAAATGGATGAGTATATTTAAAATATAAAGATTTAGAACCTAAGATATCTTAGTACATCTTCAGTTTCCTTAAATCAGACACCACTTGTATTTTAAATGATCTTTAATATCCTGAAGAACACACAAGCTATGTTACATGGATAAACTCCTCATCACATCTCAAACACACTACATTTAAAGGAACAATAAGTTCACTGCCCTGGTTCAAATGTTAGTTACCTCTTCATCGTCTTCCTCATCTTCAACATCCAGAATTCCTGAATCCTGTTCAGACTTGGGGCTAGTGCTTTCTATCTCTGTATCAAAAATTGTATATGCTTCTTTCTTAGATTTTCTCTTGCTACCTATCCTGGGTTGTTGCAAGATGATGTTATCCAGGTTTCTTTGTTGTTGAGCCTAGGACAGAAATAAATACACACAAATAAACAAACAAAAGAAGAAACAAAGCTTAAGCATTCAAAGAACTTTTAATTTTGAATTAATTGGTATCAAAAGAAAATACAATGAAATGCCTTGAAACACATAAAGTTTTAGTACCAGAAATAAAACCAAACATATTAATGTAGCACATAGGGGAAAAAAAAGATAATCACTTAGTGAGAGCTTAGTCACTTCAGTCGTGTCCAACTCTTTGCAACCCTATGGACTGCAGCTCACCAGGCTCCTCTGTGCCAGGAATTCTCCAGGCAAGAATACTAGAGAGGGTTGCCATGGCCTCCTCCAGAAGTCGAACCACGTCTCGTAAGTCTTCTGCGTTGACAGGAGGGTTCTTTACCAATAGTGCCACCTGGGAAGATTTTCTAAATGCACACACTGTCATCACAAAAATGAAATCTATTGATTTGCCAAGAGATTGGGGCTTCCCAGGTGGCACTAGGGGTAAAGAACTCGCCCTCCAATGCAAGAGACTTAAGAGATGCAGGCCAGACCCCTGGGTCAGGAAGATTCCCCACAGCAGGGCATGGCAACCCACTCCAGTATTCTTGCCTGGAGAATCCCATGGACAGAGCAGTCTGGCAGTCCACAGTCCATGGGGTCGCACTGAGTTGGACACGACTGAAGTCATTTAGCCTGGTACAGCAGCAAAGAGATTAGTGCAAATGACTAAATATTTATCTCTTAAACGATAAGTGCTATACTGGAACCACTGTGGTTTGGAGAAAAGGGACAAGAATCTTCAAGTTTAGGGTACTCTTAAAAACAGGTATGTGGATATATGAGATCAATAAATTTTAATCAGGAGAATGAAATATCTTAATAGAGTAATATGAACTAATAAATCCAACAGAATTTCATGACCTTAGTCTGAGGAAAGCAGAGTTTTAAGCATTACTTTTTCTAAACTTTTATAGAAAAGTGGAATTCCCTCAGCTTAACAAAATACACTCAAACAACAATGTGGTCTCCATACATCCAAAGAGGTGGAAAGTGTGACTATACAGAGTCAACATCAGAAGTTAGCCCAAAGTATCAGAGCTGGAAAGGATCTTAATCACCACTCAGGAAATATGCTGGAAGACAAAGGATTGTTTGACGCTACAAGGTTAGTAAGTGGTAAATCAGAAGCCCAAAGTGGGATCTCCTAAATTCCATATGAGTCATCTTCCCACTACACCAACAGTCCCATAAAGCATGACAAAAACAGTCCCCCAAAAAAGAGTTCTGCAGTCAAATAAATGTGAAACACTCCATGCTATGCAAACTTTCTTGTAGACATACGATGTATAATACATTAACAGAATAAAAAATGGGAAAAGTCCTATTTTAAGAAAAGTTATTGTGTTTCACAATGGAACTTTTTTTTAAAAAAACAATAATATTAATACTGAGTATCATCCAAAGATATAAAGCTTAAGAAATGTGACTTCTCAGAATATACATTCCTTAATCACTATATGATGTTTCTACTCAGCAACAAGTAGAAATTAGTTCAAGAGAAAAACCAGAATCTCCAAATATTTTGAATGAGATTAAGAATTCTAGATAAATACTAATTATAAGGGTTAGTCCAGGTACTAGTTAAATAAGACAATTATAATAGGATAGAGAAAAACTTGAACTATGTGAGCTAGACTCTGCCAAGAAAATGAAAAGAATCTACATTCCAGAGATTTGAATCAATGGACTAACTTGTTTCTCTGCATATTCCTTGTTGATATTTTGATTTGACTTATATAAAATACATAGCTTCAGTAACAAAACTGAGAGGGAAGATACCCAGTAACATTTAATTTATGTTTGTAAACAAGACATACGTATCCTTAAAGCATTTGAGATCCCAAATTAGACAAAACATTCTTCCTACTCCTCTCAAAAGTAGGAAGTTCCTCTCTCTCACTTATTTTCAATGTAAACCACACAAAAAGAGATTGAGGACTCTAGAAAGCTAAAACTTTCAAATTAAAAAAGCAAGCCCTCAACTAAAGAATGGTCACTTGTCTCTTTATTCTTTCTCTCAGTACAGCAGAACTAAAATCTTTCATAAGTTGGTCTTATTTTATTGAATCCAAAGTTAAATATTTTTCTTTCACAATCAATAAAATACTATCAGTGAACTGAAAGCAATCAAGAGGAGCCACATTTAAGTACTATCATTTATACTTCAAATAATACAAATCTGAAAGAAACCCTATGGAAGTAATTTTAGATCATCTATGATTTGTTCTTTTTGTGCCTGGTTTACCAACCACTTTGATGGAGCACAAAGTAGTTTAGGCCAAATCAACATAACCTATGCTAGAAATAAGAGCACTGCAAGTTTTATTCCAAGGCTCTATAATAACTTGGGGTCTCCGTAAAAATTATCAAGGCTTTTCCATTTATAAAGGAGCAGTCAGGGCAGATCTGCCAAGAAAGAACTAATCAAGTTGGAAATACTAAAACAGGTAGAATAATGAAATAAATACTCAGATATTACCCATTAGAAAGCAAATTAAAACCACCATCTATTCAAAATTATGTTATGGAACTGGCAGGAAGTGAGAAGAGTAAATATAGATTAAAAGCATGTAAATATATGCAATATATGTAAAAATTAAAATGCGACCCTAAAGTCCACACAACAAACAACAGATCTTCAGGGCTCTTTTCTAACATGCTAAGCCATCTCACCAGGACCATTTATTCTGTCCCTCCAAGGACAACCTTGGAGACAAGAGAAGCAGCTGACTGACTTTTGCTGCCTAGAGTGCAGCTAACAGGGTATCAGGCAAACAAATAGACTTTAGAAAATATTTAGGCTTTCTTTTAACTTCTTTGTTCATTCTCTTTGTGAATAATCTTTACACATTTAATCACCTCTTCCTCAAGATTCCCTCACATATGTTCTTCTCTGTTTTCCTAATACATAGAAATAAAGTAAGTTTATTCCTCAACCCCTACTCTTCTACCACTCTTTCCACTCTCTCAAAATTCAATAGCATATCTCTAGTTCCATATTACTACTGTGTGTTCTATCATCACTTCACTTTCTACATACCTACAATGGAACTCATCACCTTCTCATTACAGTTAATGGGAGGTGAACCCGATTGTCCCAATGTATTTTCCAATACTCTCCAACATGAATTTCTCCTTGGAACAGAATCTACCTCATGATACACTAAGAATATTTTCACCACTATATCCTTGCCTAAGCCATTTCTCTTCTAGTTGACCTCCCCCTACCTGTACCCAATCTTTCCTCCAAAACCCAACTAAAATTCTTTTTCCTTTAGAAAGCCTGCTCTCACTGTTTTAACTCACAGTGCTTTCCCCCATATCCCTACTTTCAGTCCAACATGTACTGAACAACCACTTGAGTCCCAGTATTGTGTTGACTATACAAAGAACAAAACAGATTTTCTGATTCTTGAACCTCACATCATTTTAAGAAGTGGATAAGCAAACAAGTGGCTGAAATTCAGTGCAATAAGTATAATGATAGAAATAAACATGGGTAAGATGATCAGACAAAGCAGAAAGTAATCATACATGCAAGGAGGATTTCAGGAACTTGGAGGAAAAGGTAGCAAGTGGGGAGGCTCAAGAAGCGGTGGGATATGCGTTCTTACAGATGATTCACTATGTTGTACTGTGGAAACTCACACAGCATTGGAAAGCAATTATCCTCCACTGTAAAAAGTGAATACGATTTTTACAAAGGGAAGTAGGTAGAAGAGTAACCATTCCAGAAGAAAGAAACTGCATAAGAAAAGACATGTGAAATAACATTATCCACCCAAGCAATAAGTAATTTTGTATAAGAACATAAGTTATGAAGGACTAACAAGAGATAGCCAAATCAGTCAATCATAACGGAAATCAACCCTGAATATTCAATGGAAGGACTCAAGCTGAAGCTGAAGCTCCAATACTTTGAACACCTGAGGTGAAGAGCGGACTCACTGGAAAAGACCTTGATGCTGGAGAAGACTGAAGGCAAAGCAGAAGGAGGCGGCAGAGGACGAGATGGTTGAATAGCGTCACCAACTCAATGGACATGAATCTGAGCAAACTCTGGGAGATAGTGAAGGATAGAGGGGACTGGTGTGACAAAGTCCATGGGGTCACAAAGAGTTGGACAGGACTTAGCGACTGAACAACAATAAGAGACAAAGTTAAAGATGCCATACAAAGTAGTTTCAAGGCCAGCTAGCAGGCAATGGAGGAACAAGAGAAGAATGTAAGCAGGGGAAGAAAAAGATCAGCTTTACAATTTGGGCACATCCTCTGGGAGCTGAGGAATGGTCAACCAGGAGAAGATAAAGACTAGAAGCAGGAAAATCAATATAGATCACTAAAGGAGTCCAAATAACAATGATGAGAATTTGAATTAAGGTAGCAGCAGATACAGAAGAAGCAGAAGCAATATAGTTTACTGATTTAAATGTTGTATGTGGAAGAGGGGAAGAAAATAAAAATAACTGCAAATATTCTGGTCTTTAAGACTAGACAATGGGATCATTCCAAACACCAGGAACTGTGGAAATAGTAAGTTGAGGCAGGATAGAGAAGATGAGTTAAGTAAACTTGTCAGATATTCAAATAAAAAATGATAGTACGACACTTCAGAGTTCAACTCTTCTCATCTTCAGGATAGGAAACATACTTGCCCATTCTTAGAATCCCCCAAGTCCAGATACAATAACATATACATAGAAAACTCAGATAAATGCTTACTATATAAAGGAAAAAATAATAAAAGAAACCTATGTAAGAATGAAATTTGGCACAACAAAAGAGAGGGATATCTGTAAAAGACATAATTTGAATATTCTATTTATTTAATGGGGGGGATCATAGGAATTACCTAATTTGAATTATTCACCTAAAAATGTAGCTATTAAAACTTTCACAATTGTCATTACACATGCCATTAAATAAAGTTTTGTTGCGAATACAACTTCCAAGGGTACTTAGCAATAAGACTCAAAATTCTGTGAATCAAAAAAAACAAAGGTTCCTTTCTTTATCAGCCCAATACTGACCTCTAGTGGACTAAAGGAACACATACAAATGGAGAGAGGCCTCGGCTTATAGCTTTGAGACTTAATAGGGACTTCAATCACAGGGTGCTGTATCAGAAAAGAAAAAGAAGAAAAAAAAACCTTCTTTGAGTAAGATATGTTTAAATCTAAGCTCTGCAATATATTAATTCTATAACCATGGATAGGTTCTTCTCAATGCAACATCCCATCTACTCAGAACTGCCACAAGGATTAAATAAGAAATACATGCAAATTATCTTTTAAAAAAAATTTTTTTTTAATTAATGTGCAGAAGTACTGTGTTTGGGAACAGCCTTTTAGCTCAATGGAATTTAATTTACATGCCTAATCATTCACCCATTTTTTTATAATTTTATTTATTTATTCACTTTTGGCTGTGGTGGGTCTTCTTACTGCAGGGGCTTTTCTCTAGTTGCAGACAGTGGGGCCTACTCTCTAATTGTGATGGGTGGGCCTCTCATTGAAGTGGCTTCTCTTGTTGCAGAGCTTGCACTCCAAGGTGCTCGGACTTCAATATTTGCGGCACGGAGGCTCAGCAGTTGCAGCTCCCAGCCTCTAGAGCACAGGCTCAACAGTTTGTGGAACATGAGCTTAGTTGCCCTGAGGGATTTTCCCAGATCAGAGATCAAACTTGTATCTCCTGTTGGCAATCACATTCTTTACCACTGAGGCACCAAGAAAGCCCCAAGTAAACGATCCTGAATTAAAAGATATCAAAGCAAAAGTTTTTTACTTAACATAATCATGAAATAATTATCTCAATAGGATTAGTGAACATCCATTATCTTATACAGATAAAAAATTAGGTAAATGGAAAAATTTTTTGCTCTATGAGACTTCTTGGGATTTACTCTTATCAGCTTTATATAACATAGAGCAGAGCTAATTTTATTTACTATGTTGAACATTTTTTAAAAAGATACGCTAAAAGAAAAAAAAAACCCTAAAATTTTAAGTTCCACCTGTCTTCCTCTGACTGTGAGATGGGAATCTTGTTTCACTCTCTACTCTGGAAGCATCAAAGATCTAGCAATATTTAGATATACAAAGATTAATGTTATCTAACAGTTCTTCACACTGCCATTCAATTTTTATATTTGTACTATACTGCAACTGTTAGATACCTGTACTGCACACTTCTCGTCCTCTACCTCACATCCTCTCATGTTCAGCTCTTACTTCAAGTATAGTAGCAGCAACCAGTTCTGGGCAGCCTTGGAAGTGTCCTAGTGTAAACTGAAACCAACTTAGCACGCAGTCCACACTTCCAGCTTCCTACCCGGAGGCTTTGCAGACATCACAGTGTGGAATCCCACAACAATTAATTAGCATTCGTGATTCTCAACCCAGAAGTGAGGCAAACTCTGACCAAAGACGGACACACACACTCCCCATTTCGTTCCGCCCGCAGCGAGTTCCACACGGCTGCCAGGTGTCCATGGATGAAGGAGGCAAACTGCCCTCCGAGTGCACCGCTGCAGTTACAGCTCAGTCGCTCGGTCGAGTCCGACTCTTTGCAATCCCATGGACTGCAGCACGCCAGGCTACCCTGTCCATCACCAGCTCCCAGAGTTTACTCAAACTCATGTCTATTGAGTCAGTGATGCCATCTAACCTTCTCATCCTCCGTTGTCCCCTCCTCCTCCCACCTTCAATCTTGCCCAGCATCAGGGTCTTTTCAAATGAGTCAGTTCTTCACATCAAATGGCCAAAGGATTGGAGTTTCACCTTCAGCATCAGTCGTTCCAATGAATATTCAGGACTGATTTCCTTTAAGGTGGACTGGTTCGATTTCCTTGCAGTCCAAGGGACTCTCAAGAGTCTTCTCCAACACCACAGCTTAAAAGTATCAATTCTTCGCCACTTCTTTCTTTATAGTCCAACTCTCACAACCATACATGACTACTGGAAAAACCATAGACTTGAATAGACGGACCTTTGTTGGCATAGTAATGTCTCTGCTTTTTAGTATGCTGTCTAGGCTGGTCATAACTTTTCTTTCAAAGAGTAAGTATCTTTTAATTTCATGGTTCAGTCACCATTTGCAGTGATTTTGGAGCCCCCCCAAATAAAGTCAGCCACTGTTTCCCCATCAATTTGCCATGAAGTGATGAGACTGAATGCCATGATCTTAAGGGTGGTGTCATCTGCTTATCTGAGGTTATTGATACTTCTCCCGGCAATCTTGATTCCTGCTTGTGCTTCATCCAGCCCAGGGTTTCTCAAGATGTACTCTGCACATAAGTTAAATAAGCAGGGTGACAATATACAGCCTTGACATACTCTTTTCCCATTTGGAACCAGTCTGTTGTTCCATGTCCAGTTCTAACTGTTGCTTCCTGACCTGCATACAGATTTCTCAGAAGGCAGGTCAGGTGGTCTGGTATTCCCATCTCTTTCACTGGGTGGGAATGTAAATCAAGATAGCCACTGTGGGAAACAGTATGGAGGTTTCTTTAAAAACTAAAAGTAGAGTTGCCATATGATCTAGCCATCCAACTCCCTTGCATGGAATATTTGCACTTATATTCTTAGTTGGGAGATTGGAAAAATTTTTTCTAGAGAAATTAATAAAGAACTGCCACAAAGTACTGCTTGTATTTCCCAATCAAAGATGTGATTTCCTTAGTAGAATTCCGTGAAGTTTGCTACTTGACAAGTCTTCTACGCCCAGACTTTCCTGTAAACTGTTAAGCAATTTATTACTAAACATGAGTGACTGGCCAAGGATCAATAGATATTTGAGGAAAATATCCAACTGGAAAGAGATACAAAATACCAATATGAGAAAACATATAACAACAATAAAAAGTACCAGCTAGATGGAGCAGATAAGGTAGAAAACAAAATAATGTTTGAAAAATTTACTGGTATCCTATAAATTAAAAATTTGGTTTATTACATAGAAATATTACAAAGACTGCCAGAAATCATACCAATGTTTTCTTCGGTCATCCCCCAAGGCAACAGAAATAAAAGCAAAAATAAACAAACAGGACCTTTTCAAAATGTAAGGCTTTTGCACAGCAAAGGGAACCATGTGCTTAGTCGCTCAGTCATGTCTGGCTCTTTGGACCCCATGGACTTTAGCCTGCCAAACTCCTCTGCTATGGGGATTTTCTAGGTGAAAATACTGGAGCGGGTTGCCATGCCCTCCTCTAGGGGATCTTCCCAACCCAGGGATCGAACCCAGGTCTCCCGCATTGCAGGTGGACTCTTCACTGTCTGAGCCACCAGGGAAGCCCAGGGGAAACCATAAACAAAACAAAAAAACCTGCAGACTAGGAGAAAATGTTTGTGCATGATCCGAATGACAAGGGGTTAGATTTCAAGATACACAAATAGCTCATACATCTCGATAACAAAAAACAAATAACCTAATCAAATAATGGACAGAAAACCTCAACAGCAATTTCTCCAAAGAAGACATATATGTGGCCAGTAGGCACACATAAAGATGCTCAACGTTGTTAATTATTAGAGAAATGCAACAAAAGTACAATGAGGTACTACCTCATACTGATTAGAATGGCCATAAACAAATGCTGGAGAAGGGAAAGGCTACCCACTCCAGTATTCTGGCCTGGAGAATTCCATGGACTGTATAGTTCATGGGGTCACAGGAGTGAGACACAACTGAGTGACTTTCACTTTCACCTTTTTAAGACAACTTGTAACATAAATTTGAGAGTGTTCCCTCTTCAATTTATTAGAATTTAGAACAACTGATGCTAACTCTTCTCTAGATTTTGGGAGGCATTTTATTACTGTTTCAGTCTCATTACTCAAAATTGATCCTTTCAAATTTCCTGTTCTTCCTGATTCATTATTGCTAAGTTGTTCAGCAGTGTGTTGTTTACTTTCCACACATTGATACATTTTCCAGTTATCCATCTGTTATTGACTTCAAATTTCATACCACTGTGATTAGAAACATAGTATAATAGAAACATAGTATAATTTTATAATAGTATAAAAAATATCCTTTTAGTATAATCTCAATCTTCTTACATCTTAGACTTGTTTTGTGAACTAACATGTAATCTACCCTGCAGAATGCTTTGTGTGCACTTCAGAGAATATGTTTTCTGCTATTGTTAGGAGGAATAAACTTTATATGCTTTTTTAAGTCTATTTGGTCTTAGGTTTAGTGCAAGACCAATAGTTCCTTACTGATTTTTCTGTCTGGGAGATTTGTCCACTGTCCAAGTGGGGTATCTAAGCCTGCTATTACTATTGTATTGCTGTCTATTTCTTCCTTCAGAACTGTTAGTAATTTGTTTAACGTATGTAGATGCTTTGACATTAGATGTACCTCAACTCTTGTTTCTGCCAAAGATTTATTATGCCCTGTTCATTCTCATTATAAACCAATGAAAGGACAGTAAATGTCATCAGAAAAATAAAAACTATGTAGAACAACCAAATGTAAATTCTATGACTGAAAAATAAAATACCTGAAATAAAGAATTTACCATTTAAAGCACTCAACAGTCAAAAAGAGATAGTCAGTGAACTTGAAGATAGAGAAATAGAAATTATCAAATTAGGAAAAGAATAAATAAAAGATTAAAAAAGCAAACAAACATGAAAAACAAAGCCTGCATAATATGGAAGACACTATCAAAGAGTCTAACCTAAGCAATACCAGAGTTCTAGAACAAAAAGGAGAAATAATACAGTGAAAAAAAAATCTGAAAAAACAATAGGTGAAAATTTCCCACATTTTATATAAGACATAAAGTACCTGAGTCAAGAAGCTTAATGAATCCCAATGGGAACACCATAGTCAAACTACTGAAAATCAAAGATCAAGAGAAAAATTTAAAAGCCACTGGGAAAAAAACATCATATTATATATTGCAGAAAAACAATACAAATGACTACTGATCTCTTATCAGAAACTGCAGAGTTCAGAAAGCAATAGAAATAAAAACAAAATTGAAAAAATTGCAACTTTGAATTCTAAATCCAGGAAATATCCTTCAGAAATTTTAAGAGCTTAAATTTGCCCCCTAAAAGAAATGATGAAGTCCTAAACATCTCAGAATATGATGTTATTTAGAAATAGGATAACTGCAGATGTATTTAAGATGAAGTAATATTGCAGCAGGCTGAGTCTTTAACTCAATATGATTGATGTCCTTTTAAGATGAGAAGAAAACAAAGACAGAAGATACAGAGGAAAACATTAGGTGATAATTGAGTCATATTAAAGTGATATAATCACAAGCCAAGGAATGCTAAGACTGCTGGCAAAACACGAGAAGCAAGGAAGACACAAGGAGACAGGACGCTGCGGACACTGACTCTGAGCTCGTAGCACCCAGACCTGTGAGACAGTATGTTTTTTTATTAAGCCATGCAGTTCTTTGGAAGAGAGTGAAAAAGCTGGCTTAAAACTCAACATTCACATCAAAAGATCATGTCATCCGGTTCCATCACTTCATAGTGAATACATGGGGAAAAAATGTAAACAGTAACATATTTTATTTTCTTGGGCTCCAAAATAACTGTGGACAGTGACTGCAGCCATGAAATTAAAAGACGCTTGCTGCTTGAAAGGGAAGTTATGACAGAGACAGTGTACTAAAAAGCAGAGACATCACCTTGTTGACAAAGGTCCACATAGTCCAAGCTATGGT
Source organism: Muntiacus reevesi (assembly GCF_963930625.1). Taxonomy (NCBI): domain Eukaryota; kingdom Metazoa; phylum Chordata; class Mammalia; order Artiodactyla; family Cervidae; genus Muntiacus; species Muntiacus reevesi. The sequence goes on from NC_089251.1 coordinate 89,899,445, forward strand.
TTTTCTAGTAGGCATGTACAGATATGAGAGTTGGACCATAAAGAAGGCTGAGCGCTGAAGAACTGAAGCTTTTGCACTGTGGTACTGGAGAAGACTCTTGAGACTTCCTTGGGAAGCAAGAAGATCAAACCAGTCAATTCTAAAGGAAATCAACCCTGAATATTCATTGGAAAGACTGATGCTGAAGCTCCAACACTTTGGCCACCTGACGTGAACAGCCAACTCATTGAAAAGACCCTGATGCTGGGAAAGACTGAAGGCAAAAGAAGGGGGCGAGAGAGGATCAGATGGTTAGATAGCATCATCGACTCAATGGACATGAGTTTCAGCAAACTCCAGGAGATAGTGAAGGAAAGGGAAGGCTGATATGCTGCAGTCCATGGGGCCACAAAGAGTCAGACACAAATGACTGAACAACAACAAAAATCCAGTTTTTGGTATTTTGTTAAGGCAGCCCTAGAAAACTAATATAGGAATGAAAACAAAAGGAAAACATTTTCAGATAAAAGAAAACTAAGGGAATTTAAGACCAACACATCTGTACTATAAAAGTGCTAAAGGAAGTTTTTCAGACTGAAAGCAAATGATTCCAGTAAACGATTCTCAGAAATGAATGAATAGAATTGAAAATGCAAAATAGTTTAGCAATTATAAGAGAGGCTGCTTTTCTAATACAGAGTGATCAAGGAAAGTATCTTTCATAAAGTTGCATTTGCATTTCAGACCACAGTACTTATTTATTTCATAATCATAGAGGCTTAAGAAAAGATATGCACATGAACAACATTTTAATCTTGAATTTCCACATATATTTTATACTATTGAAAACATTATTATATATTCTAATATTTAAAAGGACAATATCTAACATGTTAATAATATTTCAAGAAACCTTTAGTCATTTTCAAACATGACATTCTTTTCAGAATGCCAATAACCTGGATTCCCAGCTGGTGCAGTGGTAAAGAATCCACCTGCCAGTGCAAGTCGCAAGAGACACAGGTTTGAACCCTGGGTCGGGAAGGTCCCCTGGAGTCGGAAATGGCAACCCACTTCAATATTCCTGCCTGAAAAACTCCATGGATGCTGAGCATGGTAGACTACAGTCCATGGGGTCTCAAAGAGTTGGACAGTACATTCCACGGGGTCACAAAAAGAGTCGGACATGACTGAGCAACTGAGCATGCATACACACTCACACACACACACACACACACACACACACACACACAACCTGAAGATAGGCATATTATGGCAGTCTTGCTAAATGTCTAACACACTAAATGATCACTCAGTATCATTTACACATTATTCTAAGATAGCTGGTCAAAAGATAAACTAAATTTCAAGATAATTTTTTAACATTATTTTTGAAAACAGCATTAACTTTTCTCCACAGTCTTTTTATCACATATCAGTTTGAATTTTACATCTTTTTATCAATGTCAATTTTAGGTGGTTATAATAATGACCCCCAAACATAAAAAATATAAGTAAAGCTGGGAAGGAAAATAATTCAACAGTAGGAAGCAGTGCCAAGCTGCTCAATGTTTTACTAACCTAGTCTCCCAGAAAAGATGGCATACATAAGCAAGGTCTCCTTCAAGGAGCAACACATATTTCAACAGAAAGGGGCCAGAAATAGTTATAATTTAAACTGCTGATTCAATCTCTATTTCAACTGAACCAACAGTTTCAATTATAGCTATCAACACAGACACCAATTTTTACAGACTAAATTCTCAGACTAAAATCAAAACATACAGAATGGCTGAATGGATTTTTCTTTTAGAGACCCATCTATATGTTGCCTACAAAAGACTCACTTCATAAGTAAGGACACAAACAGAACTGAAAGTAAAAAGGATGGAAAAATACATTCTGTGCAAATGGAAATGATAAGAAAGCTGGTATAGCTATACTCATGTGAGAAAAAATAATGTCTAAAAGAAAGACTGTAATAAAAGACAAAGAGAGAAACTATATAACAATACGGGGGCTAATCCAACAAGAAGATATAACATCTATTAATATGTATGCATCCACCATAGAAGAACCAAAGTATATAAAGCAAATGCTAATGAACTTAAAGAGAAAATTAACAGCAATATGGTAATGGTAGGAGACTTTAACACCACACTTACAGCAATGGATACGTTGTCCAGACAGAAAATCAATAAGAAAATAGCATTAGATCACATAGACGTAATAGATTTACACAGAACACTTCATCCAAAAGCAGCAAAACACACATTCTTCTCAAGTGCACATGGAAGATTCACCAGGATAAATCACATGTTAGAGCAAAAATCAAATTTCAATAAATTTAAGACTGACATAATTCAAGTATCTTTTCCTACCACTATGAAATGAAAATAAAAATTATAAGGAACTAAAAAAAAAAAAACCACTAAAACATGGAGTTAAATATGTTACTGAAATATCTGCCTCACAAAATAAAAGCCATATATGACAAACCCAGAGCTAACATCATATTCAACAGTGAAAAGCTGAAAGCTTTTTCTCTAAGATGGGGAACAGGACAAAAGATGCCCACTCTCCTCACTTGTATTCAACATAGTATTAGAACTCCTAGTAACAGCAATTAGGAAAGAAAATGAAATAAAAGACATACAAACTGGAAAGGAAGAAACAAGATTGTCATTATTTGCAGATGACATGATATTATATGTAGAAAAACCTAGACTCCACCAAAAGACTATGTGAACTAATAAATGACTTCACTAAAGCTGCAGGATACAAAATTGATACTCAAAAATCTGTTATATATAAATAATAAACTATCAGAAAGAGAAATCAATCAACAATTCTGATGCAATACAACTGCATCAAAAAGAGTATCTATAAATGAATTTAACCACGGAGCTAAAAGATCTGAAAACTGAAGGGAAACACAAATACGTAAAAAGCATCCCACGGCCATAGATTAGAAGAATTAATATTGTTAAAATGTCCACACTTCCCTTTAAAAAAAAAGGTCCATACTCCCCAAAGCAAAATCCATATTTAATGCAATACCTATCAAAACTCCAATGGCATTTTTCAAAGAATGAGAACAAATAATTCCACAATTTGTATGGAAACATAAAAAATCCTGAATAGCCAAAGCAATCTTGGGAGCTAAGAACAAAACTGGAGGTATCATGCTCCCTGATTTCAAACTACTCCACATAGCTATAGTAATAAAAAGAGCATAGTATTTGCATAAAAACAGACACATAGATCAGTGGACCACAAAAGAGAGCTTAGATATAAACCCATAGATATATGGTCAATTAATTTACACAAAGGAAGCAAGAATATACCACAGGGAAACTCTAGTCCCTTCAATAAAGGATGTTGGAAAAACTGGACAACTACACGCAAAAGTTACATCTTTTTATAAGGTATACTAGTTACAAGGTATAAGTCCACACTGAAGTTATACCTTATACAAATGCTGATAGTATACCATACACGAAAAATAACTTAAAATGAATTAAACTTTAAATGACATACCTGAAACTGTAAAACCCCTACAAAAATCAAGTACTAAGCTCCTTGAAACCAGTCTTAGAGATGTTTTTGCACCTGATTCCAAAGGCAAAGGAAACAAAAGCAGAAATAAATAAATGGGACAACATTTATTAAAAGGTTTCTGCATAGGAAAGGAAATAATCAACAAAATGAAGAAGATATTTGTAAATCATATTTCCAACAAGGGGTTAGTGTCCAAAATATATAAAGATCACATATATATCAACAACAACAAAAAACAATCCAGTAAAAAAAATGGGGAGAGAATATGAATAGACATTTTTCCAAATAAGATAAAAAGATGATCAACAGGCATATGGGAAAATGTTCAGCGTCATGAATCATCAGGGAAATGCAAAGCAAAACCACGATGAGATATCACCTGACAACTGACAGAATGGCTTCTATCAAAAAGACAAGACATGACAAGTGTTGGCAAGAATGCACAGAAAAGGGGCCCTCATGTACTATTGGTGGGGATGTAAATTGGGCAGCAACTATGGAAACAGTATGAAGGTTCTTCATAAATAAGAAAAATAGACATACTGTATGATCTAGTAATTCCACAACTGAATACCAATCTAAAGAAAACAAACATATAATTTGAAATGATAAATAACTTCTATGTTCACTGCAACATTATTTATAAAAACCAAGATTGGGAAACAACCCAACTGACCACTGCAATGGATAAAGAACACGCCGGGATAATCCCATGGACAGAGGAGCCTGGCAGGCTACAGTCCATGGGGTCACAGAGTCGGACACGACTGAGAAGCTGAGCCCTGAGAACACAGACGCACACACACTCAGTCACACAAAAGAATGAAATCTTTCCATCTGTGACAATATGCATGGACCTTGAGCACAGAATTACGCTGTGGAATAAGTAAAAGAGAGAAAAAACAATACCACATGAATTCACTTATATGTGAAATCTAAAAACAAAACAAACAAGCAAGAAAACAATACTCAGACTCTTAGATACAGAAGAACACACTGATGGTTACCATGGGGTGGGGGAAGAGAGGCATGACTGGAGATGAGGTTGGAGGATCATGGAGTATCAACCTACAGACATAAAATAAATAAGTCATGGGGATGTAAAGTACAGCATGGAAAATATAGTCAATAATATTGTATTAGCTTTGTATGTTGATAGATTGTATCCAAAGCTACAGTGTACATCTAGCAACATATACAAAAGTTAAACTACTATGTTGTATACCAGAAACTAAGATTGCATGTCAATTATATTTTAATGAAAGAAAGTGTCACTAAGGAACACAAGGTCACAATATAGGTAGACAACAAGCTATTATTTTCAATGTCCCTTTCATTTCTTCTATATTAGGCTTACAAAGAAAAGGTCTTCTTCTTTCTGGTTCACTTAAATACCTATACTCAAAAGCCAGGTAATAAACACAAAAACAGGATAAAATTAAGAAATGTGGTAGAAAGTATAAATAAAATCAAGAGAACCTAGGATTTACTCTTGAACAGGAAGAATTATTTCAAAATTATCTCTTCTACTGATTCACCCTTTCAGCAAAATAGTAATTCTCTATGTATCTTTACCAATCTTTATCCACTGCCTTCCTTCCAGGAAACTAGGTAATTCGTGACTTTTGCCCAAGTATATAAATTCTGGAATGAATTTCTAATAAAATGAATACATTTTATTAGAGTCTCAAGAGCTATCAGAAGAAGAGGAGATACCGATCTTTCCAAAATGTCTACAAGTCATTTACACAAAAACAAGTATTGTTACCATATTTCTTCATCCCTTCCAAACTCTCATGATTATTTGTTATTTGTTTGAGTACAGGTGACAGTGAGAAGGGATCTTAGAAGGGTAGGGAGTAGGAGAAGGGGTAATAATGTTAAGTAAATCTAAAAAACAAAAACTTTTATATCACTATTAATAGAACCCAAAGGACAAAAGCTGCCCATTCTAACATTATATTGAAGATTCCAATCCAATATAACACTTCCCTTCAAATGTACAATTATGGTTTTCTCTCAGCAGTAACCTATCACAAAAAGAGAAATTCAATTAGGCCCCAGTTTTGAACTGTCTGTCAGAATTTTTTTTCAAGACAGATTTCTTCACAAGGAAGTTAATACTAAGGAATTATTATAACAAAACAAAATGGCATGACTAATATGAAAAAATACTGGTCAGAGTCATGAGACTTAACTTGTAGTTCTAAGTGCTACTCAATACTTACATGATCCTATATGATTGTGGTTTGCTGAAAAGAAAATGAAAATTTTGAGTCTCTAAAGATATATGGATGTGAGAGTTGGATTGTGAAGAAAGCTGAATGCTGAAAACTTGATGCTTTTGAACTGTGGTGTTGGAGAAGACTCTTGAGAGTCCCTTGGACTGCAAGGAGATCCAACCAGTCCATCCTAAAGGATATCAGTCCTGGGTGTTCATTGGAAGGACTGATGCTGAAGCTGAAACTCCAATATTTTCCTCATGTGAAGACTTGACTCATTGGAAAAGACCCTGATGCTGGGAAGGATTGGGGGCAGGAGGAGAAGGGGATGACAGAGGATGAGATGGCTGGATGGCATCACCGACTCCATGGACATTAGTTTGAATAAGCTCTGGGAGTTGGTGATGGACAGGGAGGCCTGGCATGCTGCAATTCATGGGGTCGCAAAGAGTCGGACACGACTAAGCAACTGAACTGAACTGAACTGAAAGATATATATTGATTATTTCAACACCTGAAACAACAAGCTCATTTAAAAAGGGATAGAAAAATAATTAGCAGACCCTGAAAACAAAAAAGTAAAGGGATCAGTTTTTCTAAGTACCAGAATTCTTTTCACCAAGATAGAAGATACAAAGTTAATAACTGCTATAATAATATACAAAAAATTTGAATCAAAATAGTAACCATAGTTCTAAGTAAATAGCAAATTTTTCCCCTTCCATTTTCTTCTATTAAAATATTACAAAGTGCTCTGAATTTCTTAAATATTATTAAATGGAAAATATTCAACAATATACATTCAATATGTATAACACTTAAGCACACTGACTAGATAAAGAAAACTATTCCTTTGTTAAAAGTTTTAAATTTTGAAAAGGAGCAGAATATTAAGTATAATTGTATACTTTGTATCTAATAGATCCAGTAAGACATACTGTCTACCTAAATATTAATATTCCCCTAGCAAAATTAAGAGGAGTCTAAAAACAAGTTGCTCTAAGTACAGGCATTAAGTCACTAGAAATACTTCCCATGTCTACCTACATATACTATTCTCTTCATGGCTTTGCATCAAGAAAATGATTTAGCAGATCCAACTCAACTTACTTGGCATAGTATTGAATGAAAAAAAAATGATGTGTTACAAACCCACAATTAGATTTCAACATTCTGTTTCAAATAAAGATTTCTGTAAGAAGTACAATTAAGAGGAAAAATTCAAAGACCACATCAAAGTGAAGGGTAATACTCCAAACTGCCCTCTAAAGAAGGGAGAATGATGAAGGAAGCCAATTTTTAGCAGAGGAAACCCATACCTTTAGTGTGGTTTACCAGGAAAGACATGGTATGCTTCTCCTATCCTGTAAATTACCTTGATTTTGGACACGATTCTGGGACTGCAGTAAGGTTACTGGATATAATTCACTGGCAAGAACAGTGCTAATGAGATCAAAGATGGGGAAGTCAAATGTATGTAAGACAATTGCTCATACCAAAAAACTCCATACAAGGAAAAACTTAGTTTTGATCCTAGTAAAATCCATACACAGTATAAACTATTGATAATAAAGCCAATCTGAAAAAATAATACAGGTAACATTGTAGTTTATAATATAAATATGAAAGTTATGAAAACACTAAGCTAAAGTCCATATTCTAAGACAAAGATTGTTTTTTTAAAAAAAACTATAAAGAGAGCTAATCTTTGAAGAATAGGAATATTTCCAAAAAAATTCCATAAATTACTATTTTGTGCTTGATTCACTTACTCCGGAAACAATGAAAATTACAAAGAAAACACTGCAAAAATTAACATTTCCAAAACTAAGCTTCAACTGCTTTGACAATTTTTCATTAAAATGTCGAAGGTCCTAAGCAAAACATTTCCTCAGGTTACATGAGAGTCCCTAGCACTGTAACTGGCACAGGGTAAAATGAGCAATGACTTTTGAAAAATAACAATTTATCTCTTCCTTTCATAAAATAATGTTTCCTTGCTTTATTAATTACTTTCTATCAACAAGAAGATATGATTTTCATGAACCACACTAGACAGGTATTAAGAATATCAGAATGGGCATAGAAGGAACGTATCTCAACATAGTAAAGGCTATATATGATAAACCTACAGCAAACATTATTCTCAATGGTGAAAATTGAAAGCATTCCCCTTATGATCAGGAACAAGACAAGGATGTCCACTTTCGCCACTATTATTCAACATAGTTCTGGAAGTCCTAGCTACAGCAAACAGAGAAGAAAATAAATAAAAGGAATCCAGATCAAAAAAGGAGAAATAAAGCGCTCACTGTTTGCAGATGACATGATACTGTATATAGAAAAATCTAAAATAGTATCAGAAAATTACTAGAACTAATCAGTGAATTTAGCAAAGTTGTACGATACAAAATCAATACACAAAAATCACTTGCATTTCTATATACTAACAACGAAAAATCAGAAAGAGAAATTAAGGAATCAATCCCTTTCACCATTGCAACAATAAGAATTAAACATCTAGGAATAAACTTACCTAAAGAGACGAAAGGAATGTACACAGAAAATTATAAGACACTAATGAAAGAAATCAAAGATGACATAAACAGACAGATATTTCATGTTCCTGGGTAGGAAGAAACAATATTGTGAAAATGACTACACTACCAAAAGCAATCTACAGATTTAATGTGATCCTTATCAAATTACCAATGGCATTTTTCACAGAACTAGAACAAAAAATTTCACAATTCATATGGAAACAAAAGACCCCGAATAGCCAAAGCAGTCCTGAGAAAGAAGAATGGAGCTGGAGCAATCAGCCTTTCTGACTTCAGATTATACCACAAAGCTACAGTCATCAAGACAGTATGGTACTGGCACAAAAACAGAAATACAGACCAATGCAACAAGGTAGAAAGCCCAGAAATAAACCCATGCACCTATGGGTACCATATTTTTGACAAAGGAGGCAAGAATATACAATGGGGCAAAGACAGCCTCTTCAGTAAATGGTGCTGTGAAAACTGGACAGCTACATATAAAAGAATCAAATTAGAACACTTCCTAACACCATACATAAAGATAAACTCAAAATGGATTAAAGAACTAAATATAAGACCAGAAACTAAAAAACTCTTATAGGAAAACATAAGCAGAACACTCAATGACATAAATCAAAGCAAGATCCTTGGTGACCCACCTCCTACAGTAATGGAAATAAAAACAAAAGCAAACAAGTTGGACCTGATTAAACTTAAAAGCTTTTTGCACAGCAAAGGAAACTATAAGCAAGATGAAAAGCCAAACCTCAGAATGGGAGAAAATAATAGCAAATGAAACAACTGACAAAGGATTAATTTCCAAAATATATAAGCATCTCATACAACTCAATACCAGAAAAACAAACAACCCAATCAAAAAGTGGGAAAAATACCTAAATAGATATTTTTCCAAAGACACACAGATGGCTAACAAACACATAAAAAGATGCTCAACATCGCTCATTATTCATTTCAATTCAGTTCAGTTCAGTCACTCAGTCATGTCCGACTCTTTGCGACCCCACGAATCACATCACGTCCATCACCAACCCCCGGAGTCTACTCAAACTCATATCCATCGAATCAGTGATGCCATCCAGCCATCTCATCCTCTGTTGTCCCCTTCTCTTCCTGCCCCCAATCCCTCCCAGCATCAGGGTCTTTTCCAATGAGTCAACTCTTAGCATGAGGTGACCAAAGTACTGGAGTTTCAGCTTCAGCACCAGTCCTTCCAATGAACACCCAAGACTGATCTCCTCTAGGATGGACTGGTTGGATCTCCTTGCAGTCGCTCATTATTAGAGAAATGCAAATCAAAACTACCACGAGATATCACCTCACACTGGTCAGAATGGCCATCATCAAAAAGTCTACAAACAATAAACACTGGAGAAGGTGTGGAGAAAAGAGAACACTCTTGCACTGTTGGTGGGAATGTAAATTGATACAGCCACTATAGAAGATGGTATGGAGATTCCTGAAAAAACTAGGAATAAAACCACCATACAACCCAACAGTCCCACTCCTAGGTATACACCCTGAGGAAACCAAAACTGAAAAAGACACATGTATCCCACTGTTCATTGCAGCACTATTTACAATATCCAGAACATGGAAGCAATCTAGATGTCCACTGATGGATGAATGGATAAAGAACTAGTGGTATATATATACAATGGAATAGTACTCAGCCATAAAAAGGAATTCATCTGAGACAGTTCTAATGAGGTGGATGAAAATAGAACCTATCATACAGATGAAGTGAGTCAGAAAGAGGAAGATAAATATCGTATTCTAACAAATATACACAGAATCTGGAAAGATGGTGCCGAGGAATTTGTTTGTAGGGCAACAGCAGGGAGACAGGCATGGCGGGTAGACTTGTGGACATGGGGAGAAGGGAGGAGAGGGTGGGATGTATGGAGGGAGTGACATGGAAACTTACATTACCATGTGTAGGGTGGACAGCCAATGGGAATTTGCTGTGTGGAATTTGCTCAGGAAACTCAAACAGGGTCTCTGTGTCAGCCTGGAGGGGTGGGACGGGGAGGGAGGTGTGGGGGAAGTTTCAGAAGGGAGGGGGTATTATGGATACCCATGGCTGATTCATGTTGAGGTCTGATAGAAAACAGAAAGATTCTCTAAAGCAATTATCTCTCAATAAAAAATAAATTAATTTAAAAAAAAATCAAAGGTGTATAGGGTGTAAAGGTGTATAGACTTCCCTGGTGGCTCAGATGGTAATGCAACTGTCTATAATGCAGGAGACCTGGGTTCAATCCCTGGGTCAGGAAGATCTCCTGGAGAAGGAAATAGAGACCCACTCCAGTATTCTTGCCTGGAAAATCCATGGATGCAGGAGCCTGGTAGGCTACAGTCCATGGGGTCACAAAGAGTCAGACCCGACTGAGTGACTTCACTTTCTTTCTTCTTTCTTTCTTTCATAAGATGTAAGGCAGAGTATAGGAGAAACCAAGCATAAGTTTCCAGGTTCCTCTACAAGTGGAATCAAATGGACAACCCATCATGGCCCCAGGGACAGTATGTGACAATACGTATGAATTATGGTCAACCAGCAAAACTCCTTTGAGACGCAATATTGAAGGTTTTTATTGGGGGTCATGTAGGCAGGAAGCAACCATGTGACTGACCTTAGCTCTTCAGTCTCCAACTCCCCTTTCCCCAAGAAGTCAAACTTATTTGGCATGGCCCAGGGAAACAAAAGCAAGCATTCCCCATAAATGGCACTGTCAGTATCAACAATCGAACATGGCCCCAGGCCTGCAAAACTTGCTTATCAGGCTGTATATTTCAGTGGCTCAGAGGGTTTCTTCCAAGAACTGATCAAAAGCCAGTCTTGAAGATTTAGAAGTTGTAGAATTAGGACAATGTAGGCCTCCTGGGTTAACCTTTTCTTTATTTTTCTTCTGCATGATGATTTTTTTTTTTTTTTTTTGATTGGAGGATAATTGCTTTACAATACTGTGATGGTTTCTGTCATGCATCAGCGTGAATCAGCCATAGGTGACATGTTCCCTCCCTTGAACCTCCTTCCCACCTCCTTCCCCATCCCATCCCTCTGGGTTGTCACAAGAGCACTGGCTTTGGGTTCTCTCTTTCTTACAGTGAATTGCCACTGGCTATGTATTTTGCATATGGAGTACATATGTTTCAGTGCTGCTCTCTCAGATCATCCCACCTTCTCCCTCCCCTACTGTGTCCAGGAGTCTCTTCTCTACGTGTGCATCTCCATTTTTGCCTTGTGGATGGGTTCGTCAGCACCATCTTTCTAGATGGGTTAACCTTTTCCACATGCATGCCATGACAGCTTCATCGACTGGAAAGCTGCAGGGGTGGGGGTATGGGCATGGTGCTCATTTCTAAACTCTTATGTTTTTCATCTTTATTGAGGAAAAAAAAAAATACCAGGACAGCAAGAGCATATCTCTATTACCCACTTCTTTAATAAGTGCAGCAGGAAAAGGAGCAGCATAATTACAATGTAGTCAACCTACGAAAGACTGCTAAATCTAACAACCATAAACTAGTTCATAAACGAATTAAAAACTTGAACACAATTTCTCGCAACACTGAGTTTTGATAAACCATAGTAGACAGTGTTACAGAATAAAGAGAACGTATTTCTATTACCTATTCTTAAGTGCTACAGGAAAAAGAATAGCAATAACTGCAATTTAGCCAATATATGAAAGACCCAACATTATAAATACAATCTAGTTTATGAAAATAAACTAAAAGGCCACTACAAATGCCACATAAAAATCAAGCAGTAAACTGTAAGATTTAATCTCAATGACATTATTAAAATTTCCAATTTGGACTCTCCATCAAAGAAATGTGATATTAAATGCCTCATTCTTATCCACAAAAGAAACTAGTGACGCTTGTTTCAAAAAAAAAAAATTTGCTCCTTGGTGATGATCATTGCCAAGTAATTGACTATGAAATAGCTAGAAGAAAGTTAAGATTAATTCTGTGGTTTTATTTACTGTATATATTAAGTTACGATGTTTTGAGTCTTTTTAATGGACTAAGATATACTATTTTAATATACCACGTTACAATATATTAGAATTATATTTTTTAAAAATATTACAAAAAGTAGGCATTCTAAAAGAAGAAAAAGAGAACAAAGTTAACAAAAGATGACAGCAAGAAGGGCTGAGGGCCAAAGACCGATTTAAACTTATAAAATCATCCTTAGATCAGAAAGACATGTATTATCTTATTGTGAGGTATAAAACTATACATTTGCACAAGCTTCTGTTTCCAGTTTTAATTTAACAACCAGGTGTTTTTCAAGATATTAAAGGTTCTTACGCATCCTCCCTCAAGAATTCAATTTTGTTATCACATCACATGTCTATTCCAGTAAGGATGACCAAGGTTATATTTATAAAATGCATAAAGCAGAGGAATTGTAAATAATTTTGAACCTAGCACTATGTAGCAAATAAAAAGAGGGAATATAAAATGCTTATTATTAGAGAACTGGATCAAAAAAACTAATGGGAAGTTATAAAACATAAAAGAGGCTTCCCTGATAGCTCAGTGGGTAAGGAGTTTGTCTGCAATGCAGGAGACCCAGGAGATGCAGGCTCCATCCCTGGGTCAGGAAGATCCCGAGAAGGAAGAAAACAGCAACCCATTCCAGTATTCTTGCCTGAAAATTCCCATGGACAGAGGATCTTGGTGGGCTACAGTCCAAAGGGTCACAAAGAGTTAGACACGACTAAGTGACTAAGCACACACGCATTCAACAAGAATGTAAGGAAATATTATTCAATAAATATTTTAAAGGCATGTCTTTAAAGGATATTTAGTTATATGGACAAATATTCTTAATATTAAGTATAAAAAATAAGAGATGGAATTAATATAGACAATATGATCAAAATTTTATAAAACATTTGTGGATATAAACAACTGTATGGGAATATGCACCTTAGACCATGGTAAGCTGGATAACTAGATATGAATAATTGAACAAAATATAAAAGCCAACTGCTTAAAGACTTCAGAAAGTTAACATGATGGAAAAACTTATTAGGTAGGCCAGAACCCAGGAAAGGGAATTGACATGAGGAAGGGACATCAACATTTGGAGCCATTTTTCCTAAGTGCATTTATCAATACCAAAAGGGTAACTACTTGAAATACTTAAAAATTAGAAAACTGGAATAAAAGTCAAGTGCCACCAGGGAGGAATGGCCTTGGGTACACCTTTCTTAACAGGTTGAATGTTGCACCCTCTGAAAAGGTTAAGCCAGACTTAGACAGGTTCTTGTAGGGACTCAAATTAAGCAATTAATTGGATTAAAGTAACCCTAGAGTGCTACTTGTCAACCAATAACTTAGAACAATACTTTCTGCTAGTGTCTGGTAAAAGAGAGAAAGAAGAGAATGAAAAATCTGGCTTAAAATTCAACATTAAAAGAACTAAGATCATGGCATCTGGTCCCATCACTTCATGGCAAATAGATGGTGAAACAATGGAAACAGTGACAGATTTTATTCTCTTGGGCTCTAAAATCACTGTGGATGGTGACTGCAGCCATGAAAAAAAGAGGCTTGCTCCTTGGAAGAAAAGCTATGACAAACCTAGATGGCATATTAAAAAGCAGACACATTACTTTGCCAACAAAGGTCCATCTAGTCAAAGCTATGGTTTTTCCAATAGTCATGTATGGATACGAGAGTTGGACTATAAAGAAAGCTGAGCACTGAAGAATTGATACTTTTGTACTGTGATGTTGGAGAAGACTCTTGAGAGTCACTTGGACTGCAAGGAGATCAAACCAGCCAATCCTAAAGGAAGTCAGTCCTGAGTATTTACTGGAAGGACTGATGCTGAAGCTAAAGCTCCAATATTTTGGTCACCTGATGCAAAGAACTAACTCATTAGAAAAGACCCTGATGCTGGGAAAGAGTGAAGGCAAGAAGAGAAGGGGACGACAGAGGATGAGATGCTGGATGGCATCACTGACTCAATGGACATGAGTTTGAGCAAACTCCAGGAGATGGTGAGGGACAGGGAAGCCTGGCATGCTGCTTCCCAGGTTGCAAAGAGTTGGACAAGTCTGAGTGACTGAACAACAACAAAGTGTCTGATAAAAGGAAACATGACTCCTCTCCAAGGAAGGATATCATCATCCTACATTTTAAATTGTTCCTACAAATAATTTAAAACCTCAATGCCCTGCACACAATCAAAAGTGAACAAGCACATAAGGAGATGAGACTACATGAATAAAAAATAACAGAGAGCAAAAAGACAGATGAAGAAAATATAACCGAGTTCCAAAAGTTATAATCATTAGACTACAGACTTTAAAGATGCAAAAGCAGGACATCACTACAGATCTAACAGGCATTCAAAAGATTAGGCAATATTGTGAACAGCTTTACGCCCAGATATTCAACAACTTAAGAGAAAATGGAAAAATTCAAAAACTACTAAAACTCACCCAAGAAGAAAAAGAGGGCCTGAATAGTCCTATAGCTATTAATATTAAAGAAATCGAGTTTGTAGAAAAAAATCTTCTAACAAATAAAACTGAAAGCAAAATTTACTATTAAATTCAATCAAACATCTATGTTTTATATGTTTGTCTATATCTATGTAAATATCACACAATGCTTCCAGAAAATAGAAGAGAATAGAATATATCCAAATTCACTTTGAGAGGCCAGTATTATCCTGACACCAAAACCAAACAAAAACTACTCTAGAAAACTGTAGCTAACACCCCTTGTGAAAACAGACATATAAACATGTAACACTAACAGCAAACTCAATCAAACAATAGAAGTGCATGTGTGTGTGTTTGTGTGTGAGTGTGTGTGATACTAATACTTCATAACCAAACGGGGTTTCTCTTAGGAATGCAATTTGAGGCCAAGATCCATGTTTACTCACAACTGGTCTGACATAAAATATACAAGTTTTTTCCACACACCAACTAATTCTCCAGTTATCTGGAGCTGGGACTCATTTCAATTTTGACATTAACTATCTGAAATTAGTATCAGACTTCACAGATTTAAGGTCTCAGTCTCACACAACTGCCATCACTTCAGATGCCAGCCACAAATATGGGGTGCCCAGCAAACCCACATTTCTGTCCACTGTGGCCACAAATCAGGAGTTCCCACAATCCCATCTTCAGGTTCCAAAATTTGCTAGATTGGCTCACAGAACTCAGGAAAGTGTTGCCAACAGTCCCTGCTGTAACTGCATTTTACTTTCCATAGTTTCATTTATTGTTGTTTTTCAGTCACACAGTTGTGTCCAACTCTTTGCAACCCCACGGACTGCACCATGCCAGGCTTCCCTGTCCTTCACCATCTCCTAGAGTTTGCTCAAACTAATGTTCATTGAGTCAGTGATGTCAACCACCTGACCTCTGTTGTCCCCTTCCACTCCTGCATTCTATCTTTCCCTGTATCAGGGTCTTTTCCAAAAAGTCGGCTCTTCCCAGTAGGTGACCAAAGTATTGGAGTTTCTGCTTCATATCAGTCCTTCCTGTGAATATTCAGTGTTGATTTCCTTTACGATTGACTGGTTTGGTCTCCCTGCAGTCCAAGGGACTCTCAACAGTCTTCTTCAGCACTACACTTCAGCATCGATTCTTTGGCACTCAGCCTTCTTTATAGTCAAACTCTTACAACCATACATGACTACTGGAAAAACCAAGCTTTGACTATATGGACCTTTGTCAACAAAGTTATGCCTCTGCTTTTGAATACACTGTCTAGGTCTGTCATAGCTTTTCTTCCAAGGAGTAAGCATCCTTTAATTTCATGACTACAGTCCCCATCTGCAGTGATTTTGAGCCCACGAAAATAAAGTCTGTCACTGTTTCCATTGTTTCCCCCCATCTATTTGCCATGAAAGAATAGGACCGGATGCCATGATCTTCGTTTATTGAATGTTGAGTTTTAAGCCAGCTTTTTCACTCTCCTCTCTCACCTTTGTCAAGAGGTTCTTTGGTTCCTCTTCGCTTTCTGCCATAAGAGTAGTATCATCTGCATATCTGAGGTTATTGATATTTCTTCCAGCAATCTTGATTCAAGATTGTCCTCCATCAAGCCTGGCATTTCACATGATGTACTCTGCATAGAAGTTAAATAAGCAGGGTGACAATATACAGCCTTGACGTACTCCTTTCCCAATTGGAACCAGTCTGTTTTTCCATGCCCAGTTCTAACTGTTCCTTCTTTTTTCTTATTTTTATTTTTTTTACTGAAGGATAATTGCTTTACAGAATTTTGTTGTTTTCTGTCAAACTTTAACATGGTTCTAACTGTTGCTTCTTGACCTGCATACAGATTTCTCAAGAGGCAAGTAAGGTGGTCTAGTATTTCCATTTCTTGAAAAATTTTGAACAGTTTGTTGTGATCCACACAGTCTAAGTCTTTAACACAGTCAATGAAGCAGAAGTATATACTTTTCTTAAAGTCTCTTGCTTTTTCTATGATACAATGGATGTTGGCAATTTGATCTCTGGTTCTTCTGCCTTTTCTAAATCCAGCTTGTACATCTAGAAGTTCACAGTTCACGTACTGTTGAAGCCTAGCTTGGAGGATTTTGAGCACAACCTTGCTAACATATGAAATGAGTGCAATTGTGCAGTAGTTTGAACATTCTTTGGCACTGCCCTTCTTTTGGGATTGGAATGAAAACTGATCTTTTCCAGTTCTGTGGCCTAATGAATTTTCCAAATTTGTTGGCAAAATGAATGCAGCACTTTAACAGCATCATCTTTTAGAATTTGAAATAGTTCAGCTGAAATTCCATCACCTCCACTAATTTTGTTCATAGTGAAGCTCCTAAGGCCCACTTGACTTCCCACTCCAGGATGCTGGCTCTAGGTGAGTGATCACACTATTGTCATTATCAGGGTCATTAAGATCTTTTTTTGTATAGTTCTTCTGTATATTTTTACCACATCATCTTAGCATCTTCTGCTTCTGTTAGGTCCATACCATTTCTGTCCTTTATTGTGCCCATCTTTGCATGATACATCCCCTTGGCATCTGTAATTTTCTTGAAGAGATCTCCAACCTTTCCTATTCTATTGTTTTCCTTATTTCTTTGCACTGTTCACTTAGAAAGCCTTCCTAAGTGAACAATGGTTTCATTACCTGCACTGAAACAAGGTCTAAAAATACTAAGTGTAAAATTCCAGAAATAAACAATCCATAAGTTTAAACTGCATGCCATTCTGAGTAGCATTATTAAATCTCTCACTATCCTGCTACTTCCTGCCCAGGACATGAATTATCCCTTTGTCCAGCGTATCCTGCCCATTAGTCAGTTAGTACTCATCTCAGTTATCATATTGATTGTTTTAAGGAATCAAGAGTGCTTGTGTTCAATAACCTTTATTCTACTTAAGAAGAACCCCAAACCACAAGGAGTGTATTGAAAACAGTTTTAAGTTTTGTAGCTGAAGTTCAAAAAGATGATTTCAATAGTATATAGTTAAAGAAAGAAGTCAGAGAGAACCTATTCACAATATATTTTGGAAAATTACAGGTCTAGAAATAAACACTTCAACTCAAAGATAGTAAGTGGAGAAGACATGCATGGAGACAAAAAAAAAAAAAAAAAGGAAAGACATAAAATCAAAGGATGGGCCTATAATATACTTTTTAAAATAAAAATAATATTATTAAAAGAAAAAAATTTCAAAAAATAATTTGATGTAGCAAAAGGCAAACAGAAATTAAGAAAATATCAGTACTATAAAACAAGTGATCAAAGAAAAGAAACAACATGCTAAAAAAAGGAAAATGTCAAATGAATGCCTTTTTTTTTAAGAGTTATGAGAGTTAGTAGAAGAAACTGAATAAAATATTAAACCATTACATAATTGAAAGCATATTAGAAGCCAGAAGCAGTACAAGAAGTTAGGCACAAGAAGCAGAGAGCTGACATCAATTAAAGAAAAAATACACATATACATAATAAGATAAGAGACAAAGATATGAAACAATTAGTGAAAAGATGATATATATGAAGAAGTAACAATGAAATGCTTTCAGACTAACAGAAAAAACAAGAATTCAAAAATGTTGAAGGATAAAAAATTTTAAAATTTCTATATCAAAGAAAACTACCATATTCCTTCAAAATAATCAATATCAAGGTACAGCCTAAGATTTCAAAAGTTTAAGTCTAAAGATCTCATCATCATCAAGTCAAAAGAAGCACACTGCATCATAAAAGAGAAAAAAAAGAAAAGAAGTCAAGTAGATCTTGGGCTTCTTCTCAATAACAAAAGATGTCAAAATATAGAGGGGTTAAGAAAGAAAGTGAAGGAAGGACTTGTTCCAAAGATAACATGAAAAGTTAAAATGCAACAGACTTACAAGTGCAGCTCCAAAGAGCAAAGAGCCTGAAGTTGTCACTACTGTTCTCAAAAGAAGAAAAAAACTGAAAAAAAGAAAGCAAACCAACTCTTCTAAATTCATTAGAGAACTGAGGTCGAAAGATAGACTGCCACCTAAAAATTAAAGAAGCAGACACAGAGAATCACAGCTTATCAGAAACAGAAGTTCCTAAAGCCAACCCAGTAACTGGTAGGAAAACTTAAAAGATACATTGAATTCCTAGAGGCTGGGTCTGAGACAGCCTGAAAATTGAAACTCCTGAGGACCCAGTTATAGAAGGATCATTACATATCCATGAATTTCACCTTCAGAAGCTTTACAAGGTTCTCATGGAGAACAAACAAGAAAATTCCCCTTACACTTACAACAGGGGAAATGGAAAAGCAATCATTTTGAAATATGACCCTCTAGTCTTCTTTATCACAGAAGATGATAAAAAAAAAAAATTTAGGAAACTCTGAAGGTCACAGCTCTGAGATTTCATTCAATCTAAAACAAAACAAAAAATGGAGATATAATCTTAAGACTATAGACTACTTCCATTCCCTAATACTTTTACCACCACATCAACAGGGCTCCAGTGTAATTACAGTGAATTTCAGTTGAGAGAGTTACAAGATAAAGACTCTATTTTAAAAGGAGCAACTAGGGAAACCCAAAGATGAAAGGTCAAACAAAAGCAAAACAAAAAATTTGAACCTCTGACAACTAGAGTTAAAGCAAACATTAAATACAGCCTAACTCCTATGATACACATAAACATTCACATTAAAATCCTGTTTTCCTTAGTTCCTAGTATATGATACATCATGTCTGCTAGAAAAAGAGTGAAAAAATGAGTATGGATTCTTTTGGGGATAATGGAAATGTTTTGGAAGTAAATAGAGATGGTGATTACACAACATTGTAAATGTACTAAATACCAATAAATCATTCACTTTAAGACACATGCACCTGAAAGAGACACATGCACCCCAATGTTCATCGCAGCACTGTTTATAATAGCCAGGACATGGAAGCAACCTAGATGCCCATCAGCAGATGAATGGATAAGGAAGCTGTGGTACATATACACCATGGAATATTATTCAGCCGTTAAAAAGAATTCATTTGAATCGGTTCTAATGAGTGGATGAAACTGGAGCCCATTATACAGAGTGAAATAAGCCAGAAAGATAAAGAACATTACAGCATACTAACACATATATACGGAATTTAGATAGATGGTAGCGATAACCCTATATGCAAAACAAAAACAGAGACACAGAAGTACAGAACAGACTTTTGAACTCTGGGGGAGAACGTGAGGGTGGGATGTTTTGAAAGAACAGCATGTATATTATCTATGGTGAAACAGACCACCAGCCCAGGTGGGATGCATGAGTCAAGTGCTCGGGCCTGGTGCACTGGGAGGACCCTGAGGAGTCGGGTGGAGAGGGAGGTGGGAGGGGGGATCGGGACGGGGAATACGTGTAACTATATGGCTGATTCATGTCAATGTATGACAAAACCCACTGAAATGTTGTGAAGTGATTGGCCTCCAACTAATAAAATAATATTTTTTTTAAATAAATAAATAAATAAAGTAAAAAAAAAATAAAATAAAAATAAAATGGTTAATCCTATGTTATCTGAATTTAACCTCAATTTTTTAAAATATTTTTTTAATTTAAAATAATAGCTAGGTGTAATGGATTATCACAGTTTATAGGTAAGGGAAATATACAACAGCAATGATGATATATGGGATAGAAGGAGGACCTGGAATACTCTGTTTTAAGATATCTGCCCAACCTGTGAAGTTCTGTTTGAAAGTGGATTTGATTCATTATAAATGTGCATTGCAAAATGTTAGAGCAACCAGCAAAAAAACAAAAAAATTATAGAGAAAATATAATTATTTGCTGAAAGAAAAGAGAAAATGGAATTATAAAATACTCAAAACTATAGAAGACAGAATTAGAGAGGCTTTTTAAGAAAGAGACAAAGAACAAATGCAATAAATTGAAGAATCACGAATATGGTAGATACTAAGTCATCTGTGTCAATAATTATTTTAAATGTGAATCTAAATATACCAACTAAAATACAAAGACCAAAAGACGATGAAAAAACAAGACCCAACTATATGTTACCCACAAGAAATCCACTCTAAACATAAAGTCACAAGTTGAAAAAGTAAAGAAATGGAGAAAGACAGACCACACTAACACTAATTCAAAGAAAAATGAAGTAACTATATATGTTCAGATAAAGTTGACTACAGAACAAGGGAAAGTATCAAGGATAAACAAGGTATTACTTAATAACTCACTTCCTAGACTTAAAGAAGAACATCTATTAAAGACATCTACAGTACATTATAAAGTTGAAAAATGACATGTTTTCCTCCTAAGATCAAGAATCAAGTAAGCATGTTCCCTCTTATTCAACATTATATTGGAAGTCCTGCCTAATGCAATATGGCAAGAAAAGAAAATAAAGTGAATACAAATTAAAAGAATGAAGAAATAAAACTGTCTTCGTTTGAAGATGACATGATTGTCTGTATAAAAATTTCCAAAAAATCAACAACCAGTGACAAAGAACCTCCTAAAACTAATAAGTGATTACAAAAAAGTTGCATGATAGAGGTGAATATACAAAAGTTAACTGCTTCATTAAATTCTTGACATGAACAATTGGGATCAGAAATTTAAAACACAACGCTACCTACATTAGCACCCAAAAGAAATACTTACGTATAAATCTCACTGTATAATACCTATTAGAGGAAATGACAAGACTATGATGCAAGATGATAGCTTCCCTGAGAGCTCAGTTGGTAAAGAATCTGCCTGCAAAGAAGATCTAAATAAATGGAGATATATTCCATGTTCACTGATAGGAAGATTCAATGACGGTAAGGTATCTTCACAACTTGTTCTACAGATTCAATATAATACCAATAAAAAATCTCAGCAAGATATTTTGTGGATATCACAAAACTGGATCTAAAATTTGTGGAAAGGCAAAAGATACAAAGTAGTCATTATAATACTGAAGACAAAGAAAGGTGTAAGAGGATTCACAGTATCCAACTTTAAGACTTAGGATAAAGATACTGTAATAATTACAGGATGATATGAGCAAAAGAACAAACAGATCAACAGGACAGAATGCAAACTCTAGAAACAGGCCCAGATAAACAGTCAAATGATCTTTGACAATAAAACAAAGGCAATCCAATAGAAAAGAAATAGTCATTTCAACAAACGGTGCTAGAACTACTGGATATCCACATGCAAAAGAATTAATATAGTGAAAAGACAGCCCTCAGATTGGGAGAAAATAATAGCAAATGAAGAAACAGACAAAGGATTAATCTCAAAAATATACAAGCAACTCCTGAAGCTCAATTCCAGAAAAATAAATGACCCAATCAAAAAATGGGCCAAAGAACTAAACAGACATTTCTCCAAAGAAGACATACAGATGGCTAACAAACACATGAAAAGATGCTCAACATCACTCATTATCAGAGAAATGCAAATCAAAACCACAATGAGGTACCATTACACGCCAGTCAGGATGGCTGCTATCCAAAAGTCTACGAGCAATAAATGCTGGAGAGGGTGTGGAGAAAAGGGAACCCTCTTACACTGTTGTTCGGAATGCAAACTAGTACAGCCACTATGGAAAACAGTGTGGAGATTTCTTAAAAAACTGGAAATAGAACTGCCATATGACCCAGCAATACCACTTCTGGGCATACACACTGAGGAAACCAGATCTGAAAGAGACATGTGCACTCCAATGTTCATCGCAGCACTGTTTATAATAGCCAGGACATGGAAGCAACCTAGATGCCCATCAGCAGATGAATGGATAAGGAAGCTGTGGTACATATACACCATGGAATATTACTCAGCCGTTAAAAAGAATTCATTTGAATCAGTTCTAATGAGATGGATGAAACTGGAGCCCATTATACAGAGTGAAGTAAGCCAGAAAGATAAAGAACATTACAGCATACTAACACATATATATGGAATTTAGAAAGATGGTAACGATAACCCTATATGCAAAACAGAAAAAGAGACACAGAAGTAGAGGACAGACTTTTGAACTCTGTGGGAGAAGGTGAGGGTGGGATGTTTCGAAAGAACAGCATGTATATTATCTATGGTGAAACAGATCACCAGCCCAGGTGGGATGCATGAGACAAGTGCTCAGGCCTGGTGCACTGGGAAGACCCAGAGGAATTGGGTGGAGAGGGAGGTGGGAGGGGGGATCGGGATGGGGAATACGTGTAACTCTATGGCTGATTCCTATCAATGTATGACAAAACCCACTGAAATGTTGTGAAGTAATTAGCCTCCAATTAATAAAAAAAAAAGACCTTAAAAAATGAAATAAAATAAAATACTTTTGAAAGCTTTAAAACAAAAAAAAAGAATTAATATAGACACAAACTTGAGTACCATTCACCAAAAACAAAAAATGTGTCATAGATCTAAATATAAAATGTAAAAATGTAAAACTATTACATGACAGAGAAAAATCTATTGCTATTTTAGATAACAATACCAAAAGCATGATCCACAACAGCAAAATCAGCATGCTGGAATTTATTAAAATTAAAAACGTCTTCTCTGTGAAAGGCCCTGTTAAGAGAGTAAGAAGACAACTCATAGATTAGGAAAAAACTTTTGCAGAACACATATCTAATAAAAGAACTTGTGTATAAAATATATAAAGAACTCTTAAGACTCAATTAAAAAAACAATTCAATTTAAAAATGAGCAAATGTTCTGAATAGACACCTCATCAAAGAAAATATACAGATAACAACTAAGCATATGAAAGCTTGCTCAACATCATCTCTTATTAGAGAATTGTTAAAATAAGATACCGCTACAGACCTATTGTGACCAAAAAAAGGGGAAAAAAAAACTTAACTATACCAAATGCTGGTGAGGATGTGGAGCAACCAGATCTCTCATTTATTGCTAATGAGAATATAAAATGACACAGCCACTCTGAAAGACAGTTTGGTGGTTTATTACAAAGCTAAATATACTTTTTCTATATGCACTTACCAAGGTGCGCCCAGAAGAGTTTAAAATTTACATAGATAGAGATGTTTATAGCAGCTATATTCATAACTGCCCAAACTTGGAAGCAACCAAGATGTCTTTCAATAAGTAAAAGGATAAAGAAGCTATGGCACAAACATACAATGAAATATTAATTTGAAATCAAAAGAAATGAACTACCATACCATAAAAAGACCCAAAGGAACCTTAAAAGCATACTGCCAAGTGAAAAATGTCAGTCTGAAAGGCTACATATCATATGATTCTAATCATATGACAGTCTAGGTGAAAAACAAGACCATGGAGGCAATAAAAAGATTAGTAGTTGCAGAGCCTTGGGGTTGAAGGAAGGAATAAATAGTTGTGAAGCACAGGAAATTTTTAGCATGGTGAAACTATTTGGTTCAATATTACAATGATGGATACATGACATTATGCATGAAACAAACTTGCAGAACTGTACAAAAAAGAATAAGCCCTAATTTAAAGTATAAACCTAGTTAATAATAACATACCATTGTGTGTGTTAAGTTGCTTCAGTCATGTCTGACTCTTAGCCACCCTATGGACTGTAGCCTGCCAGGCTCCTCTGTCCATGGGATTCTCCAGGGAAGACTACTGGAGTGGATATTGTCACAAATGGTAGGATCTCCTTCTTTCTCGTGACTGAATATTCCTTTTTTATTTATACACACACACATGTACATACACATCATATCTTCTTTATCCATTCATCCACTGACAGACACGTTATTTTCATATCTTGGCTACTGTGAATAAATGTTGTAATAAACACGAGAGTACAATCACCTTTTTGATATCTTGTTTTCCTTTCCTTTGGATAAACCCTGCTATTAGCAACAACAAGGATGAACTCTGAGAACATTATTGCTAAGCAAGGTAAGTTAGAAAAAGACAAATACTGTATGATAGTACTTATATATGGAATCTAAAAAAACTAAATTCTTCAAACCTGAGAATAAAATGGTGGTTACCAGGGGCTGGGGGTAGAAGAACTGGGGAGATATTGTTTAAGAGTACAAATGTGCCATCAGTAGATAAGTAAGTCCTAGAGCACAAGGATTATGGTCAACAATACTGCATTATAAACTTCAAAACTGCTTAGAGACTAGATCTTAAATGTTATCAGTGAAAAAAAAAAGAAATTATAATTATGTGACATGATAGAGGTGTTAGCTAAAACTATGGTGGTAATAACACTATAATATTATAAAAGGATGAAGTCCACACACTATGCACCTTAAACTTACACAATTATGTCTCAAAAAATCAATACTGATTCCTCAATTGTAACAAATAGCCCACAAATGGAAGATATTAATAATAGGGGAAACAGTACTAGGGAGAGAATCAGCATATGAGAACATTCTATTTGCTCATATTATCAGGGGGATATATGGGCTTCCCTGGTAGCTCAGCTGGTAAAGAATCCACCTGCAATGAGGGAAACCTAGGTTCAATCCCTGGGATGAGAAGATCTCCTGGAGAAGGGAGCAGCTACCCACTCCAGTATTCTGGCCTGGAGAATTCCATGGACAGAGGGGCTTGGCAGGCTACAGTCCATGGGATCACAAAGAGTTGGACACGACTGACAGACTTTTACTTTCAGGGGATATATTCATATTTCTTTTAATCCATGGGGAAAATATCACATTTTATGAACCCTTCTTGAAAACTCTACTTGAAGTTAGAAATGCAACTAGTCTTGATTTAAAATAAAGTACTTGTGACTGAGGAATTTGGCTATGAAAGGATTAGTAGAAACACCAATTCTTTTAAAATTGAATTGGCTCTAAATAATTTACCTCACATTCATAAGACTACATGAAACTGTTATAAAAAGTAGAAGCTTTAAATTACATAAAGATTATAATATGTTGTAAAACTTCATATCACATAAAATAACAATTACAATTATAACCAGAACTCATGAACTCCAAAACAGATAAGAATAAATGAGATGAAAAGAAAAACGACACAGTATAACCACATTAATTCTTTTATCCTCCATTGGGAGAATCATTAAGTAGTCAACATTTAGAGTATTGTGAAAACTGAAAAGCCAAGTTGAGGACACACTGTGAATGCCAGGATAAACTCCTGTAGTACTAAGTCCGTATCTCTATTAAAGCATTTACCACTTATTATTATAACTAGATCTACTCCTCTTCACTAAACCAAAATATACATAAACTTTCAGAAGACCGAGGCCAAAACTCGGTTACCTTTGTGCTGAGCACATAGTAGGTAGACCTCAGTAAATACTGAATTGAATTGAAAAACATTAAAAATATCAGTGCTAAAGCATTACTACTGGGCATATACCATGAGAAAACCATAACTGAAAAAGGATCATGTACCCCAATGTTCACAGCAGCACCGTTTACAGTAGTAAAGACACGGAAGCAGTCTAGATGTCCACTGACAGACAAATGAATAAAGAAGATGTAGTACATATATACAATGCAATATTGCTCAGCCATAAAAAGGAACACATTTGAGTCAGTTCTAGTGAGGTGGATGAACCCAGAGCTTCTTATACAGAGTGAAGTAAGTTAGAAAAAGAAATAGAGTATATAAACACATAAACATGGAATCTAGAAAAATGGTATTGATGAACCTATTTGCAAAGAACTGGAGACACAGATATAGAGAATGGACTTGTTGACAAAGCAGGGGAGGGAGAGAATGGGACAAATGGAGGAAGTAGCATCAACATATACACACCATGAAGTGTAAGATGGATACATGGTGAGAAGTTGCTGGTGAGAGTGTAGCACAGGAAGACCAGTTTGGTGCTCTGTGATGACCTGAAGGGATGGGATGAGAGGAGGGGAGGAAAGCTAGGGAGGGAGGCAGTGTATGTATAATTACTGCTGATTTGCACTGTTGTATGGCAGAAACCAACACAACACTGTAAAAAAAATTTTTTAGTTTAAATAAAAAATGATATACATGTTAAAAAAAAAAGAACTATAAAGCTAAAGTTTCATTCAAGTGGGAAGCATAGCTAGAATAATTTTTTTCTCTATTATTATAAACTACAAGACCAAGTTGGTGGCAAAAGGGCCAACTACGGGACTGAAAATGTAAGAAAAAGACAGATATACCATAGAAACAATGTTTTAGAAAAATTAGCAAGAATCAAGGTCAAAAAGCTTGTAGCTATTACCCTATGGAAGTAATACACTTCTTTCTGTGAAACAGCAAAAGGAGGTGATGACCCAGAGGGAATTTTAAACAGAAAAAAAGGAATTTGAGACAGTTATCCTAGATGTCTTTTACACCTCTACCTAATCATGCCCACTTTCTACATAAAGGATCATCTGCTGAAATATATAATAGAGGTAAAGTTGTGGGACTGAGTAACATGAAAAAAGTTTACAATAATCGCCACAGAAAAATTAATCAGGACTTGCAAGATAATTAAGTATTTATAAGTAGCCATAAATGCTTTTTCTTATGAAATTTACTACCTAAATCTCTTGCTTCTTCAATAAAACCATCATACTTCATGTGAGGAAAAGAGAACAACAATGAACACAGTGGTTAATAGTAATTAGAACATTCTCTCAACACAGAATAGACAAACCATCTTAACAACTCTGTATTCTCGTGCCTATCAAATAATTGAAATCTTACCAAATATCTGGTTGTTACTTGAGAACCCATTTGCTATAAAAGACTGGTTTATAGGGTACAGCAATCTGACAGGAACTGTACTTCCCGCTGACTCCTAGTAAATCCATACCCAATGTGCTTTTTTAATGCCCAGTGTGTTTTTATTATAAATACATATAAATTCCTGCTGTATATACCATCTTTTTATCACACAGATAACTGACTTCTGCTAACAAATCTGAGACATACAAACAGAAATGAACCCTATGGTCAAACGGAATAGTGTATAGGAACTAAACAGCAGCCTTAGAATTCAGCATTCTTCCTTGCCATTCAACATCTTTGAATATGGATTAAACTAATCAGAGACATCAATGTATAAAAATGACAGCTTCCAAGATATGGTGCCACAAGAATTTTGTGAAACAAACAACCTGCCTTTAAACTGAGTCTTTGAGCAAAAAGAGGGGGAAAGATAAGAGGAAAGCAAGGAGGAGAAAAAGAGATGGGGGGAAAGAAAGACAGGAAGGAAGGGAGGAAGAAAAGGAGAAAGCAAGAATGGAAATAATAATAAACAGCTTGAGTTAACTTGTGTATGAACAGATGGGTTTTTTTTTTAAGCCCTTTCTTTTCCACCAGGGAATATCAATAACCTTTAAAGCAGTCTCACATTTATTTAAACGTGTGTTCTGACAGTCATGTCAGAGACTGGGTAAAAGCTTTTTCATGGAAATCATTAAAAGGAAAAGATCCAGACAAGAGGCCTGTTCTTCTCTGGCAGTAAGGGTGGAACAGAACTGTGTCAGTTTTAAAAGATGGAAGTATCTTAAACACCAATGAAATACATGAAGCACCTTCCTTCTCCCCCTCCCCTCCCCCTCACACTCCCACTACAACTGAAAATTTTTTACCTGCTGCTGGCTAGAATATACTCTGTTATTAGGGAACCCTGGGGGTAGGGTTAGGAGTGAGGAGAAAAAGAAGGAAAAGCCTACAATTGTACATCAGCCTGTGATTCAAAGCAGAAGAACAGAGCAATCCCAGAAGTATTCCAACACAGCTGGAATACCCTCCTGGGCCCCGTGTTCCCCATGTAGCAGCTCACAAAGCCTCACAACTCAACTTTAAACTGCTGAATCATTTCAGCAAGTGATGTGTACCTATCTGCTGGTGAGAAATAACAGTCATTCCCTGCTTCAACCATCGTTTCCTTGCTTCCCACTGATAAGTGATCTGTTGCCCACTGACAAGCACTGAAGCAATGCTGACTAACTCTCCCTAGGAAAACCTGAGGTTGAGCCAGCCAGCCACAAAGGTCACTTTATAAATTGACTCAAACACAAGGCCCTTTGCAAAAGATGTTTTTTGTTCCTGAAAGACCACAGAGATACTGGTATTTCCCTTACTCAAGTTAACAACTTTTCAAGGACTTCCCTCACTCACATTTTCCCTTCACAGTCCTGGACATCCCCCCCCCCCACCCCAATATCAAGAGTGGTTTCCAGACATGTTAAAAAAAAAAAAAAAAAAACACACTTTTTTTTTCATTTATATGTTCCATCAAGACAGTTTCTGAATTATTAATTGTGCCAGAAAAAAATCTTAGATTTATTAGTGCCTGGTCACTTGGGGTCGCACTAATCGCCCAGATTCCCCAAATGATTTACTGACTCTAACCACCTTAGGAGGAAGTATAATACAAAACCTAAAGTCATTGTTATTGAAATAGATTTCAAAGATGTCTGGAGATTTCCCCATGAAAGTTAGTATTATTCATAGTCTTAAATTCACTATAAAATAGACCTGTGAATAAACTCAGGTGTCAGGTCCTTCGAAGATACTTTAATATTTTCACTTTACCATTAAATTGAGGAAAATCGCAACATTGTTTGCCTTAAAAATAATTATAAAAAGGAATTCTATAATAATAATAATGTTTATATATACTCTTTATGCACAAAGCATTATAATACTAAACACATAAACTGGATAATTTTGTTTAAACTACAAACAACCCTATAAAGTATTAATAGATACAGAGGAATCTAAAGTTTAGAAAGGCTATTGAAGTGACCATAGGTTACAAATTCCAGAGAGTGGCACAACTAAGATTTGAAGGCAAACTAACAATAATGGCTGTACACATATCATTACAACTATATCCTCATTTGCATAATAATAGAACATCTGGTGCTGATCGTATCAGGCTATCTTATATTAAAAGTATTTTAATCCCAAGTTCTGGCCACCTGACATGAAGAGTCGACTCTTTGGAAAAGACCCTAATGATGGGGAAGACTGAAGGAAAGAGAAGAGGACATCAGAGGATGAGATGGTTAGGTGGCATCACCAACTCAATGGACATGAGTTTGGGCAGACTCCAGGAGATAATGAGAGACAAGGAAGCCTGGCGTGCTGCAGTCCATGGGGTCACAAAGAGTCGGACATTAGTGACAGAACAGCAATTTCAAGCCTGGCATGTATTATACCAAAGGATAAAAGAAATTATTTTAAAAATTCTAGGCAAAAAGTGTTTCTATACTGTAAAGATGAGCTTTTACACAAATTACTTTTTCAGAATCACTCATTCATTTACTCAGTTTCCCAATTACTGACACCATATTAAAAAAAAGTGGTAGCATTAGGTATTTGATTATTCAGTGGTGTATACAAGAACACAGGCATCTCTTAATGTCCTTAAGAATCTCATAAAATCTGAAAGCAAAACACTATCTTACAAAGGTTATATTTAAGAATCTCCAACTTACAGAGAGGAACACTAAAACCCCAAGAAGGCACGTCACTTAGTTTACATTGTGAAAAGAAAGCAAGGTGGGCTTCACAACTTCCAGTCCCATCTAGTAGTCTCTTCCCATTCTTATTTTGATTAGATAGTTGGGCCCTTAGGCCAGAGGAAAAGCATTTTGTAAGTTTTTACTAGTTATCACTAAATTATATTAACTTGTCTCAGAGATAAGAAGGACTAAACTCTTTGCAATTAAGTTCACAAAATGTCTGCAATAAGGGGGGAAAAAAAACCTTTATTCAAAAAACCTTGTTGTTGTTCTAAAATAGGAAGGATCACTCAGGTAGCATTTTAGGAAAGCTTAGACTAGTACACATACATTAAAAGCCTGATTCATTAACTAATCCATTCTAGGCAAACATATCTTAAGAAGCTTCATTTATATGTTCTCAAAATCCCTTCAAACACATTTTTTTTTTCATTTAGCCCTCAGAAAAAATGAAACACAGTTAATGAAAAATATTATTTTAATGAAAAATTCATGGTAATTAAATTAAGTTTCATAAATATTTTTTACCTCAATCCAATATCACTGAAGATAATGTTGATGCTTATGGCATATCAAAGAAAGTGAATAATAACTCAGAATCTAGTCACCTTGTACAATGACTTCAGATGAAAACTGAAAACACAAAGCTATATTTACTATTCATGGAATGCCCTCTACAGCTCATCAGTGGAATGAATCAGAAAACGAGAATTAAATATTTTTCAGATTCAGAGTGAACACAAATTACAATATAAAAACCTATTTCCCAAATACTGCTAGATATGCACTAAATCTAACTCTAAATCTCCAGTTATTTCCCCAAATAATTAGGACAGTCTTATGTCTCATAACCATTGAAAACATGACTATACCCACCCACCTAGAAACTCATAAGACATAATAATATTTTTACAGATACATTATAATGCTCAATCCAAGTCTTTAAGTGGATACTTGAAAAATGTATGCTATATCCTAGAGTCCAGTCAGTCATTCCCTAGTCCACAGACAGAAAAAAAATCAATTTTCCCTTTTAATGAGGTTTATACAGCAATTGGATAATTAATCACATGATAAATTCTTCTAACTTCATAAAAATTTATATATAAATTAATTTGTCTAAGATTCTTCAAACATTATAAGTCAAATAGCCATGTGTTGGTATGACTTATATGTGTAATTAAACACACAAACACACATATGGAAACAGAGTAGAAAAGTGGTTTCCAGGGTGGGGGTGGGAGATATAGGAAGGGATTGTTGAAAGGGTACAAACTTTCAGATATAAGATGAATAAGGTCTGAAGACCTAATTTATAACATCATTGTGGCTGATAATACTGCATTGTGGAACTGAAACTGCTAGAGGAGTAGAATTTAAATGCTCTCAGGAGAAAACAAAGTAAATATGTGAGGTGATGGATATGTTCATTAATTTGATGGAAGGAATCCTTTCACTATATATGTATATCAAATCATCATGTTGTACACTTTAAATATCCTACAATTCTATTTATCAATTATACCTCAATAAAGCTGAAAAATGTCCATTTGTGAAGAGAGAAATGTGTGTTTAAAAAATGAACCAACATATGATGAATTAAATATTTTACAGTATTCAATATGACAATCTAAGAAAACATCATTACAATACTGTTAGACAGCTAGCCTGCTAGCTGACAGATAATATCTAACACTTATCCAATTTTCAAAGACACCAGATAGACCTACCTACACTTAAGATTTTCTAGGGATGGTCAAGTAAATTACCAAAACTGAGCCAAAACAAAGGGAATATTATTTGGAAAAAATGAGTTTTATATATGTTTAATAAATATGAAGGAACGTTATCATCAAAAATAACAAATTTAAATGAACCAAACAGTGCTAAATAAACAAAACACACAAAATAAAAGATTCTAAAAATCACTTCCCTGAATTCTTGTTTCATGGATCTCAGAGAATAGAATTAAGATTTAATACAAAAAGTCCAGAGTTTTAAAAATCTTTTAAATCCCTTAAGAACTTAATAAGTTACTCAATACCATCACAAAGAAGATATTAAAGGGAAATAGTTGTAAAAACCAGATAATAACAGACAAACAATAAAGTTTCAAGCTTTCTAGATATTAAAGGTAATTAAATTCCACAAAGTCAAAAGCCCAGACATGGATAAAATGGCAGCATGGGTTGAAGCGGCGGCCAAAGTGGCGGCCACGGAGCCCAAAATGGAGGAGGAGCACGGCGCGTCCGGCATGCCAAGCGGCAACCTACTGGAGATTCAGCTTCAGCATCAGTCCTTCCAATGAATATTCAGGGCTGATTTCCTTTAGGATGGACTGGTTTGATCTCCTTGCTGTTCAAGGGACTCTCAAGAGTCTTCTCCAATACCACAATTCAAAAGCATCAATCAGTAATCAGACTAAACAAGTAACTGTTTAATAGTAAGAGAATTGGTTAACAAATTATCATATATCTATATATTATATACCTATATCGTGAGATACTGTATGTAACCTTAAAAAATGTTTAAAAGGAAATTTAACAATGTGGTAAAAGCTTAATAAACAATGTTTTAAATGTGCTAATCAATATTAAAAACTATTTAAATAATATTTAATTCTTGTAAAATATACTCACAACACTGGCAGTAATGCAATAAAAAAAGGAATGTAAATTAAAGAATTTCTGACAGTTTTTAAAAATTCTCCATGAGAAATTTTAAAAACTCTCTTCTTGTTGCACCATGTAAGTTGACTATCACATGCCTCAAGGTCAAATTTTTAATTGTATGACCTTTTTTTTTGAAGTTTCTACAAAAGTAGCATCCTAAATGGGGCAGATGCTGATATCTGCCTCTCCAAGATCAATTCTCTCCTTCCATTCTAAAAGATTTTCATTTTTTAAAGAGTTTTAATCATAAATGGGTGTTGAATTTTGTCAAAGGCTTTTTCTGCATCTTTTGAGATGATCATATGGTTTTTATCTTTCAATTAGTTAATACAGTGTATCACACTGATTTGCATATATTGAAGAATCCTTGCATCCCTGAAATAAACCCAATTTGATCATGGTGTATGAGCTTTTTGATGTGTTGCTGAATTCTATTTGCTAAAATTTTGTTGAGGATTTTTGCATCTATATTCATCAGTGATATTGGCCTGTAGTTTTCTTTTTTTGTGTTGTTTTTGTCTGGTTTTGCTATCAGGATGATGGTGGCCTCGTAGAATGCGCTTGGAAGTGTTCCTTCCTCTGCAATTTTTTAAAAGAGTTTCAGAAATGCAGGCATTAATTCTTCTCTAAATGTTTGATAGAATTCTGTGAAGCCATCTGGTTCTAGGCTTTTGTTTTTTGGGAGAGTTTTGATCAAAGCTTCAATTTCAGTGCTTGTAACTGGGTTGTTCATAATTTATACTTCTTCCTGGTTCAGTCTTGGAAGATTGAACTTTACTAAGAATCTGTCCATTTCTTCGAGGTTATCCATTTTATTGCCATATAGTTGTTCATAATACTTTCTATTTCTGCATTGTCTGTTGTAACCTCTCATTTTTCATTTCTAATTTTGTCCATTTGATTCACCTCTCTTTTTTCCTTGATGGGCATAGAAGGAACCTCCCTCAACATAGTTAAGGCCATATATGATAAACCTACAGCAAACATTATTCTTAATGGTGAAAAGCTTAATTCCCCCTAAGATCAGGAACAAGACAAGAATGTCCACTTCCACCACTAGTATTCAACATAGTTCTGCAAGTCCTAGCTACAACAATCAGAGAAGAAACAAATAAAAGGAATTCAGATCAGAAAGGAGAAGGAAAAGGCAATCCACGCCAGTATTCTTGCCTGGAGAATCCTGTGGACAGAGGACCTGTAACCCTGGTGGGCTACTGTCCATAGGGTCACACAGAGTTGGACACGACTGAAGCGACTGAGCATGCCTGAATGCATTGGAGAAGGAAATGGTAGCTCATTCTAGTATTCTTGCCTGGAGAATCCCAGGGACAGAAGGCCTGGTGGGCTGCCGGCTATGGGGTCGCACAGAGTCAGACACGACTGAAGCGACTTAGCAGCAGCAGCAGCAGATCAGAAAAGAAGTAAAGCTCTCACTGTTTGCAGATGACATGACACTGTACATGGAAAACCTTAAAGACAGTATCAGAAAATTAGTAGAGTTAATCAGTGAATTTAGCAAAGTTGCAGGATACAAAATCAATACACAGAAATCACTTGTATTTCTATATACTAACAATGAAAAATCAGAAAGAGCAATTAAGGAATCAACCCCATTCACCATTGCAACAAAAAGAATTAAATATCTGGAATAAACTTACTTAAAGAGGTGAAAGAACTGTACACAGAAAATTATATAAGACACTAATGAAAGAAATCAAAGATGACATAAACAGATAGAGAGATAATCTATGTTCCTGGGTAGGAAGACTCAATACTGTGAAAATGACTATACTACCAAACACAATCTACAGATTCAATGCAATCCCTATCAAACTATCAATGGCATTTTTCACAGAACTAGAATAAAAAATTTCACAATTCATATGGAAATGCAAAAGACCCTGAACAGCCAAAGCAGTCCTGAGAAAGAAGAATGGAGCTGGAGGAATCAACCTTCCTGACTTCAGATTATACCACAAAGCTGCAGTCATCAAGACAGTATGGTACTGGCACAAAAACAGAAATACAGACCAATGCAACAAGATAGAAAGCCCAGAAATTAACCCATGCACCTATGGGTACCTTATTTTTGACAAAGGAAGCAAGAATATACATGGGGCAAAGACAGCCTCTTCAGTAAATGGTGCTGGGAAAATTACACAACTACATGTAAAAGAATGAAATTAGAACACTTCCTAACGCCATACACAAAGATAAACTCAAAATGGATTAAAGACCTAAATGTAAGACCAGCAACTAAAAACCTCTTAGAGGAAAACATAGGGAGAACACTCAATGATGTAAATCAAAGCAAGATCCTCTATGACCCACCTCCTACAGCAATGGAAATTAAAAGTAAACAAGTTGGACCTGATTAAACTTAAAAGCTTTTTGCACAGCAAAGTAAACAATAAGCAAGGTGAAAAGACAACCCTCAGAATGGGAGAAAATAATAGCAAATGAAACAACTGACAAAGGATTAATTTACAAAATATACAAGCAGCTCATACAACTCAATACCAGAAAAACAAACAACCCAGTCGAAAAGTGGGAAAAAGACCTAAACAGACACTTCTCCAAAGAAGACATACAGATGGCTAACAAACACATGAAAAGATGTTCAACATCACTCACTATTAGAGAAATAAAAATCAAAACTACCATGAGATATCACCTCACATCAGTCAGAATAACCATCATCGAAAAGTCTACAAATAATAAATGCTGGAGAAGGTGTGGAGAAAAGGGGACGCTCTCGCACTGTTGGTGGGAATGTAAATTGATACAGCCACTATGGAAGGCAGTGTGGAGATTCCTTAAAAAACTAGGAATAAAACCACCATATGACCCATCAATGCCACTCCTAGGCATGTACCCTGAGGAAATCAAAATTGAAAATGACACATATATCCATTGTTCATTGCACCACTGTTTACAATAGCTAGAACATGGAAGCAACCTAGATGTTCATCGACAGATGAATGGATAAAGAAGTTGAAGTACACACACACACACACACACACACACACACACACACACACACACAGTGGAATATTATTCAGCCATAAAAAGGAACACATTTGAGTCAGTTCTAAGAGATGGATGAACCTAGAACCTATTATACAGAGTGAAGTAAGTCAGAAAGAGAAAGATAAATATCATAATCTAACACATATATATGGAATCCAGAAAAATGGTTCTGAAGGTTTATTTACAGGGCAGCAATAGAGAAAGAGACATAGAGAATAGACTTATGGACATGGGGAGAGGGGAGGAGAGGGTGAGATGTATGGAAAGAGTAACATGGAAACTTCCATTACCATATTTAAAATAGACAGCCAACGGGAATTTCCTGTATGGCTCAGGAAACTCAAACAGGGGCTCTGCATCAACCCAGATGGGTGGGATGGTGAGTGAGATGGGAGGGAGGTTCAGAAGGGAGGGGATGTATGTATACTTATGGCTGATTCATGTTGAGGTTTCTCAGAAAACAACAAAATTCTGTAAAGCAATTATCCTTCAATTAAAAATAAATTAGTTTAAAAAAAAAAAAAAAGAAAAGATTTCCAATTTTGTTAGAAATAGTAGTGTGCTTAGGTTAAAAAACTACATTTTGGAAAAAAAAAAAAAACTACATTTTGAAATTGTATACAAAAATCATCTAGGAATGCTCTTTAAAAAAGTAAAGATTCAGCTCAGTTTGTGTCCCCCTTCACCTCTTACTCTTCTTCTTGACATAACGCTGGAGAGAGAAATTATGAGAAGAAAACACAGATGGGTAATAGCCACATGCTATGGATTTCCAGGTAGAAATATAGAAGAAGACTGGGCCCCAACTGCATCAGTCCTGAACTGCCTACCGTCATACTTTGTATGGAAGAGAAATATAACCCTCTTTTTTGAAATGCCATTGTTGTCTCTTTGAACACATGTATACAATCCAAATAGTAAAGAACTCATGGCTATATGCCAATTTTTCTTATTAGATGTCTTGAAAAGAGGACGAAAATCTACTTTTAAGAAAGCCATTCAACTCGGTTGTATTTGGTATTTTTCAAGCCACAATACCTACTGGCTTTGGTTCCCTGGGACAGGTAAAAGAGGAACTGTTCCACTCTTGTTTGGAGGAAAGCTAAGGAGAAACAGCTTGAATTGTTTTATTATCATTAAAACAATGACAATACAATCAGAGGTAAATCTCTCAATTTACTCTCATGTAATGATTTAGTGTTCATGTAACAAAACATTTTATTGAATAGGCATTTGCTGTGCAGAGGTTATCTGGAGTGAAGAAAGAACAAAGTAAGATCCCCTCTTTAGGAAACACCTTCCTTTAAGTGTTTGAAACAGTCTTAATAAAATGAATCATGATGGGAAACAAAAACCTTTTCCACTTTTTCTAATTGCTATAGTACTCAGTTATGGTGGTGCTAGTGGTAAAGAATCTGCCTGCCAATGCAGCAGATGCAAGAGAGCCGGTTCAAGCCCTGGGGTGGGAAGATCCCTTGAAGAAGGAAAAGAAAACCCACTCTAGTATTCATGCCTGGAAAAATCCCATGGGGTTATAGACAGTCAAACACTACTCAGCACTCGTCAGCAGAAACTCAGTTGCAATCAACAACAAAAAGAAATACCTGAAGGGGGGAAGAAACCTCCACAATTTCCAAATAAGGAAGTAAATTAAGGAAATTGTAGTACAACAAGACAAAGAATATTATATACTCAATAAAAAACAAGTATGGAGACTGTTATGCATACAAAAGAACATTGACAGCACAAAACAAAAACAATGTATATACACTCTTATATAAAACAAAGAATGCAAAACAAGGATCAGACAGGGTCATAAAATGAAATGGAATGTTTGACCTTTTTGTTCATATTTTACTATATATTACTAAATATGAAATGATGAAATAAACATGAACCTGGCAATGTATGTGTGTATTCTGAAAATTCCTATTGCAAAACACCTAAAATGCTGGATAAAATAGAAAATTTGCTTTTTTAACTTCATATTAAAATGAGTATTAAGCTTTCCTAAGCTTGCATAGAAGTGAGAAAAATTCTAAAAGGGCCAGGAATGAGAGCAGCAAGGAGGAAAGCTATCTTAATGGCCTAAAGCAGGAGTCGGAAAACTATAATCCACAAGCCAAATCCAGCTTATAATCATAAGCTAAGAATAGTTTTTAAATTTTAATAGTTGAAAACAAAAATGGAGAAATCCTAACAAATGAAAATTATATGAAACTCAAATTTCAGTGTCCATAAATGAAGTTCTTTACAATACACCTATGCTCATTCATTTAAAGCTTGTCTACAGATATTTTCATATTACAACAGCAGAGACTGTGTGACCTGAAAAGCCTAAAATATGTTCTATCTGGCCCTTCACAGAAAAAGTTTGCCAACTCTTGGCCAGTAGCTTCATTTTTAACGAATACACAAGGGGGACAGGAAACAAAGCCTCTGGCTCACACAGGGCAAGGAATTAAACTGGAGATGTGGTACAAAGGCATAAGAACAAATGAATACACACTTAATCAAAAGCAAACTAGAGAAATATATATCCCACAAAATCACATAACATAGACCCAGGCCTACTTACACAATAAATATTCATGGGCAGGGGACCAGGTAAAAAGAAGACTTTCCTTGGGCATTCGTAGCCACTACATAGTCTACATATGGATCACGGGCAGAAAAACTACCAAAGTGAAAATTTAATTTACACTGATATCAAGTAATCAATGTTCCCCACCCCATGCACAGCTGCTAATACAATTTTCTCATAAGAACAATAGCACCCATAAATAAAGTTCCAAAGAAGCTAAGTTAGCACTAAAAACAACAACAAATCACACAGTTACTCAAACCAATATTTCTTCTTAAAACAAGTGTTAGCTAAAACATTAAAGCATCACATAAAAAACAGCGAAGTGTTAATAAGCTACTGTGAAAACACCAGGACAAGTTTCAGAAGAAACCTGATACCCAGAGAAGTAAGGAGAATACTAGAGCACCAAACTGATTTTGAACTGAAGATATTTCTCAATTACAATTCCAAAAATGTGAGGTTC
Organism: Muntiacus reevesi; assembly: GCF_963930625.1. Lineage (NCBI taxonomy): Eukaryota > Metazoa > Chordata > Mammalia > Artiodactyla > Cervidae > Muntiacus > Muntiacus reevesi. The sequence continues at coordinate 89,938,436 of NC_089251.1, forward strand.
ATCTTGGGAGCCTACAAGGGCAAAGAAGGCAGAATTTAAGGCTCAAATCCATCCAAAAATCCAAGATTCTCTCCCATATAAAGTTTCAAAGAATAACTACACTCTAGAAGTAGGAATAGATCACTAAATCCTTACCATCCGGAGGGGAGTCCAATGCAAGTTACCTTGGTGCAAAGCAGAACATAATATTACAAAAAAGAAAGAAAGAAAGAAAGTCAGGGGGCTGGATCAAGGAGTAGAGGAGTTAAAATAAACACCATTCTGAAGAAGCTGTATTCATACCCAAAGCCTCAAAAGAATTTGCAGCCCGTATCTGGGTAGACCACATGAGTTTAGTTTAAAAAGTCCTTTATTGCCAGTGTCACTAGGTACCTGACAGAAACAGACAAAATTCAGCCCTGGAGAAAGAAACTTTCATTCAAGATTTCAAGGAATACACACAAATACACACATGCACACACATTTTTTTTCAAAGGTAACAGGCATGACAGAGTCAAACAACACTAGGGAAAAAAGGAAATAAAGATCCATGAGTATGAACTAGCAAAAAAACACCCACAAGACTTCAGCTGTTAGAATTAATAAGCAAAGATACTACAACTATTCTTTACCTGTTTTCAGAAAATAAAATTGTTGAAAATACCTTATAAAAATAAAAACTATTAAACTGGTAGATATAAAATGGATAAACAACAAGGTCCTAGTGTATAGCACAGGGAACTATATTCAATATCCTATACTAAACCACAATGGAAAAGAATATGAAAAACATATATATAGACAGATAGATATGTAGATTCATACACACACACACACACACACCCAGATTTGGGAAAAGAACAGAAATCCTAGAAATGGGAAAAAACTGAATTTTAATTTCAGTGTACATTACTGATAATGAAACACAACAGGAGAAAGAACTAACTGGAAAATAGATTGGAAGAAATTACACAGAATCAAGTCAGAGAAAAACAAAAAATATACAGCTGAAAATAACAAACATGGAGTTTAGAGTGAAATTAATCTAATACGCATTTAATTAAAGCTCCTGAAAGAGAAAACAGAAAGACTGAGGCAAGAAAAATAATTAAAGAAAAAATGGCTGAGAATTTTCCAGAACTGATGAAAGACATTAATCCACTGGTTCAAACATGCAATAAATCCAAAATATATAAACAAAAAGAAATCTACTCACCAACATCTCACAATGAAGCAGCTGAAAGTCTAGGACATGGAGAAAATTTTAAAGGAGACAAGTGAAGAAAGATAAATTACATTCAAAGTGGGAATCAGATGTATAGCTAATTTTAAACCATCAAAAAACAAATCTAGAAGATAGTGAAATATTGTGTGTAAAGTACTACAGTAAAATAACTGCAAGCTCAGAATTACATACCTACTTTTAAAAATAAGAGTGAAATAAAGAAATTTCAAGCCAAACAACAGAATTAAAAAAAAAAAAAAAACCTGAAAATGTTAGCTGCAGAGAGACTTCCATCAATGGAAATTACAAAGGACATTCTTCAGGCAAAAGATAAGTGATCTCAAATGGAAGGTTTGAGATTGAGGGAAAGAAGGAATAAAAAGCCAAAATGCAGGCTGCTAATATAAACTAACACTTATTTTGTGAAACTATAATAAGGTCTAGTAGGAACAAAAAGAAAACTAAAATGTAGAACAATGATATCACAAATCATGTGGAGGCTAAACAGAATTTTGGTGTTCTAAGGTCTTTACCCATGAGGAAAGTAAAAGTTAAATCAGCTTTAGAATTTCATAACTTAAGGATATATGTTGTCATTTATAGGGTCAGCACTGAAAGAACAGAAAGTGTGTATAACTTTCAAAGAGGGAGAAATAATTGAGAGATAGTGGATAAAGGATTTTTTAAAATTAAAGACAGGCAAGAAAAGGAGAGGAAGAAACAAAGAAGAGCCAAAAAACAGAAAATACAAATTAAGATGACAGATAAAAATTCAAATGTACTAACAGTAAATTAAATGTAAACAAACTGAATGCCCCTGTTAGTAAATATAATAACACTAATAATGGATCCAACTGGATTGTTTTAAATGCCCAGCCATATGCTCTTCACAAGAGACACATCTAAAAATTTATTTAAAAAAAAAAAACAGAAAATAATAAAAATACTAACCATACATACACACATACTAGCATAGTTCGTTTAGCATCACACAAAATATCAGGCAAACGATTACTACAGATAAAAGATCTTACAATAAGATTCAAACACCTAAGAACACAACTTCAAACTATTAATAAACAAAACAAAAAGTGATAGTAATATGCTTGGTATAATACACACACATGACCTTTATATATATAATTTTATATACCAAACCATACTATACTACATTCAGGTCATCAAACTTGCCATCATTAAATGTCCACCTTCAGAAGAATGGTGGAGTGTATACCTTAAGATATTTTCCTAGAGCAATGAAAATAAATGACTCACAAAGACATAAATGATTTGTAGCAACATAATGTTGAGAGTAAAATACAAGCCTCAGATATGTTTCCCTTTTCATAGTGGTCAAAAGCAAGGAAAAGTAAACAATACATTATATATAGTTAGACATAACTACAGAAAACAGAAGTAAATTATATACACCAAATATAGCATACTAGGTATTTCTTGTGCAGGAAAAGGCAGGGATATGATGAAACTGATCTACTCAGAGGACTTCAAAGTTGCTCATAATATCTATCTTAAGCTGGAAAGTAATACAAAGATACTTATTTTTATATTTTACAATTTTCATATATTATATATTTTAGTACACTTTCTATTTTATAACAAATGAAAAACATAAATAGTAAACTATGCCCAAGAGTCTATAAATATGATGTCAAAGTTTTTGATAAATAAATGTGTCCTGAAATATCTTTCAAAAAAGTAAAACCTGTCAAAATGTTAACCTCTTTCTTGGCAACAACACATCATTGTTGATGTGTATTTCTTCATTGTACCTCAACATTCTCCAAGTTTTCTAGACTGAACATATATTACTTTTATAATCAGGAAAAAAAAAAAAGTTAGTTTCCATAAAGTTAAAAATAGAAACAACAGCTCAAGGCAAGTGTTTGGAAAATTTTCTGACTTACTCTTCTCTGGAATTGCAACTGATTTTAATTAAAAAATATGGCTGCAATTTTAAAAACAACAACAACACTTTTATGTTCTACATAAGAGAAGTTCCAATAATGTAACTTTTGGAGTACTTTAGAAAATAGTGAAATACTGAAATGGTCACAGTGTTCTCAGGTCAAGAGCCCCATCAAAAAACAAAAGATGTGGATAACAAACTATTCTAACTACCCACAATTGAAATTGTATGTAGAAAAAAATTAGATATAGAAAAAAATTTACTGCTGCCTTTTATAAAGGCAAAAACATATGACCCCAAAAAACATACTGTACAAATTTGTAATTAACTGTCTACAGATGTTACATAGCATTGACCATTTCCATGCAAGATCAACAAAGGTCAACAAACAGGTAGGTAATTTAGTAAACTAAGATATTCTCAAGAGATAAAAGGTTGATATCTTCCGGTCTTCCTTCTCTTTATTCCCTGGAGTATGCTATATTCTCATAGCCATGGAAGGTGATAAAATCAAAAAACAATCATTTTAGTATCAGCTGTCATAAGAAGACTAAGTGTGAGGATGAGAAAAACCATGTAAAGAAAATAGGGGTAGGGGATTAAGAGGTACAAACTATTATGTAGAAATTAAACAAGTTACAGGATATATTACAGCACAGGGAATATAGTCAGTATTTTAGAATAACTATAAATGGAGTATAACATTTAAAACCTGTGCATCACTATGTTATACACCTGAAACTTTACACTGTAAATCAACTATACCTCAATAAACATAGATAGATAGTAAAAAGAAAAAAAAAATGACTAAAGGGGAAGTCGTGTCTTACATACTGTCATCAGAATATCTCAAAACACTAAAGGTGAAGGAAAACTAAGAGAATTGTCACCCACAGACTTACCCTAAAGAATGCCTAAAGGATGTTCTTAAAAAGAAAGGAAATGATAAATAAGTGAGTCTTAAAATATCAGGAAAAAAGGAAAAATAATAGAAAGAGAAAAAGCATGAATAAGTACAATAGACTTTACTACTCTTGAATTTCCTAAGTTATATTCAATAATCAAAGCAAAAATACAATATTGTCTGGTAGAGATTTCAACTTATAGAGAGAAAAATTTAAAGACCATATTATTATTCAAGGGATAATAAAGAGACGTGGAGAGGGTAAGATTCCTACACTTTAATTGGCAAAGCACTGATATCAGGAAATGCCTGTGGTGATGGAACAGTTCTACATCTTGATTGTGGCAAAAATACAGAACTTACACAAACGACAAAATGGCACATACTAATCCACACTCACACATTGTACCAACGTCAGTTTGCTGATTTTAATACTGTACTGTAATTATGTAAGATGTGACCAATGGAGAAAATGGGTAAACAGTACACAGGACTTCTTCATACTATCTGGGCAATTTTTATAATTCTAATTATTTAAAAATTTAAAGAAAGTTAACTAAAGATACAAGAAACCTATAGGAAGGAGGTAGTAGCTGACTGGGATCTGAATATAGTGCTGGATTTTACATAGAAGTACAGGCTAACCGAGGTCCTGACACATTCACAAGATAATCTAGGCAGGAAAAGAAAAATTGAGTAAAGGAGAAAAAAGACAACGAGATAAGAAAGATAGGTTGTGACAAGCTGTGGACAACCTTGATGGCTGGTCTATGTAATATGAAACTATTCTATACCCAATGGAAATCTTAGGAATAAGTCCAAACACTTAAGAATAAAGTTTCATTAACAGTATGGCAAATCAAAACTTATATTCAGAAAAAATAAAAATAACACTCATATAGGAAATACAAATGATATGGCTAAAAAAGATAACAGAGTATCAAATTTTAGGCAAATTTCTGTAAGTACAGAAGATTGAAAAATGGAACGACTCCAACCTGAGAAAATTTGAAGAACACTCATAATACGATAAAGCAGTGTCCTGTCATATAAAAGCAGTAATACCCCCAGAAAGCAGGTAGCATTAACCTTTCTTTTCCCCATGGATCTTCTACATGCATGCACGTATGCTAAGTCACTTCAGTCATGTCCAACTCTTTACAACCCTATGAACCACAGCCCACCAGGCTCTTCTGTCCATGGGATTCTCCAGGCGAAAATACTGGAGTAGGTTGCCATGCGCTCCCCCAGGGGATCTTCCTGACCCAGGGATTGAATCCCTGTCTCCTCACTGGCAGGCGGGTTCTTTACCACTAGTGCCACCTGGGAAGCCATGTTTCTTCTACATATGTGTCCAAATGATGAAAATCTCAAAGAAGAAATATCAAAAAACAATAAATATTTTTAAATAATTTGCTGTTTTTCAGTAACTATCATCTGACTCTTTGTGACCCCATGGACTACAGCACACCAGGCTCCTCTGTCCTCCACTATCTCCCAGAGTGTGCTCAAATTCATGTCCATTGAGTTGGTAAGGCTATCTAACCATCTCACCCTCTGCTGCCCGCTTCTCCTGTTGCCTTCAATCTTCCCCAACATCAGGGCCTTTTCCAAAAAGCCATCTCTTCGCATCAGGTAAGCAAAGTATTGGAACTTCAGCTTTAGCATCAGTCTTGCCAATAAATATTCAGGGTTCATTTCCTTTACAATTGACTGGTTTGATCTTTTTGCAGTCCAAGGAATTCTCAAGAGTCTTCTCCAACACCACAAATCAAAAGCATCAATTCTTCAGCACTCAGAATTCTTTATGAATTCACATCCGGACATGACTACTGGAAAATAAACCATAGCTCTGACTACACAGATAGTTTAAGGATATACAAGACACATATACATTTGTCAGTAAAGTGACATCTCTGCTTTTTAATACACCGTCTGCTGCTGCTGCTAAGTCGCTTCAGTCATGTCCGACTCTGTGCGACCCCATAGACAGCAGCCCACCAGGCTCCGCCGTCCCTGGGATTCTCCAGGCAAGAACACAGGAGTGGGTTGACATTTCCTTCTCCAATGCATGAAAGTGAAAAGTGAAAGTGAAGTCACTCAGCTGTGTCCGACTCTTCGAGACCCCATGGACTGCAGCCCACCAGGTTCTTCTGTCCATGGGATCCTCCAGGCAAGAGTACTGGAGTGGGTTGCCATTGCCTTCTCCAACACACCGTCTAGGTTGTCACAGCTTTCCTTCCATGGAGCAAGCGTCTTTTAATTTCAAGGCTGCAGCCACCATCCACAGTGATTCTGAAGCCCAAGAAAATAAAATCTGTCATTGCTTCCACTTTTTCCACTTCTATTTGCCCTGAAGTGATGGGAACAGATGCCATGATCTTAGTTTTTTGAATGTTGGGTTTTAAGCCAGCTTTTTCACTCTCCTCTTTCACCCTCATCAATAGGCTCTTTAGTTCCTCTTCACTTTCTGCCTAAGGTATCATCTGCATATCTGAGGTTGTTGATATTTCTCTAGGCAAACTCAATTTCAGCTTGTGCTTCATCCAGCCCTGCATTTCTCATGATGTACTCTGCATAGAAGTTAAATAAGCAGGGTGACAACATACAGCCTTAACGTACTCCTTTCACAATTTGAAACCACTCTGTTGTTCTATGTGTGGTTCTAACTGTTGCTTCTTGACTCACATACAGGTTTCTCAGGAGACAAGTATGGTGGTCTGGTACTCCCATCTCTTTAAGAATTTTCCACAGTTTGTTGTGATCCACACTGTTAAAGTGTAGTCAGTGAAGCAGAAGAAGATGTTTTTCTGGAATTCCCTTGCTTTCACCATGATCCAACAAATGCTGGCAATTTGATCTCTGGTTTCTCTGCCTTTTCTAAACCGAGCTTATACATCTGGAAGTTCTCAGTTCCACAAACTGCTGAAGCTGAGCTTGAAGGAGTTAAATAATTCATTGCCTGTTACTATTTTCTCAACTGTGTACTTTGTTTTTTGACTCAGTTTTTTTAAAATCTGAAGGGCATTTGAATATAAACCCATAAAATTTTCAAAGGATAAAAGAAATGAAAGTTCTTTGATAACTAAAAGAAATTAGGGTGATTTTTTTTTTAATGGTTAAAAAAACCAAAGGGCAAAAAAGGTCTAAGCTAGAGATCAATAAAGATGGTGTTATCTATCAATGTTTAATAAACATTAATACAAAGAAACAAACATTATTCAGGGTAATGGGCTAAACTAAATTTTATTGGCTGAGGTTTTCATGTAGCAATTTAACTTTCACTGTACCTACACTCAAAAATTAAAAATGAAAATTTTAGGAAAAGTTCTAATCTTACTGTCTCATTTATGGGAGTGGAAACTGTGATAATTTATTATTTAAATGAAATCTGCTTTAATATTTTGATACAGTCTAGAAAGGAGGCACAAAACTACAGTTTCATATATATCCTCTTCATTAGTCTTTCAATAAAAAAAATAAATAAAGTTTCCACAGGATATAACTATAAAATTTTTTTTTAAATTTTGCACTACATTGGCTCTCTCAATAACCACAGTTTATTTCTGAGAATAAAGTTCAATAGGATAAAATAAGGTAAAATCAGATATTCTTAAGATTAAGAAAACTGATTTTTACTCAATCTCAATGAAAGCCATCAGAGTTATTTTTAAATTAAAAGCATATCTGTATAAATATTAATGCTGGATTCAGATTCTTTTTTTTAACTTTGTAATATATACATAATATCTTTGAAAGAATCATTTGACCCTAAGATTTAGGTTGGAAACAATTTAAATATCCAATAGTATAAAAACGGTTCCATAAACTGTAGCACATTAATATAATAACAAAATCACTTAACAATACACTGTGTTCAGGCCTCAGTAGAAATGAAGAACAAAGATGTAAAGAGTAACTCTATATTTTCTCCCCACAGATCAAGGTAAGAAAATTTTATTTACTCTATTTTACTGTAAAAAGCATTTATATAGTACTGACCATCTGCCAGGCACCATTCTAAGTACTTTAAAGTATTACCTGATTGAATTTTCATATCATCTGAAGAAACAGACACCAAGAGGTTAGGAATGTTACCCACAGAGGGACAGAGTTAGGGTCTTAAACATACTGTCTGGCTGCAGAGTCCATTATGTAGTTTAAACCACTACACTCTTCTACCTGCTAACCAATGATTATAGCCTGGTGGTCTGTCTTTCCACATCTTTTTCCATGCTCAGGAACATACAGTTTTTTTTTTCTATAAAAAGAGACATTAAAAAAAACCTCAATACTGTTTAAAACTTGTTTACTTATGAAATTTCAAACGAGACAGTTTTTTCATATTTGCCTGTAATCATATAGTCAAATATATGTCCAAAACTCTCAAGTACAGCTCTGCTGGGTTCACTAATATCAGTTATCTCTCACACAAAATTTATTTCCAGAGTCTGAGTGAGGAGAGACTGGCTCCCTCTCCTGTCCATCAAATGAAGACAAGGAAACATCAGTTTCTTGTTTCCTCTGTTGTCCTCATTCCAGAAACTCTTCCATGTAACACATCTAGAAAGAGAACATTTTTTTTCCCAAAATTTGCTAACATATACCCAGAAAGGCTCCAGGCTATACCAGTTACCTCCAAATTCCTGCAGTCTTTTACAAATCCTAAATGTTATGCATTCTCTTGGGATTCTTAAGTCTTTTACTGAATCATATAAGTATCAGTGGGTATTCCTATTCTCCTTCCATTGCTACAAGACCACCACAGCGGATCCATTACAAATTTAACTTCAGGAATGCCCTAATCTCCAATTCACATTTCATCATCATTTACAGAAAACAATGGTTTCAACTGAATTTATTGTGGATTTTACCAAATTATTTTAACTTTTCTATGGTTTCAGAGTCTAAACTTAGATGTTTTGGCTATTCTTCAAAGTCTCTGCTTATATAATCCTCACTCACCTTCATTCAAAATTTAAACAGTGGCCCTTCCTTTCCTATATCAGAACGACAGCAAGATATGCATTTCCCCGTTTCTCAGAACACCTCATCAAATCTAGAAAAAAAATCATTTAAAATTCCAAAACACATATTTTTCACTAAAAAAATAAGATGATGAAATATAAAAATATCCTAAATTCATTCTTACCGATGAACTCATTCATATTCAACTACAGAAATGATTAGGTCTTTCAACTGACCTAGCTGGATTCATCAAGGAGAGAATAAGCACTAAATGGTTATCTAGAAGAGACTACCAAAGACTCCTAATAGTATATAGTTCTTCTTAAGATAATAAATAGATGGCATAGTAGCTCCCAAATATATTTTGAGGGATATTTTATGATTTTGTTGTTGTTGCTGTTTGTTTAGTCACTAAGTCGTGTCCGACTCTTTTGTGACCCCATGGACTGTGGCCCGGCAGGTTACTCTGTCCATGGGATTTCCCAGGAAAGAATCCTGGAGTGGGTTACAATTTCCTTCTCCAGGGGATCTTTGTAACTCAGGGATCAAACTCAGGTCTCCTGCATTTGTAGGCAGATTCTTTACCACTGAACCACAAGGGAAGTCCCACTGTATGATTTGACCTCATACAAAGAGGTAAGTTTCCAATTTTTAGAGGTATTTGACTGTAGACTAGTCAACTCTTAAATGGATTATTAGACAAGATGACTTTTGTAGGTCCTTAACAACTATGAAGTTCTGATAATTCTCCAATTTAGCTCTCCTTGACCATTCCACCAACAGTGATCTCTCCCTGCACTGTGAAAACCTTTACTACACATTGCCTAAAATATTTACTTGCTATTTATATACTACCATTTTTGTTTCTTTCTACACATAATTGTTTGTCTTCTCACGTAGACTATAATAATACTAAAGGCAGTATCCTAAGCTTTTAATAATTTTTTGGCATTGAACTTGCACGGTACTTTCAGTTCAGTTCAGTCACTCAGTGTGTCCGACTCTTTGCAACCCCATGAATCGCAGCACACCAGGCCTCCCTGTCCATCACCAACCCCCGGAGTTTACTCAAACTCATGTCCATCAAGTCACTGATGCCATCCAGCCATCTCATCCTCTGCCGTCCCCTTCTCCTCCTGTCCCCAATCCCTCCCAGCATCAGGGTCTTTTCCAATGAGTCAACTCTTCGCATGAGTTGACCAAAGTACTGGAGCTTCAGCTTCAACATCAGTCCTTCCAATGAACACCCAGGACTGATCTCCTTTAGGATGGACTGGTTGGATCTCTTTGCAGTCCAAGGGACTCTCAAGAGTCCTCTCCAACACCACAGTTCAAAAGCATCAATTTTTCAGCACTCAGCTTTCTTCACAGTCCAACTCTCACTGTGCACATACTATTAAATATTTCTAAGTATAAGGAGGAGTTTTTTGCTTTCCTGATACCCCAATGATATATTTAAATGTGAGAAACCTCTTTTAACTTTTTTATTATTTTAAAATATTTTTAAATATGTGGGCTAACATTTGCTCCTTGCTGGGCAATGATCTTGGGATGATTCTGATCTATACCTTATTGGATAGATATTAGTATTCAGAAGCAATTTTAATTTTCTATTTAATGAGGCTTATACAGTATTCTACTGCACAGGGTGGATTTGTTGATGATTTAAGGAAGAAAGCAGTATCAGATGAATATCATATGTTTTGTAGTTGAATAAGGAGGGACTGCCCTCTTAGCTATTATGAAGACAAGGGGTGAGGACAGAATTCATGAACAGCCTTTTAGTAAGCAAACAGAAAAATCAAAGTCCTATTATTTTTCTTTAGCTGCTCTGAATGCTGTTCTGCATGCAAAATTGTTTCTTCATCCCTGCTTCTCAGGTTACTAAAAGTCAGGGCAAACGATAAACCAAATTCCTTCTCTCATTGAGTTGAAGACTCTAAAAAGTACATATTAAAAACACTCTCCATTTCAGCAGGACTCCCTTTACTGGTGCCACATTAGAGACCACTGCCCACCTGTATTATAATTTACACTCACAGAACAGAACTTCTACAATTTAGCAGACTATACTGTACACTCTTATGCAACCAGCATACCATCCACAGAAATCATTTCTAAGGTGGAAAAGCTTTTGGATGGAGACAGCCACAAGCAGAACACACTATGTCTTTATATTCAAAGAAAAAAATCAATAAAGTTACCAGTAAAAGTTCTTACATGAGTTGTTAATAAAAAGTATTGGTTGTTTCTGTTTGTGTTATTCAACTGCCACACACAATCTGGCTACCTAAGAAGCAAATGTACTCTGCAGAGGCCTAGCAAAAGCCTATCTTTTCTTTTCTTTTTTTTTTTTTGAAAGAAAATGATATAGTGTCTCCCCAGTACTTTACGTCCCTGTAATCAGAAAATGCCAAATTAGGAAAATCTGCTCACAAGAAACAGAAAGATGCAGTGTATAGAAGGATCAGGTTGCATGGCTTCTCATTTTTTTATTGTGGTATTTTGTGATAAATGTATTTTTGTAGATGCATTTGTTATTCTTCATTAGTTTTGTAAATGCGGCATATAGAAATCATCTGAACTACTAGATTAGCTTTTAAATGCCGTTTTAAGCAAATGTGGAATCAGCAAATTTATAAAAATATTTTATATTATAAAAATGTTTATATGTAAAATTAAATTCTTCAAGTAATGTTTAATGTATTGAGTGTTCATAGGAGAATATGATATAATACATTTAAAGTGTGAAATGTTAGCTCCCATCCTGCACTTATTCCCTTTACCCCAATCTATCCCCAATCCCAAAGCCTTTATCTAATACTATTAACAGTGCCAAAACATTACAATTCTAATTAATTTTCCATGTTTAACCCTTTCAAAATATAAAGTCATATCAATGGCCCCCAAAGTTCTGTTGTCCAAATTAAAAACGTCTTTCGGCCCTTCAACTACTCATCATAGCCAGCGGTGTTCTGCTGAATAATTACTCTACTTCCACTTCCCTGAAGGTGTTTTGCTTCACTGATAGCCTATTACAGTGCTGCACCAAAAGCTAAGTATTACATTCCATGTGTATTCCAAACAGAATACCCTCATTCAGTAATGAACTATCCATGCAGCCTTTTTTTTTTAATGAACAGATTCCCACACACACATACACAAACACACACAATGCTTATAAACTTTTCTCACACTAAACTTAACAGTTAATTATTATAGATTTAAAAGCAGTGCAATATACTCAAGATAAAATTTCAACTCAAGGCAAAAATTTACTCTATTGGATGAAGCCAGATTTATCACCCTATAAAGAGTATTCAGAATCTTGTTTCTGATATTCATCCTATTCACTGTATCTTTAGTCTGATTTAAAAAGTCAATATTCAACACAAAGAACTCTACTATACAACAGCAGCAATCTTCTGTTTGTACAGATTCATTTATCACTGTACTCTATATTCAACCAGTTTCTACTTATTGGTCTTTATACTCAACTAAAACTTCTTCACTTTGTATGAAAGCGTTAAGTCGCTCAGTCTTGTCTGATTCTGTGCAACCCCATGGACTATAGCACATCAGGCTCCTCTGTCCATGGAATTTTCCAGGCAAGAATACTGGAGTGGGTAGCCATTTCCTTCTCCAGAGGATCCTCCCAACCCAGGGATCAAACCTGGATCTCTCACTTTGCAGGTAGATTCTTTACCATTTGAGCCACCAAAGAAGGCCTCACTGTGTATAAACAGTGACTAAAATGCCAATCAGGGCTTCCCTGATAGCTCAGTTGGTAAAGAATCTGCCTGCAATGCAGGAGACCCCAGTTCAATTCCTGAGTCAGGAAAATCCGCTAGAGAAGGGATAGGCTACCCACTCCAGTATTCCTGGGCTTCCCTCATAGCTCAGCTGGTAAAGAATCTGCCTGCAATGTGGGAGACCTGGGTTTGATCCCTGGGTTGAGAAGATCTCCTGGAGAAGGGAACGGCTATTTCCACATAGTGGGATCTCCTAAGTGATCACAGTTGTATGACTTTCCAATATTTAGAAATTAAGAGAATTCACGCAAAATCCGTATTTCCAATATCTCTTGGGGAAAACAATTAAGGTCTAGTAACACTGAGCCCCAATAAAATAATCAGCTACAGCTGAATAGTAGCTAATCCCTTTAGAACTGCACAGTTCTCACCACACTTATTTACACACCTGGTCAATTCCTGGAGTTAACTGAATATGTGACGTCTGCCCCAAGACGACCTAGCCCTGTCCATATCCGTGACCTTGTCCTCCAACCTTTTCACTGTGATCTCTGAAATCTTCTTCTGTGATCATCAACTCTTACATACTCTTCTGTGTTGTATGATAAATGTGTGTATATATTTCCAAGCAGAAAAAAAATTTTTTTTACATTTTTGAAATAATTCTTTCAGAATTTAGGAAATATAGGATTACTTCTCAAGCTAAGTAAGAGAGAAAAGAACTCCCAAGCTAGCTAATTAAACAATTACAGTAGGAGAAAAGGCAATCTAAAGCATATTAACTATATTTTTGCCCTAGAAAAAAAATTCTAATGCTCAAGTGAAACTCTCAGGAGGAAAGAGCAATACAAGTAACAATGCTACACCAATCAACCCTAAAGGAAAAATGCTGGCACCATATCAAATCACTAAATGAAACTAAATAATCCCAAAGTGATGTCCTAACATAGCAAACAACACAATAGCACATTCATCATGACTTTGCAATACTATCACTAATCACAACATCCTACAAAAATCAACTTTTTTTATAAAGGAAAATATATCACAGTGTGAAAAAGCAAAATAGCATGGCTAATATTTTTTCATAGTTCTAAAGCATAAAATTATGTGTTTACAGATGTATGTGCATAGATGTGTGTGTGTGTATGTGTGTGTATATATATATATATGTGTGTGTATAAAACAATGTAACTTAAATAAGTCAAAGGTTTTTAATTATCCATAATCCCACATCACTATTATATAGAATATCTACTACTCTATTCCTCACTATATCCAATTGTAATGTTTAGCTCTAATGCACAAATGCGACGTGTACAGGAGTCAAATTCATAATACAATATAAGGATTATCCAATAAATGGTGTTGCTAACTTGGAAAGCAATTTAAATTTTTACTTTACAGTGCACAACAAAATAATTTCCAAATAGATTAAAGAGTTAAACTAAGGGATAAAAACACTCAAACTATTTAAAAAATCAGATCAAATATAAATATCCAAACATAAAAACAAGAATAAATCACAAAGAAAAAAGAATAAAAGATACACTGTGAAGTAAACACAAATTAATGATTACAAAAAAAAAAAACAAAAAAACCTAGGTACTATCTCCCAACAGAAAAGAAGCATGAACAAGGGAAATGAACACACAATTCACAAAAGAGAAATATAACTAGTGGATAAACACATGTTAAAATGTTTACTTCTAACTAGCAATTAGAGAAATGCAAAGTAAAGCAACGCCTATTAAATTTTAAAATGCTCAAAAAAAAATAATACATGCTACTGGCAAGGGCACAATGAAACAAACTCTGTGAAAATATCAGTAAAATGTGAAAAATCAATTTAGAAAACAATTCTTTAATGTGCAGTAACAGTTTTGAAGATATTTATGTTGTTTAACTCAATAATTCCACTTCTCAGTATCCATCTTAAAGAAATGATCTTAATATGGAAAAGGCTATGGGCACATTGTTGATATTTGAATATTAAAAAAACTAAAAACAATCTAAACATCCATCATTTAGTAAAAATAATTAACATATAGCATAATCACTCTCTACATGAATAAAAAACATTCATTACAAGTGATGTTTACATGGAATAGATAACATGAAAACACTTAGAAGTAAATATATAAAATAAGATACACAACTACATATATAGTATAGTTGAGAATGTTTACAGAAGCATAGCCATGGAGACCAAAATTCTTGAGGAAAACAAGCAAAACTTTAATAAGAGTAGTCTTTTACATTCTTAGTTTACCCTCTACTTCTTAGTACCCACACGTTACATCTGGTAAGAGTCTACACTAACTAGCCCCTGGAAGTATATCCCAAGCTTTGTAATTAATTTACACCCTGGCTTCCCAATGAAGGAAATGGGATGTGAACAAACTTCTTTAAACTGTCCAACTAGAATGAATTGTACTCTCTTTGGTATATCTGTTGATATGTCCTTTTTTATTTTATAGCATTTATTTTATGCCTCATTAACTTATTAGCTCAATAGCAAATTATAAAATACAAAACTTGACTCTCAGACCAAATATTAAGGTCCTTAACAAAAAGTACTCTGTCAGCCAGCAGGTGGAGGTGCAGGGATTCTAAACACAGGAGGACATTCCTGGCCACCTGTCTTCCTGCCCCCAAACTGGTGAAGAAAATAGTTAGGATCATATACCGTTTCATTTTGCTGTTGTGTTATTTTAATATCACTCCATTCCTATTGCCATTAAGATTCTGAGGCCTCAGTGAGAACCACTGGTGTAATTAAAAACAAAAAAAAGTTTGGATTCAGACTATCACCTGACTCTGGTCCCTTCTAACTTTCCAGCACTAAATGTCTTTAGCTCTTAGAGCTTCAGCATCCTCACCTACAAAAAAGGAATAACAATGTTTGCCTTACACATTTCTACAAACAGAAAATTAGCAAACATAGGTAAAACATAGGTAGAACAATATCTTGAAGCTGACCCAAATGAAAATTTCAACTTCCCTTTAATAAATTGCTCAAGTGTCACCCACTGGGTTAAGCGCTGAAATACTGTTCCAGGGCAGTGTAAGTTGGTGAATAAAACAGATGTGGGGTACGGGGTCTATTCCAGTGAAGAACACACAATTTTGTAAGAATAAAAACAAAGTTTAAATAAATAGTCACACTTACAAAATTTAGAGTAAGATATCATCATAAACACTATAAAAGAAAAGTTGACAGTTTTATTAAATAGTGTAGGGAATCTAACTTAGTGTCAAGAAAGACTGTTTTTAAAAGATGATATTTAGGCTAAAGTCTAAAGAGACATGGAAGGAGACAAAAGATAAGAACAATCTCCACCAAGAAAGTGTATGATTCACCTGTGGCTGATTCATGTTGATGTCTGACAGAAAACAACAAAATTCTGTAAAGCAATTAGCCTTCAATTAAAAAATAAATAAATTTTTAAAAAATGAAAGTGTATGATTGAAGGTCCAAAGACAAGAAAGAATTGGCAGATTAAAAAAATAATAATCCAGTGGCTGCAATATACTGAGGAACCACGAGAAAGACTCAAGATGAGACTTTAAAAATAGAGGCAGCTATCACATTGGCAAACTACAGCCATGACCCAAATTCAGTCCATAGTCTTTCATACAGTCCTAAAGCTAAGAATGTTTTTTTTTACATTTTTAAGGATTGTACAAAAAACATGATAAAACAATGAGACACCACTATCCACCTATTAGAATGGTCAAACTCCTGAACAATGACAATACCAAATGCTGAGGAAGATGTGAAGTAATAGAAACCTTCATTCATTACTAATAGGAATACAAAGGGCTTCCCAGGTGGTGCTAGTGGTAAGGAACCCACCTGCCAATGCAGAAGACATCAGACATGGGTTCGATCCCTGGGTCAGGAAGATGCCCCTGGAGGAGGGGATGGCAACCCACTCCAGTGTTCTTGACTGGAGAATCCCATGGACAGAGGAGAATGGCGGGCTACACAGTTGATAGGGTCACAATGAGTCAGACACAACTGAAGTGATTCGGCATGCACGCACAAGAATACAAAATGGTATAGCCACTTGGAAAACAGTACGGCAATTTCTTACAAGACTAAACATACCCTTGCCATACAATTCATCAATTGCACTACTTAGTATCTATCCAATGGAGCTGAAAACTTATGTCCACACAAAAACCTGCACAAGTGTTTCCAGCAGCTTTATTTATCACTGCCCAAACTTGAAACCACAGTGATGTCCTTCAGTAGATTAAATATACTGTGACATATCCAAGCAGCAGAACATTATTCAGCACCAAAAACAAATGAGCTATCAAGTCATGAAAAATCATGGAGGAAACTTAAATTCATATTATTAAGTGAAAGAAATCAATCTAAAAAGACTACATACTTTACAACTATATGACATTATTCTGGAAAAGGCAAAATGATGAAGTTAATAAAAAGATAAGTGGGTTTGCCAAGGGTTGCAGGGGTGAGTGAAGAATAGGCAAAGCACAGAGAATTTCCAAGGCAGTGAAAATATTCTGGATGACACTATAATAGTAGATATATATCATTATACATTTGCCCAAACCCACAGAATGTACAGTAGCAAACTATGATGTAAACTATGGACTTTGAGTGATATGATGTGTTGATATACATCCATCAGTTGAAATGGTAGAGGGTAATGGAGGTGGCTGATAATGGAGGTGGTGGCTATGCACATGTGGCAGTAGCACAGATATGAGAAATCTCTGTAGCCTTCTCTCAGTTTTGCTGTGAATCAAAAACTTTTTTTTGGTTCAAAAAAAACAAATTTTTTGCCGCCCCCAAAAAATCTTTTTTTTGGTTCAAAAAAAGCAAATTTTTTTGCCCCCCAAAAAAATCTTAGAAGAAATTAATGTTTAAAAAAACAGGCTTTTACTTTCAGAAAGACAGATGTATTTTTTCCTATTCTTGCTGCTAACTACAGCTATAAATTCTAAACATTACATAGAGATTGTTAGAGGAGGAAAGAATGCAGTAGACCATCAAGGGACCCAACAAACAATGTGGCAGTAAGTTCTCTGGGTTTTATTTTGACTTCTATATACCATACTGGTACTAGGGAAGCCAGCAACCTGGAAAAGCCAATGAAAGCTGACCAAAAGAAAGCCAAAAAGTTCCCTGTCTCTAGCCAGAGGACCAGGAAAGGAGCAGTCTACCAAGACAAAACTTACACAGTAACCACTCTATTCTAGCCAAACACCACAGAAGAAACTGCAGCCCCACTCACCACCACCTCATCAAAAGCCTACCGAGGAGCCAAGACTTCCACCCCTCCAGACTATAATGAGGTGCTCTAACTCCTCCGTCATTTACAGATGCTGTCAGAAAAGGCAGAGTAGGGAGCCAGGGCAGTTACAAGGAACCCCTGCACAGTGTCAATGGAGACTGTATGATAGAATGGAAAAGAGAAACAATTCACAGTTATATGTTGATATTCAACACCCCTACCTCAACAACTGATAGAACAAGTAGACAAGAAATCAACAAGGATATAGAACAACTCAAAATGACATCAGCCAACAAGATCTAATTGACATTCATAGAATACTCCTTACAGTAAGAACGGAATATTCACTCTTTTCAAGTACTCACAAAACATAGACTAAGGCAGACCATATTCTGGGCCATAAAACACATTTAAACGAATTTAAAATAACTGAAATCAGAGGGTGTGATCTCTGAAAATAATAAATCTCCACACATTTGGAAACTAAGCAAAACACTTCTAAAACACATGGGAAAAGAGGAAGCCTCAAAGGAAATTCAAAAATACACTGAGCTGAATGAAAATGTAAATAAAGTGCTTCAAAATTTGTGGGATACAGCTAAAGTAGTAGGTAAATTCATAGCACTATATGTATGCATTAGAAAAGAGGAAAAATCTCAAATCAATTAAGTTCAAGAAACGAGAAAAGCAAAATAAACCCAAAACAAGCAGAAGGAAGAAAATAATTGCAAACACACAAATCAACTAAATTGAGAACAGGAAAATAGTAGAGAAAAATCAATAAAACAAAAAAGGTGGTTCTTTGAAAATATTAGTAAAATTGACAAACCTGGCAAATTTCTAACAAGATTGACAATGAAAGAGAAAAGGCATAAATCAGGAATGAACTAGGGGATATCATCATCGATTATGCAGGCCATACTGCTATACAAACAGCTCTACACAACTTAGATGACATGAACCAACTCCTCAAAAACTGCGCACAAGAAACAAAATGTGGTACATCATAACGTGAAACACTGTCTCAACAACAAGCAAAAAAAGTCAGTCCAAAAAAGTCACATACTATATTATTCTATTCATAGAAAATTCTCAAAATGACAAAAACATAAACAATTAGGAGTTAGGAATGGTGAGATAAGGAGAAGCATGAGGTTCTTTGCAATTGATGCAATAATTCTGTATCTTGCTTGCAAATTGAGGCGGTAGGTACAGGAATCCACAGATGTGAAAAAATACCATATTAATTCTACACACATATATCAATGTCAACTCCCTGGTGTAATATAATTATGTAAGATGTAATCACTGGGGAAAATGTGTGAAAGGTAGTATATGAAGCCTCTTTGGATTATCTTTGCAATTTTGTGCCAATCTATATCGCAAGAGTAAGAAGTTTATATATACATATGTGTGTGTGTGTGTGTGTGTGTATAAAACATACATAAATGACACTATGTGGCCCCCAAAGCCTAAAATATTTACAACTAGTATCTGCCCTCTTGCCCTTGAAATAAAATATATGTCCACACCTGATGTAGAGTATATGGAGAATGGATAGAATGACAAAAACAGAAACAGGAAAATAATTTGAAACCATTTCATCTTTCCTGAAAATCCTACACATATGCTAACATAAGCTAAGTTAAAAAAAACAAAAATCTTTAAATTTAAGAATCAATGTCATCTAGAGACTAGTATTGGCTTCCCAGATGGTGCTAGAGGTAAAGAACCCACCTGCCAATGCAAGAGACACAAAACACATAGGTTCAATCCCTGGGTTGGGAAGATCCCCTGGAGAAGGACAAGGCAACCCACTCCAGTATTCTTACCTGGAGAATCCCATGGACAGAGAAGCCTGGAGGGTCCATAGGATGATCGCAAAGAGTTGGACATGAGTGAAATGACTTAGCATTCATGCATAGAGACTAGTATTATCCAAGTATTCACTGAAAAAGTGAATGAAGAAAACTACGATTAAATACATGGATAATAATAAAACAACAGCCAATCTTTACTCAACCTTCAATTAATAAACCTTAAATTAAGTTTATCACCATAAACTGTCAATCACAGAAGTTGCTTGCCAAAGCCTCACTACTAAAAAGTGGAAAAGCCAGGACTCAAAATTCAGGCAGTCTGATCAAATCTTGCATTTCTATTCCATTCCATTGTTCCATCCAAGTTCAGTTCAGTTCAGTCACTCAGTCCTGTCTCCTGTCTGACTCTTTGCAACCCCATAGACTGCAGCACACCAGGTCTCCATGTCCATCACCAAGCCCCAGAGTTCACTCAAACTCATGTTCATTGAGTCATTGACGCCATTGAACCATCTCATCCTCTGTCAGCCCCTTCTCCTCCTACCTTCAGTCTTTCCCAGCATCAAGGTCTTTTCAAATGAATCAGCTCTTCGCATCAGGTGGCCAAAGTACTGGAGATTCAGCTTCAACATCAATCCTTCCAATGAACACTCAGGACTGACTTGCTTTAGGATTGGCTGGTTTGATCTCCTTGCTGTCCAAGGGACTCTCAAGACTCTTCTCCAACACCACAGTTCAAAAGTATTAAGTCTTAGGCACTCAACTTTCTTTATAGTCCAACATTCACATCCATACACAACTATTGGAAAAACCATAGCCTTGACTAGACGGCCCTTTGTTGGCAAAGTAATGTCTCTGCTTTTTAATATGCTGTTTAAGTTGGTCAGATCTTTTCTTCCAAGGAGGAAACATCTTTTAATGGCTGCAGTCACCATCTACAGTGATTTTGGAACCCAAAAAAAGAAAGTCTGCACCTGTTTCCACTGTTTGCCCATCTATTTGCCATGAAGTGATGGTACCAGATGCCATGATCTTAGTTTTCTGAATGTTGAGCTTTAAGCCAACTTGTTCACTCTGCTCTTTCACTGTCATCAAGAGGCTCTAGTTCTTCTTCACTTTCTGCCATAAGGGTGGTGTCATCTGCCTATTTGAGGTTATTGATATTTCTCCCAGCAATCTTGATTCTAGCTTGCGCTTCATCCAGCCCAGCATTTCTCATGAGGTACTCTGCACATAAGTTAAATAAGCAGGGTGACAATATACAGCCTTGACGTACTCCTTTTCCTATTTGAAACCGGTCTGTCGTTCCATGTCCAGTTCTAGCCGTTGCTTCTTGACCTATGTACAGATTTCTCAAGAGCCAGGTCAGGTGATCTGGTATTCCCATCTCTTTCAGAACTTTCCACAGTTTACTGTGATCCACACAGTCAAAGGCTTTGGCATAGTCAATAAAGCAGAAATAGATGTTTTTCTGAAACTCTCTTGCTTTCTTGATGATCCAGCGGATGTTGGCAATTTCATCTCTGGTTCATCTGCCTTTTCTAAAACCAGCTTGAACATCTGGAAGTTCATGGTTCACGAATTGTTGAAGCCTGGCTGGGAGAATTTTGAGCATTACTTTGCTAGCGTGTGAGATGAGTGCAATTGTGTGGTAGGTTGAGCATTCTTTGGCATTGCCTTTCATAGGGACTGGAATGAAAACTGACCTTTTCCAGTCCTGTGGCCTCTACTGAATTTTCCAAATTTGCTGGCATATTGAGTGCAGCACCTTCACAGCATCATCTTTTAGGATTTGAAATAGCTCTACTGGAATTCCATCACCTCTACTAGCTTTGTTTGTAGTGATGCTTCCTAAGGCCCACTTGACTTCACATTCCAGGATATCTGGCTCTAGGTGAGTGATCACACCATCATGATTATCTGGGTCATGAAGATCTTTCTTGTACAGTTCTTCTGTGTATTTTTGCCACCTCTTCTTAATATCTTCTGCTTCTGTCAGGTCCATACCATCTCTGTCCTTTATTGAGCCCATCTTTATATGAAATGTTCCCTTGGTATCTCTAATTTTCTTGAAGAGATCTCTAGTCTTTCCCATTCTATTGTTTTCCTCTATTTCTTTGCACTGATTACTGAGGAAGGCTTTCTTATCTCTCCTTGCTGTTCTTTGGAACTCTGCATTCAGATGGGTATATCTTTCCTTTTCTCCTTTGCTTTTCGCTTCTCTTTGTTTCACAGCTATTTGTAAGGCCTCCTCAGACAAGTAGGGATGCAAGAAATTAAATTTAAGATCGAAGTGAAATAGCTGGACCTGAATTGATATAAATTTAGTTGACCTTCAAAAAAGAACTAAAAAGGAAAACCTATGAAGACACTGTTGTTCTAAGTATAACTAATTGAAGAGTAGAAGATGTTATAATTTCGTATTTATTGGGTATTATATAACAGTTAGCAATCGGAATGCCTACACTTACGAAGTCTAAAAATACTAAATTCTAAAATTCCATTTTACTCAGAGACAAAATATAACTATGACACAAACGATATATAGATGTAGCTGTAATTTGGGCTGCCTCTGGCAAGGGTATGAATTAAATACTTTCTAAAAACCTCTTCCTAAGTAACCTAAAATCTCTAATTAAAATTTGTTTTTTTTTTCCATTTATTTTTATTAATTGGAGGCTAATTACTTTACAATATCGTAGTGGTTTTTGTCATACATTGACATGAATCAGCCACGAATTTACATGTATTCCCCATCCCGATTCCCCCTCCCACCTCCCTCTCCACCCGATTCCTCTGGGTCTTCCCAGTGCACCAGGCCCGAGCACTTGTCTCATACATCCAACCTGGCTAATTTTATAAGTGAATATCTGTTACTTTTGCAAACTTCTCTAAAACAAAACTACACATTGTTCAGAAGAGAATTTTGATATACACTTAAGTTTCAAATTTCCTCCCCAAAATAAGTAAACAAAGTTGAGTGATTATACCTAATAGACACAGTAGCGGGAAAGTCAATCTTTAAAAGAACAAAGGGGGTGCAAGGCTAAAAAGAAGTGTAACCATCTGGCAACCATACAATATTTTAGAAAATGTTAATGTTCTAATTGAGATCTAACTGAGTTTGATTTACTTGTCAAGATAATTGCTTCAGTATTAATTAAATATGTTGCCAACAGCTGCAGAGAAAGCTAAACCTTACATTCTGTTGATTACATAGGATACACATCACTCACTTCTTCAAGTCAACATTGCTAGGCTCATGTTACTCTCAAAATAGCTCTTCTTATATTGATTATTAACATCTCAGATTTTGACAGAATTTTCTCCATAGATTTAAAGCTAAAATTTCTTAAATCTTGAGGGGAAATTGGTGAGGATATTCCAGAGATTAGTCAGAAAATTATTTGGTATCAACGATACTCAATTCTGAACAACTTTTTTGGAGGAGAAATTTTAGTTTTACATTTCCATATCTAGACACTATTATTATCTGTATTTTATTGACCGACAAAATGAACATCAGAAACCACCTTTATCTATTTTTCTCAACAAGACTTCTCTACTTACAAGGATTTTTATAAATTAAAACAAAAGTTGGCACATCCATTGCTTCATATTATAAAATAAATTCAGGATTTATCGGCATCCATTAAGTTTTCCCCCATATACTGAATATAAATTCTGCTACAGAATCAAATTATCTTTCCTCATGAAAAGGTGGAGAATAGCTAGCTAATCAATATATTTCTAGAAAATTAGCTGTGCATGCATATATTTATATATAGCTTTAGATCATACTGCTAACTTTCAAGTTACTCATTATTTTCTTAGTTCTTTTAACTTTGTTTCATTGGTTCTTCTTTCTAAGTTATAATCATTAGGGTAATTCTCCTCCAAATTCTTTCCAAGTTTAACTTCTGGTAACACAAAGAAGTAAGAGAATTCCAGTCTAGCCAGAGCAGGTTACATGAGTTATACATATTTATACATCAGTGCATCTCTACACCTCATTTTCATGTTTCATTCTCCCTTCATTTACTCAGTCATGAACAATTAATTACTTCTGAAGCTCCCTCTCTACATCAGGCACTGATCTCTACTCTCTGAAGGTTTACAGTCAAATGAACAATACAGACATGAAGCAACTAAAATGCAATGTGGAAGGTCTTCTGATAAGAATGCCATGTAAGTACACAGAAATGGTGCTTAATAGAATTAGGAAGTAGTATGGTGAAGAAACACCTTAGAAAAAACTCAACAAAGGAAACAACATTTATGCTGAAATCATTAGGAGTTAGTTAGGTCAAGAGTGAAGTGAAAGGATAAGACCCACAAAGAGAGGGGGGGATAAGTATTCAGACCTGAACAGTGAAACTAAAATACATCTTACATTATCTAAAATAAAAGGAGCTCAAAATTCCTGGAAAGCAGAAGTGGAGAATTATGAAAGATAAGCAAGAGAGGTAAGGTAAGAGTCTGGATTTTACTCTAGCAGCTAAAACACAATATATGCTTAATCCTTCAATTTTTAATGTTATAAAGATTATTCTGGCTGCTGAGTAAAGAATGAATTTGGAAGGGAATAAGAACGGAAGTAAGGGAAACAGATCAGGATTCTATTCCAGAAACCCAACAGTGAGATTATAGCAGACTAAATGAAGCAGTGGCTGAAGGAATGGCAAAATAAGAAAAGATTAAAGAAACATTTATAAAGTAAAATTGATACATCTTTACAACTAATTGTATGTGGGAGATGATAGAGGAGAAAGGAATCACTTACAGCTTGAGAGTTTAGTTCTCATGTTCAACCAGAAAAGAGTTAAGTCTTCTACCTCATCTTTTTGTTTTTTAAGTTGCTTCAATTTTTCCATTATTTAAAAATTTCTTCATTATGAAAGTTTTACAAACAGACATTAACAAAAAGCAGAAAACATAATCACCCATATCTCCATCATACAAAGACAACCATTACAAACATTTTGATGTATATTATTTCAGCACTTTTACAAATGAATGTTATTTACTTCACTTAGAAGAGTGGGATCACACTATAAACACTTTGATAATATGTGTTCTTTCCTTAAATAACTCTTTAAAAAGTGGCCCTCAAAATATGGTCCCCAGATGAGCAGATGTTGATCAATTGCAAATTCATGGCCCCACCTCAGACCTGACAGAACAGAATTTCTGAAGATGGGGTTCTAATCATTCTGAAGCACATTTAGGTTTGAACACTCACTTGTCTAGAAAACCATTTCAGCATATTTTTCTACTGTATAAACACACAATGACTTATTTAATGGTGGAGATCTAAGCACTTTCCAATTTTTATTGATCTAGGGCAGAGTATATCCTTATAACCAGACCTTTGCACACACCCTTGACCATTTTAACTGGGATAATCAGTCAACCTTCAAATTCTAGGGAAAGGCTTTAAAGTTTTGATGTGTATCCTCAAATTTTCTTTCACTCTCTAATACTTTCTCCAATGTATAAAAAGGTTGTTGCTCAATATTCTGGTCACGGTACACTACCACTTTTTGAGTATCTCTGCCATTTTCACAGGTGGCAAATCACATCATATTAGAGGTTTTTCTTTTTTGGGGGGCGGGGAGCTGTGATGGGTCTTGGTTATTGCAAGGGCTTTTCCCTAGTTGTGGCAAGTGGGGGCTACTTGCCACACTGCGGCACGGGGACTTCGCTGCGGCACGGGGACTTCTCACTGCAGTGGTTTCTCCTGTTGTGGAGCACAGGCTCTAGGGCACGCGGGCTTCAGTAGCTGCAGCACATGGGCTCAGCAGGCGCAGCTCCGGGCTCTAGAGCACAGGATCTACAGTTGCGGTGCACAGGCTTAGCTGCTCCATGGCATGTGGGATCTTCCCAAACCAGGGATGGAACCTGTGTCTCCTGCACTGGCAGGCAGATTCTTTACCACTGAGCCACAAAGGAAGCCCACATTAGAGCTTTAAGGCACATTTCTATTATTTTTTACTATGCTTGTCTTCTTTTGTTCATGTTCTTCGCCCATCTTATGAGGCCCTTTGTCTTTAGCGTTCTCTAAAACTAAAATATTAACTATTTATTTGCATTCCACAATACAAATGTTGTCCAGTTGCTCTGCCTTTCACTTTAGGCTTTTTTTAATTGAAGTATAGTTGATTTTCAATGTTGTGTTACTTTCAAGTGTATAGCAAAGTGATTCAGTTATGCATACATATCTATTTTTTTAAGATTCTTTTCCTTTATAGGTTATTACTAAATATTTCCCAGTTGCTATAAAGAGATTCTTGTTGGTTATCTATTTTACATATAGTAGTATCTATCTGTTAATCCCAAACTCCTACCTTATTCATCGTCCACCTTTCTCCTTTGGTAATCATAGATTTGTTTTCTATGTCTGTGGATCTATTTCTGTTTTATAAATAAGTTCACTCATATTTTTTTTTAGATTCCAGATATAAGCAAACTCATATGATATTTGTCTGTCTCTGTCTGGCTTACTTCACTTAGTATGATAATCTCTAGGTCCATCCATGTTGCTATAAATGGAATTCTTTCATTCTTTTTTATGAGTGAGTAGTATAGATGGGGAGACAGTGGAAACAGTGTCAGACTTTATTTTTGGGGGCTCCAAAATCACTGCAGATGGTGACTGTGGCCACGAAATTAAAAGACGATTACTCCTTGGAAGGAAAGTTATGACCAACCTAGATAGCATATTAAAAAGCAGAGACATTACTTTGCCAACAAAGGTCCGTCTGGTCAAAGGCTATGGTTTTTCCAGTGGTAGCGTATGGATGTGAGAGTTGGACTGTGAAGAAAGCTGAGTGCCGAAAAATTTATGCTTTTGAACTACAGTGTTGGAGAAGACTCTTGAGAGTCCCTGGACTGCAAAGAGATCCAATGAGTCCATCCTAAAGGAGATCAGTCCTGAGTATTCATTGGAAGGACTGATGCTGAAGCTGAAACTCCAGTACTTTGGCCACCTGATGCGAAGAGTTGACTCATTGGAAAAGACCCTGATGCTGGGAGGGACTGGGGGCAGGAGGAGAAGAGGACGACAGAGGATGAGATGGTTGGATGGCATCACCAACTCAATGGACATGGGTTTGAGTAGACTCCAGGAGTTGGTGATTGACAGGGAGGCCTGGCGTGCTGCAACTCATGGGGTTGCAAAGAGTCGGACACGACTGAACGACTGAACTGAACTGAACTAAGTATTCCATATATACCACTTCTTTACACATTCCTCTGTCAATGAACATTTAGGTTGTTCCCACATCCTTGCTGTTGTAAATAGTGCTACAACGAACATGAGAGTATATGTACCTTTTCAAATTACGTTTTTCTCTGGGTATACACCCAGGAGTGGGACTGCAGGATCATATGGCAACTATATTTCTAATTTTTTAGGGAGCCACAATACTGTTCTCTCTAATAGCTGTACCAATTTACATTCCCACCAACAGGATAGGAGGGTTCCCTTTTTTCCACAATCTCTCCAGCATTTATTATATGTAGACTTTTTATGATAGCCTTCTGGCCAGTGTGAGGTGGTATCTCATTGTAGTTTTGATTTATATTTCTGTATTAATTAGCAGTGTGGAGCATCTTTTCATGCTCCTTTTGGCCATCTGTATGTCTTCTTTGGAGAACTGTCTATGTAGATTTTCTGCCCATTTTTTTATTGGGTTGTTAGGTTTTTTGATATTGAACTATATGAGCTGTTTGTATATTTTAGTGATTATTAGTCACATCATTTGCAAATATTTTCTGCCATTCTGTAGGTTGTCTTTTTGTTTTGTTTATGGTTTCCTTTGCTATGCAAAGGCTTTTTAGTTTAGTTAGGTCCCATTTGTTTATTTTTGTTTTTGTTTCTGTTACTCAAGTAGATGAGTCCAAAAACATATTTCTGTGATCTATGTCAAGGAGGTTGTTCCTAGATATTTTTTTTAAAAACTAGTATTTTCACTGGGAAGACCCAGAGGAATCGGGTGGAGAGGAAGGTGGGAGGGGGGATCGGGATGGGGAATACGTGTAACTCTATGGCTGATTCCTATCAATGTATGACAAAACCCACTGAAATGTTGTGAAGTAATTAGCCTCCAACTAATTAAAAAAAAAAAGAAAGAAAAAGAAAAAATAAAAACTAGTATTTTGTGTTGGGGCGTACACTTGTAACTAAAGTCCAAAGATCGCATTAAGGTTCAACTCCCTGTGTTGTACAGGTGTTGGAATGAGTTGCTGTTTCCCTCTCCAGTAATGACGGATGTATGTTATACTTTTGTCAAAACCAACAACTGTACAACACAGGGAGTTAAGCCTTAATGTGGTCTTTGGACTTTAGTTAATAATAATTTATGATTACTGGTTTATCAGTTGTTATTCATTGCTGGTAGGGATACAAAATGGTTTAGTCACTCTATAAGACAGTTTGGCAGCTCCTTATAAAGCTACACGTACTCTTACTATATGATCCAGCAATCATGCTCCTGGGTATTAACTCAAATGAGTTGAAAACTTGCGTTCACACAAAAAAGCCTGCATGCAAATTTTATGGCAGCTTTATTCATCCTTGCCAAAACTTGAAAGCAACCACATTTTCCTTCAGTTGATGAATGGATAAATAAACTACAGTACATCTAGTCAGTGGGAAAATTATTTAGCACCCCCCCATACCCCCCAGAAAAAGCCTGTTAGGTCATGAGGAGACATGGATGAACCTTAAATGCATATTGCTAAGGGAATGAAGCCAGTCTGAAATGCTACATATGATATGATTTCAACTATAATATTCTGGACAAGGCAAAACTATGGGAGAAGATCAACGGTTGGAGTTGGGGCAGAGGATGACTAGGTAGAACACAGCAGAATTTTAGGATAATTAAACTATTTCTGCAAGATACTATAATGATGGATGCATGCATGCATGTGTGCTGAGTCATGTCCAACTCTTTGCTACCCTATGGACTGCAGCCTGCCAGGCTCCTCTGTCCATGGGATTTCCCTACCAGCAATGAGTAAGAACTCCTATTGTTTCACATTACCATCAGCATTTGGTATTGTCAGTGTTTTGGATTTTGGCCATTCCTGTAGGTGTGTAGTGGTACCTCGTTGTTACCTAACTTTGCAATTCCATAATGATATATGATGTAGAGGATCTTTTCATAGGCTAATTTTCTTATGCTAATATCTTCTTTGGTGAGGTATCTGTTCAGCTCTTCTGGAATTTTTTAATTGAGTTTTCTGTTTAAATGCTGAGTTTTAAGAGTTCTTCGTATATTCTGGATACAAGTCCTTCATCAGATATGAAATATTCTCCCTTAGTCTGTTTTGTCTTTTACTTTTGATTTTAATAAATAAGACACAGGTTTTTAATGTTATAATGAAATTTACTAAAATTTTCCCAAACCCTGGTATCAAGTTTAAAAGTCCCTTCTGGCCCCAAGACTAATAAACATATTGTCTAACACTTTGGCAGATTTTATATTTACTTTTTAATCCACTTGTAGTGTTTGTAAACCCCTTCAGTCTTCCTACTAATAATTTTAAATGCTTCCTATCACATATTAACTTCTTATATGTACTAGGATTTATTTATATTACTTTTTATTCTAGTCTTCCATTCTGTCTGATATTATTGTATATTATAGAATTATATATTTTCCTAGTAAAAGTGAAAGTGTTAAGTCGCTCAGTCATGTCCGACTCTTTGTGACCCCAGGACTGCAGTCTGCCAGGCTCTTCAGTCTGTGGGATTCTCTCCAGGTAAGAATGGGTTGCTATTTCCTTCTCCAAGAGATCTTTCCACCTCAGGGATCGAACCCAGGTCTCCTACATTGCAAGCAGACTCTTCACTGTCTGAACCACCAGGGAAGCCCACATATTTTCCTATGTTAGCAACAAATCACAAATTCCACAGAAGCCACACACCATTATTCACAGTAACAATTGTAGTTACTCCAAGTGAATTCTGAAATTATTTTTTCATTTTATCCAAAAGAATTTCATATTTAACTTCAATCTTCATAATAACTATGTTAAATTTATAATTTCCCACCCATAAATTTGGTGTCTTCATTTATTAGTCTTATTTTATGTCCCTTAATAATATTTCATTTTTTCTTCACATAGATTCTATATCTTCTTTGTTAAATTTAATTGTTTAACTGTGCCTTATTTTTTCCGAGGAAATATACACTTGAGTACACACAGCTGTTGTCAATACTCTTGGAAATGGGATCTTTCTTTGCATTTTATTTTCCTGTTATTTCTTGCATATGGTAAAGTGTCAGAGAGTGTTTGACGGGAGGATTCCTATGTGCTGTCTCTCATGAGTCCTTTGTCCCTCTTCAAGCAGAACAGCACGCTGCTCCCAGGGACTGAGGTCATTGTGTGAGGCAGGCTTGGTCTCCTTTAGTCAACATTCTCTTTAGGACAAAACTGCTTAGTCTTGCTCCCCTTTCTTGAGATATGGATTGTCTCCTGACCTTGTGACTAACATTACCCCTTGTTCCCTTGGTAATGGTTGCTGTACGTTTGGTTTTCTGATCTCTATCATTCCCGAAAGAAGTTTCTTGTACCACAGCCATATATACTCGTAGAAAAATCATTAAAGCACCTTTGCTCAGGTACCCGTTTCTTTTTTGTTTCCCTCTCTCCCTCTCTCTCTCTGTCTCTTTCTGGCTGATTCTCTGGAGCGTGGAGACCCATCTTGCTCACTTTCTTGCCTGGGCTTCTAAGATCCTCTCGAGAAGGCACTTTGTGACTTCACCCCCTCGAGAGGGTGCCTGGTGCCTTCATGAGCGATGCAAGTCCTGTGTTAAGGACTTTATTGGTCCTCTGCATAAACCAGGGAATATCAGCCTCTTTCTCTCTTTTACTTTCTTATCGTCGACTCCTTACCACCAGGTTCCGGTCCATTAAAGGACCCCAACAGTAAAGCACTGAGTTTTACGTACATGCAGCTAGTTACTACTTTCTATTACTAATTCAAATAATTTTCCAACTGATTTTCTTGGGTCTTTCCAATAAATAGCATTACCTTTAAGCTAAATAATTCTGTTCCTTTTTCATTTTTTACACAACTCATTTTCTATTATTCTTTTACTGGAGTGACAGAATTTCTATTAAATGTTGAACAGTGATAATGATAAATGAAAAAATGACAATGATAGTGAAATAATGATAGTTTTATTTCATAAAATTAAGGATTTATATTCCATAACAAGCTCTACTTAGTTATAATGAAATCATCTTTTAACAAATCACTGAATTTGTATCTCCCTTATACCTAAAGCCTAGCCTACACACATTCCATTCCCTCTATTCTTATTAAATTTGCATCTATGTGTCTTTCTAGTTTACTTTGACTTTATAATAAATTCAAATTCTATTATTCAGTAATGGCACGGCCAGCTTCTTCAATGTGATGCCAAACTTACATTTATTTAGCTAAGTAACAAAATTACCCAACAACCACAGAATCCTTACCAACTCCTTGCCACCCCATGTTCTGCAAAGCTAGAAAACTAATGGAAATTAACAGTGATAACCACTTTATAGATAGGAAAGGCCCATTAACTTTTGTGCTAAGACATACAAATCCCAACTTTTCAACAGATTTTACTGCCACAGTGCAAACCACATTAAAAATCTGTCATAGTGGCTTCAACAATAACTCAGGTCACTAACCAAAATAATGTCACTTTTCCTAGCAAGTAACAGAGTAACAGTTTTGATAGAAAAAGAATTCCTCCTACCTATGATTTTTCCTGATTAATCAAATGAAATTGCAACTATCAGCAATGACATAGTGATAAATTTTTTTTCTTACTTGTTGCTACACCAATCTAATTATAATTTCTACTGCTTACCTAAATGAAAAAAATTCCACAAAAATAAGCTATATATATGTACATATAGTTTATATATATTCTTTAAACTTCTAGATTTCTTAAAGATAAGCTTAAAGGAAAAATCAAGCAAACATAAGACATCTACCATAAATGCAAGAAGACAATGTGTGCGCATGCTCAGTTGCTTCAGTTATGCCCAAGTCTTTGCAACCCTATGGACTGTAGTTCACCAGGCTCCTCTGCCCATGGGATTTTCCTGGAAAGAATACTGGAGTGGGTTGCCATTTCCTCCTCCACGGGAATTTTTGCAACCCACGTCTCCTATGTGTCCTGAACTGCAGGTGGATTCTTTACCACTAAGCCACCAGGGAAGCCCACAGAGGAAAATAAATACATTATGAGGCGGTAAAAACATGTGACACAAAAATTCTATTTTCAAAAAAGTTGTTACTTGTGAGAGAAGGAAAGGGGGTAGGTAGTGTGTATGTGTGACAGAGATAGAGTGTGTGTGTGTGTGTGTGTGTAAAGAGAGAAACACAGAGACAGAGATGGGGAGGGAGGTGTCTGTTTTCACTAACTGAAAGAAATCTCAAGGTTTTCACTTTAATAGAAAAAAGCCACTACCCTACTTTCCTGAAAAGCAAGGCGGTGTAATGTGAACTTCAGAAAGCAGAGTATACTCTTCACTCTATGTCATTGAGGCTTACAAAGATTTCATAGGAACACTGTATTTTCAGACAGTGGGGAAAATATTATGCATATATCACATAAATTATAAAACATTTCATATATATAATTCTATGGAGAAAAGGAAAAATTACTTACTCATTTGTAATTATTTTGCCTTTTTCTAGAAGGCCACATGAGAACCATATCTTTCAACTGACACTGAGTTCACAGACATTAAAAATCACCTGATTTTACTGGCTAATACTGAATTATAAATACTCTCTAAAGAAGAAATAATTTTAATTGGCTGAGAAAAGTTATTGATTTGATACCCAACATTTGGGCCTAACATTTAGCAGAGGCTTTATCAAATACAAATCTTCCCACATATGTGCTTCAATAGAATCATCCAAGCTTCTATAAGCAATGGTGGCAGCATTGCTAAAAATGAATCTAAAAGGATATTATGTATTCGTAACATCCAAAGGATTGCAGGGCTATCTCTGATAACACCAGTGCACAACATCCTTTTTAATTTTTTAGAAACACACTTTTAAAATTAGATTTTCTTCCAGTTTTCAATCCACAAAGAAGTCTTTCATATGTCTTCTAACAAGTCTTATCTTATTCCCAAAGGATTCATACATCGAATTCTTAAGTCAGTTTCCTAATTCCTCTCATGTTTAATTGGCTGCGTTAACCAAGAAAAACCCAGAGTTTTTAACAACAATCATTTGGGTTGAGGGGGCGATTAGATTTTAAAACTGACATGTCGAGTCTCTGACGTTGTCTCACTACTTGACTCCTTTAGGTGTGAGCCAAACAACCAGTGCCTCCCTTCTACTCCGAATACATGAAAGGCTTACATGTAGCACACAAGGGTTAATCATTCCTTTTTCTTTCTCTTTCTGTCTTTCTCCTCCTTCCTTCCTTCCATCGCTCCTTTGCTTCTTTCATTTTGCCTTTCTTGACCACACAACTTTATGGCAGGATTATTTTATTTTTGGGGGGGCAGGATTATTTTTAAATTCAAAGTCCCCAAATATAATTCTCAGCAGCTGTTATCACCCACATATCAAGATAGCCTAAATGCTCCAACCACAAAAATCTCTCAGCAAGATAGCTGGCTGTATGCTTTTACATGTTAATTAAGCAGAAAACAGACTGAACATGTTTTATTGGGTTTTATTCTACATGCACTACCTTAAATAATTCACACAAAACAGACAGCACTATTGCTTGAAAACAAATAACACCATACATAAGTACTAATAAAGAAATAATTCATTGTTTTTACTTACAATTCTATTTATCTTTTGAAAAATATATCTGGTTTTCTAACTGACCCAGTGTCCAGAATTACTCAATGACTCAAACAAATATGTAGAGTTTTAGTAACCACTCTACACAAAGCACTACTAGAGCAGTGAAGTTTATGCAGAAATATCGGTAACTACGATCACCTTAATATCTGGGGAATATAAAGGTCAATAAAAATTTATAAGTACATATTACAAATAACGATGCTCACTGATTCAAAACTATCAAGGTTTTTTTCTTCCTTAATTCTTTAAATCCATAGCTTTTTTTAGAGACAAGCTAAAAGGAAAAATCAAACATATATAAATAAGACTTCTATCATAAATATAAGAAGACGATGAAGGAAAATAGATACCTCCTGGGGTGGAAAAAAATGTATGACACAGAAATTCTGTTTTTAAGAAAGTTGTCAATTGTGAGAGAAAGAAAAAGGAGTAAAAAAAAATTCTTCAGCTATACAACAGTTCCAAAAGATTTTCATCCACATAAATGCCACTCCATGTAAACTTACTGAAAAAGTATTCAAAGATGCACTCACATAAACAAAAACTAATCATAATAAGAACCCCAAAATGAGTATTAAACATCTGAATATAAACACCAAAATATTTAACAAAATAGATTCCAAAAAATTACTGAAAGCACAATGACCAAAATTATAAATTTAATTTTTATGTAGAAAGTGCCTTTGTAATTTAGTTGAAGTTGAAGCTCCAAATACTGACCACTTGATGCAAAGAGGCAACTCACTGGAAAAGACCCTGTTGCTGGGAAAGACTGAAGACAAAAGCAGGTGGCAGAGGATAAGATGATTAGAGAGCATCACCAACTCAATAGACAAGAATTTGAGCAAACCCTGGGAAATACTGGAGGACAGAGGACCCTGGTGTGCAGCAATCCATGGTGGTGCAAAGAGTCAAACATGACTTAGCAACTGAATAACAATACTGAACTAGTTAACTATCCTTGAGATATTTTGCAAAGGTTCCCAGTTTAAAATTACATATTTTCTGATAATATATTGGTCTACAAAACTTAATAGACATAAAAAAGACCAGAATAAATGAAGATCCATACCATATTCTTAGATGTGATGCCTCTATTGCAAAATGTCTATTCGCCCACAAATTAAATTGGAAATATAAGATAATTCTTTTCAAAGTTTTAACAAAGTTCTAGTGTGAATCGTGACAGTGTTTTCTAAGATAATGTTGGAAATGAAGAAACATATAAATGAAAATGTTCAAAATCAATTTGAACTGAAGAATACTGAGAGGGAAACTAAAATATCAGATGGTAGCGTATACTTAAAGTGATAGTAGTTAAAAATAGTGTGCCTTAGGCAGAAGAAAAAAATAAATAGTCTAGAAAGTCCAAAAACAGACTAAAATTATAAAGGTAGTATTTCAAATCAGTCAGGAAAATATTAATTGTTTAATAAATGGCATAAATGAATAAACTTGGGTGAAAAATACAATGCCAGGTTTCTATCTCATACTAAAATAATCATACCATAAGAATAACTATTTAATCTTATAATGGTGAAAGATTTCACAATAGAAAACAAAGGAAAAGCTCATCAAATATGATTACATAAAACAAAATGCCTATAAATAAATGCAAGGGACAAGAAAAGGCATTTACAAAAGAAGAAATAAAATAGTCAAAAAAATTATATATTAAAACAGTAAGATATCATTTTTTTTCTTTTTATATCAGTAAAAAGTTTATCGAAAAAAGCAAAAACAACCCAATCGAAAAATAGGCATAAGACCTAAACAGACGAAATGTCTGTTTTCTCCAAAGAAGACATACAGGTGGTCAATAGGCACGTGAAAAGATGCTAAACAAGGCTCATTACTAGAGAAACGCAAATCAAACCAAAATGAGGTATCATCTCACACCAGAAAGAATGGCCATCATCAATAAGTCTACAAACAATAAATGCTGGAGAGGGTGTGGAGAAAAGAGAACCCTCTTACGTTTTTGGTGGGAATGCAAACTGATACAACCACTATGGAGAACAGTATGGAAATTTCTTTAAAAACTAGGAATTAAACTACCATATGACCCAGCAATCCCACTACTGGACATATACCCTAAGGAAAACATAATTGGAAAAGGCACATGTACCCCAATGTTCACTGCAGCACTATTTACAATAACCAGGACATGGAAGCAACACAGATGTCCATCAGGAGATGAACTGAGAAGGAAGCTGGGGTACATACACACAATGGAATATTACTCAACTATACAGAGTGAAGTCAGACAGAGAAAGACAAGTATCATATATTAACCCATATATATAGAGTCTAGAAAGACGGTACTGACGATCCTACATGACGGGCAGAAAAGGAGACACAGACATATAGAACAGACTTCTGAACTCAGTGGGAGGAGAGGCTGGAATTATTTGAGAGTCTAACACTGAAACATATACATTACCACATATAAAACAGATAGCCAGTGGGAGTTTGACGTATGATGTGGGGAAGCCACCAAAGCTGGTGCTCTGTGACAACCTTGAGGGATGGCGTAGGGAGGAAAGCGGGAAGGGGGCTCAAGAGGGAGGGACACACGTATGCCTGTGGCCAATTCATGCTGATGTATGGCAAAAATCTTCACAATATTGTAAGTATCCTTCAATTAAAATAAATAAATAAAACTACAGTGAGACGCTACCCCACACCAGTCTGAATGGCTACCATCAAAAACTCTACAAATAACAAATTCTGGAGAGAGTATGGAGAAAAGGGATTCCTTCTACAGTGTTCGTGGGAATGTAAGTTGGTGCAACCACTGAAGAAAATAGTACGCTGGTTCCTAAGAAAACTAAAAACAGAACTAAAATGATCGAGCAATTCCACTCCTAGGCATATATCTGGACAAATTTCTAATTCCAAAAGATACATGCACCCCTATATTCATTGCAGCATTATTTATAATAGCCAAGACACAGAAACAACCTAAATGCCCATCCACAGAAGAATGGATAAAGAAGGTGTGGTACATATACACAGTAGAATACCACTTAGCTATAAAAAAGAATGAAATAATGTCATTTGCAGCAACATGGATGCAACTAGAGATTATCATACTAACTGAAGTCAGAAAGAGAAAGACAAACATCATATGATATCACTTATGTGTGGAATCTACAACATGACACAAATGAACCTATTCACTTAGCAGAAACAGACTCACAGACATATAGAACACACTTGTGGTTGCCAAGGGGAAGGGAGGGTAGAGGACGGATGGACTGGGAGTTTGGGGTTAGTAGATGCAAACTATTACACATAAAATGGATGGATGACAAGGTCCTACACCAAGAACTGTATTCAATGTGCTGGGATAAACCATAACAGAAAAGAAAAGAAAAGAGAACGTATATACATACATATAACTGAGTTACTTGCTATACAGCAGAAATTAATATATTGTAAATTCAATAAGAAAAAAGGCAGCCAACAGTGTACATAAAAAAGCCACATCAATCACTACTGAGGAAATTTAAAATCTTCATTCAAAGATGTTAATCACTGAACTGTTTTTAAATGTTTTTAATACATAAAACTGCCACCCAGGGATGACTACAACCATCATTTTGGTGTATGTCCTTCCAGACCTTTTGAATACATGTGTGTGTGTGTATGATCTGCTTTAGAATGGACTGGGTGGATCTCCTTGCAGTCCAAGGGACTCTCAAGAGTCTTCTCCAACACCACAGTTCAAAAGCATCACTTCTTTGGCACTCAGCTTTCTTTACGGTCCAACTCTCACATCCATACGTGACTACTGAAAAAACTAAACTGATAAAGAAGCACAGGTTTGATAGAATTGACTCCAATTTCAAAAGAAGTTCTACTGTGGGTAAAATGCTATTACACAGCACCACACGCTAGAGAAATCTGAGGTGAAAGGAAGAGTCAATCAATGCAGCAAACTTCATTACTGTCTTATATTAAGAAACTGCTATAGCCACCCCAAGCTTCAGTAACCACCACCCTGATCAGTCAGTAGTCAAAAAAACCAAGGCAAGACCCTCCACCAGCAAAAAAATTATGACTCATGAAGGCTCAGATGATTGTTAGCATTTTTAGCAAAGAAGTATTTTTTAATTAAAGTATCTACATTTTTTAGACATAATACTAGTTTTACACTTACTAGACACAGTATATTGTATAAACATAGCTTTTACATGCACTGGGAAACCAAGAAATCTGTGTGACTTGCTTTATTGTGATACACCCTTTACTGTGGTGGTTTGGAATTAAACTCACACCACCTTTGAGATATGCCCATATTTTAGATTACTGGAAGGCTAACTAAATATACACATATTGTTTTATAATCTGATATTTTAAATTAACAATATACATCAATATCTATTTTATTAACTATTTAGCCATATTACTATGACTGTTCAACATTAGGTCATTCTCTTTTCTTCATTTCTTTTTCTTTTTTTGGTGGGGGGGTGGGGGTGGAGGTATTTTGAACAATGCTCCTCCTAGCTGGAATATGGCTAAGACAAATCGAATTCAAATAGTTATCTTCAACCTAAGGTAGCACTGAGAAATGACAGAGCAGCAAGCTAAAAAAAAACTGGATCTCTGGGATGCTTTTGTAGGCTAAAGCCATTACATTAATCTTGAAAAACCTGCCATAAGAATTTTACATTAGAAAAATAAAGCACTGAATAAATATTAGCTATTATGATTATTGAAGAATATTTTCTTATATTAAAAATGTTCACAATATACCACTAGATTTTAAAGCTGGACATATGAAGAATCACAAGAAATTACCAGAATATTACCAGTGATAATGTCTAAGTATTAATTATATGCAATTTTTATTTATTTACCTGATATGCTGCACAAAACAACTATTACTTTTATCATTTGAAAAAATATGTAAAATTAAAATAAGACAATAGGTATTGGAAAACATCCAAAGAGCAGTTTAACTATTCAGTACTGCTCTTTAGTTCTAACTTTCCCTGCGAAACTATATAAGGTCACACAAAAAATCTTTAATGAACCAACTTAGATATGTTCTTCACCTTTAAAAGATGAATGTACACTGAGATAACTGAAGGGAAGGAGCAGAAGATGGATAAAATCAAAGATAATTATATATCACATTAAAAGCAAAACTAATTTAAAACACACACACACAAATCAACTAAGAAATTTTAAGCCAATAAGGGTCTGATAATAAAGAAAGACCAAAAAATAAAGTTCCTTTTGGCAAAGTGCAACAAATGTTTCTGCCTGTCAAAATAATCTGCAATAGCTGCTAGTTTCTATGCTG
The DNA here is from genome assembly GCF_963930625.1 of Muntiacus reevesi. Classification (NCBI taxonomy): domain Eukaryota; kingdom Metazoa; phylum Chordata; class Mammalia; order Artiodactyla; family Cervidae; genus Muntiacus; species Muntiacus reevesi. Next base: position 89,977,456 of record NC_089251.1, read on the forward strand.
AGTAGTCTTTTTTCAAATACTTTAATAGATTCAGGGAGGAGTTAAGATTCGGTTATAGTTGCAGTGTTCCCTCCCTTCCATTGCCTTTACTACATCATCTTGGCCTTCATAGCCTACAGCCCTAACACTGTGATAGGAGAGCAAAGAGAGTTTCATTTGCCCTTCCTATGTGAACGGCCATCTGACTGTTACAATTCTGAAGGGCAAGAAAGGAAGAGATGAAGACATTAAAAAAAATAAACTTTCTAATAAGTGTATACATTTTTACTGAGTTAGCAATGTTCATTTTTTCTACAAACATATTTTTAATATTTTTAACCATCATTAGTGTGTGTACCCCTCTTCCCCCATGATCAACAGTAAACTTAGTTTAAAAACAAAACAAAAAACTCTCCATTGTCTTAGAAACTTCCAGGGAGAAGAGTTATACTTTTTAACCTGATAATGATGAAAATTATGCAATCCATATTGTCTTTTTTAACCTTAGCTGATAGAAAACTTAGAGTAAGGTTAAATACCGAAATACCAAGTCTCTACAGAACAATTTCCTGGTATAATTATTTCCTCTTCCTCTGCATTATGCATCCTACTCACTGTCACTTTCATCACTATGCTACAGTTCATTTAACCCCAGTATTTGTTCACTTCAGTTGCTCAGTCGTGTCCGACTCTTTGCAACCCCATAGACTGCAGCACGCCAAGGCCTCCCTGTCCATCACCAACTCCCACAGTTTACTCAAACTCAAGTCCATTGAGTCAGTGATGCCATCCAACCATCTCATCCTCTGTCAGCCGCCTCTCCTCCTGCCTTCAATCTTTCCCAGCATCAAGGTCTTTTCAGATGAGTCAGTTCTACCCATCAGGTGGCCAAAGTATTGGAATTTCAGCTTCAACATCAGTCCTTCCAATGAATATTCAGGACTAATTTCCTTTAGGATGGACTGAATGGATCTCCTTGCAGTCCAGGGGACTCTCAAGAGTCTTCTCCAACACCACAGTTCAAAAGCACCAATTCTTCGGCGCTCAGCTTTCTTTATAGTCCAACTCTCACATCCATACATGACTACTGGAAAAACCATAGCCTTGACTAGACAGACCTTGGTTGGCATTTTAATATGCTGTCTAGGTTGGTCATAACTTTTCTTCCAAGGAGTAAACATCTTTTAATTTCAGGGCTATAGTCATCATCTGCAGTGATTTTTGGAGCCCCCAAAAATAGTCTGTCATTGTTTCCACTGTTTCCCATCTATGTGCCATGAAGTGATAGGACCAGATGCCAGGATTTTAGTTTTCTGAATGTTGAGCTTTAAGCCAACTTTTTCACTCTCCTCTTTCACTGTCATCAAGAACCTCTTCAGTTCTTCACTTTCTGCCATAAGGGTGGTGTCATCTGCATATCTGAGGTTATTGATATTTCTCCCAGCAATCTTGATTCCAGCTTGTGTTTCCTCCAGCCCAGAGTTTCTCATGATGTACTCTGCATATAAGTTAAATAAGCAGGGTGACAATATACAGCCTTGACATACTCCTTTTCCTATTTGGAACCAGTCTGGTGCTCCATGTCAAGTATTTGTACGTCCTTCTTTTTCCAAACATACCTCAATTTTTTTGAAAGTAAGTAAAAACATACAATAAATTAATAAACAAACCGGAATATATACAATAGGAAAACAATCCAGTCTTTTGACTGTAGCCCAAGTTCTAAAAAACAACCAAAAATGAGATATTATCATCCTATGAAGAAGATAAAGTCACACAAGAAGAAAATCTCTTCACAGGATATCTACTCCTCAATCAGGTGACTGCTAATCTCTTACCCGCTCTGTAACAAGCAAAGATCCTTTCCACCTACCCATGACTCACTTTTCACTGAATTCCTTCAACTTTTAATTCCAATTCATAATTATTTTACTATAAAAAAGAAAGTGAAAGAATTGTGAGCACATCTATATCTTAGTTCCCTGAGTCTACATTAGAGTTCTTTAACTTGTTACTCAGATGTAAACAGATTCTGTGAGGATTTTTTTGCATCCAAAATTTCACTATAGCAGTGACCACAATGCTGGCAAAAGCCTTCTAAGCTGGAAGCAGAACAAGATTTCAAATAATTTATAAATAATCATTTCAAGAACATAATCTTTTCTTCTTTTATCCCACAAAAGACAGTATTTTGTTCAAGACCCACCAGCTGTCAAGTTCTCAGCATACCCAAAATCCCACTTAGTTCTCTATTGTAAACAGTGTAGTATTTCGCTACCACATCAATAAATAAAATTCCTGAAAGAATCACTTTTGTGTTTGATTCACATTTGTTCTGCATATGCCAATGAACCCAAGGTATTTGTAATGTTAAACTCTTAAAAGCCTTAGCTTACTAAGGGCAATCTGAAAACAGGTCTATTCCATGTAGATCAGTCTGGACAAACCCCCAAATGAGGAATCACAGCATAAATCTGACACAATGGTCTCGTTTACTATATTATCTCTCTCACTCTTTTAAGCAAACATTTTTTAGAGTAATAGCAAAGGATTAGCTTTTAAAACTGTCTGCTGATAGCCAGTACTATCCTAATTCTTTAAAACTTTGACTTGTCTAATCAAAAAGCTGGAGAAATAAAAGCCTGTAATAAGTTAATTATCTTGAATAATTATCTTGAATATATATATCCCTTTCTAATGGCACAATAAAGATGAATTATCTACAATATCCTTGAAATTCCCTTCAGGAACAATATACAAATATTATTATGATTCAATGCCTCCTAAAAACAACTTTGTCATCCTGCTTATTTAACTTATATGCAGAGTACATCATGAGAAATGCTGGACTGGATGAAGCACAAGCTGGAAAGACTGCTGGGAAAAATATCAGTAACCTCAGATATGCATACGACACCACACTTATGGCAGAAAGCAAAGAACTAAAGAGCCTCTTATCAAAGTGAAAGAGGGGAGTGAAAGAATTGGCTAAAAATTCAACATTCAGAAAACTAAGATCATGGCATCTGCTCCCATCACTTCATGGCAAATAGAATGGGAAACAATGGAAACAGTGACAGACTTTATTTTGGGGGGTTCCAAAATCACTGTAGATGGTGATTGCAGCCATGAAATTAAAAGATGTTTCCTCCTTGGACAAAAGCTATGACCAACCTAAACAGCGTATTAAAAAACAGAGACATTACTTTGCCAACAAAAGTCCGCCTAGTCGAAGCTATGGTTTTTCCAGTAGTCATGTATGGACGTGAGAGTTGGACTATAAAGAAAGCTGAGCACCGAAGAATTGGTGCTTTTGAACTGTGGTGTTGGAGAAGACTCTTGAGAGTCCTTTGGACTGCAAGGAGATCCATTCAGTCCATCCTAAAGGAAATTAGTCCTGAATATTCATTGGAAGGACTGATGTTGAAACTGAAACTCCAATACTTTGGCCACTTGACGCAAAGAACCGATTTGTTGGAAAAGACCCTGATGCTGGGAAAGATTGAAGGTGGGAGGAGAAGGGGCTGATAGAGGATGAGATGGTTGGATGGCATCACCCACTCAATGGACATCAGTTTTAGTAAACTGTGGGAGTTGGTGATGGACAGGGAGGCCTGGCGTGCTTAAGTCCATGGGTTTGCAAAGAGTCGGACACAACAGAGCGACTGAACTGAACTGAAAAACAACTTTGTCTCCATCAATGCATTTGCCTATTAACTGATCTACCACGGAATATTTTCAGTTATAACTACGGCAACATCATGAGTTCATTCATTCTTGATTACTTAGTCTATACAAAAAAGAGATGGTTTGACTCAATCTCTGTAAAATTCCATTAATGGAATTTCAGGTAAAACATAGTAAACATACTCAAACCAATCTCTTCTATTGAATATAACTATAAAATATGGACATAAAGCATGGAGCAGCTACTTGAGGACTTTAAAAAGTAAACAGTAGCAGACTAACTGGAGAAGATCAGAATTTGGAGCACCACCAAACTGACAGTAAATTTACCTTTTTTTTCCTCCTGGTGTCTCCAAGCCTGAACTCAATGTAGGCAGAAACTTGGAAGCAGGCCACGAAGTTTCAGGACCTGCCTTCTGATTTTGGGTCAAGAAACAGGAAAGGGGCTACCTAATGTTCAGAGAACGAAGAAGTATCTCATCTTTTTTCTCTTTCCCTTCTCCATCCCACCAAAGCCTATAAGCAATTTCTAAGCGACAGTGGCACTGGTCACTAATGGGAGCCTACAGGAGCTAAAGCTCTTAAGGGTATTACCCTTCCCTCTATATAGTAAGCCTGTGGTTCCTAGAGGGTTGGACCAAACCCAGGGTTGCTTTCTTCATATTTTTCCACTGTTTGTCTCAGGATGAGGGGGCAGGTGGGAATTCCCACAGCAAAGCAGAATAATAAAAGCCCAAGTTTTCTAACCAAGAGGATTTTTTTTAAGCCAGGAAACTGAAAAATACCTAGTCAATGCAATAAAACAAGACTGGGAAATTAAAAGCATACAGATTAGAAAGGAAAAATCTTGCTATTCACAGGTGACATGACTCTCTACCTAGACAGTATCAACAAATCCTTCAACAAAAAAAGTCCTACAACAAAAAAGTGAGTTTGTCAAACTTGGAGAACACAGGTCAATATACAAACATCAACTGTACTTCTATAAACTATAAATAAATAAATGGAAAACAAAAACTCAATCTCATTTACAATACCTTAAGTGAAATATGAATTGGTAAAAATATAACAAAATATGTACAGGATCTGTAAGTTGAAAAATACAAAATGCTAATAACAGAAATCAAATGAGACCAACATAAATGATGAGACATACCATATCCATGTATTTGAGGACCCAACATTACAAAGACATCAATTTTTCCTAAATTGAACTATAGATTAAATGCAATTGCAATTAGAATCCCAATAGGACTTTTTCTAGATATTTGACAAGTTGGTTCTAAAATTGATGTAGAAAGGCAAAGGAAGTGAAATATTTTCTTGATTTTGGAAAAAGAAGTAAGTGAAAGGAACTATACTACTTGATTTTTAAGACTTACTTTAAAGTTACAATAATCAAGACAGTATATTATTGGTAAAGGGATGTATATACACATACATCAATGGAAGAGAAATGACAGAAATAGATTCACATCAATATGGCCACCTGACTTTTGAAAAAGGTGCAGAAAGAATTCATTGGAGGAAAAAAGTCTCTTCATCAAATGACTCTAGATCTCCTGGACATTCATATGTTCCCCTCTGCCCAAAGTGGCGGGGGTGGAAGGCAAAACTTTGAACTTTTTATTATATACAATAATTAACTAAAAATGAATCATAGTCCTAGTTGTAAAACCTAAAACTATGAAATGTTTTACAGAGGAAAATATTCATTCAGTTTCAAGCTGGCTTAAAACTCAACATTCAAAAAAAAGAAGATCATGGCATCCAGTCCTCACTTCATGGCAAATAGATGGGGAAAATATGGAAACTGTCAGATTCTATTTTCTTGGACTGCAAAATCAATGTGGACAGTGACTACAGTCATGAAATTATAAGACGCTTGCTTCTTGGAAGATAGTTATGACAAACCTAGACAGTGTGTTAAAAAGCAGATACATTGAGAACAAGATGGCAGAGGAGTAGGTGGACATGGAGTACATCTCTCCCCACGGATACACCAGGAAAACACCTTCAGACACATAAGTGCATGCAGAACACCAGCTGAGAGCGGACAAGAGTACCTGACCAGAGGAAAAGAATATATAGAACCACGCAAAACTCGGTAGGATGAAGGAACTGGGGGAAAAACAGGACTGCACCTGTCCTCAGCGGGTGGAGGAACTGAAGTAGGGGTCCTACTGGGCAAAGAGGTCTTCTGATCGCCAGCTGCAAGAGGCTCAAAAAAAGACTGATAGGGCCATTACTCTTACGGCAGAGGCAGTCCATGTCCCTGCACACTCGGTACCGCCAGGGTTCCCACAAGCCAAGCAGCTGTGCCACTTTCATGCTCAACCCTCACTAAGGCAGATTCTTTTTATTTATTTATTTTTTACTTTTTTGCTTTTTCCCCCCATCTGTTGTAGTTGTCGATTTTATTGGCACTATGAAATCTAATTAAGCTTTTGAACTTTTTTTTCCCTCAGTCACATTTTCTATTGTTGTTATAAACCTATGCCTCTACACTGGGCTTTTGAAGTTCTGTGAAGTTTTCCCTTTTTATTTTTTTTCATTTCTCTTTTTTTAATTTTTAAACCTATTATTACCTTTTCTACATTTATTCCTTTGTTTGCTTTTCCTACTGTTCTTTTCCCCTTGCAGTTAATCTTTCTTTTCTTTCTTTCCTTTCCTCTCAACACATTTGATAGTTTTATTTTCATTGCTTTATTCCCCAATTGGCACCTACTTTAGTTTTGTTTTCCAGTTTGCTTTAGTTACTTTTGTTCTGGTAGATAAAATTTTTGGTTTCCTTTGTTTGCTGGGTCAATCTATTGCACTTTATTTTTCTTGGACTGTTTTGATTTTGCTTATGAGTGTATATGTACATGTGTATATTCAGTCACATTTTTTATTGTTGTTATAAACCTCTGTCTCTGCATTGGGTTTTTGCAGTTCTGTGGAGTTTTTCTTTTTATTTCCTTTTTTCTTTCTTCTTCCATTTTTTTCTTTTTTATATTAGTTTAAGTTTTAATTTAAACCTATTATATTTTTTCTACAGGTACTCCTTTGCCTTTCCTACTGTTCTTTTACCCTTGAAGTTAATCTTTAATGTATATATATCTTCTTCATCTACCTCTATTTAACTCTGCATATCTTTTCTTTCTTTCCTTTCCTCTTAACATATTTGGCAATTTTGTTTTCACTGTTTTATTGCCCACTTGACACCTTGCTTTAGTTTTGTTTCCCAGTTTGTCCTTTAGATAGTTTTGTTCTTAACTGGTAAATATAATTTTTTATTTCCTTTGTTTACCAGGTCAATCTACTGTACTTTATTATTGTTGGACTGTTTTGACTTTGCTCATGGGTATATATGTGTATATTCCATTATTTTAACTATTATTTGCTTGATTTTGTAACTGCTATTTGTTTGGGGTTCATCTTTGGTTTCTCATTTTTGGATACTTGTTTTAATCTTACTTAATGCCATAACAAACCACTGTAGAATCTTTTTTCCTGACCAGAGATCAAGTCCTGAGCCTTTGGAGTGGGAGCACTGATTCCAAGACCCCGGACTACCAAAGAATTAACCCTAGGGAGTTTCAGATAGTGAGAACTCACACAAAGGAAACCACTTGAACACAAGACCTGGCATCACCCAACCACAAGTACCACCCTGTGCAGGACACATCATCTAAACAACAAACAAAACAAAAAAACAAACCCAATCATCAGCAGACAGGATTACCATCTCACTCAGCCTTGCCCATCAGAGGAAAAACAAACAAACAAAAACTCCACACAAATCTCACCATATAGGAAGTTTACACAAATCACTGGACCAACCATAGGAGGGCAGAAACCAAAAGGAAGAAAGAATTCAGCCTTGAAGTCTGGGAAAAGGACACCTCAAACACAATAAGTTAAAAAAAAAAAAAATGAGAAGGCAGAGAAATACTACACAAAGAAGGAACAAACTAGAAACACAGAAGTCCAAATAAACGAAGAGGAAATAGGCAAACTACCTGAAAAAGAATTCAGAACAATGATAGTAAAGATCATCAAAAACCTTGAAAACAAAATAGAGAAAAATCAAGAATCAATTAACAAAGACCTAGAAGAATTAAAGAATAAACATACAGAGACAAACAACACAATTACTGAAATTGAAAATACTCCAGAAGGAATCAATAGCAGAATACCTGAAGCAGAAGAACAAGCCAGTGAACTAGAAGATAAAATGGTGAAAATAATTTCTGAAGACCAGAATAAAGTAAGAAGAATGAAAAGAACTGAGGACAGTCTCAGAGATCTCTGTGGACTATATCAAACCCACCAACTTTCGAATTATAGGGGTTCCAGAAGAAGAAGAGAAAAAAAAGAAAGGGCATGAGAAAAGTTTTGACGAGATTATAGTTGAAAATTTCCCCAACATAGAAAAGGAAATAGTCAATCAAGTCCAAGGGGCACAAACAGTCCCATACAGGATAAACCCAAGGAGAAACACACCAAGACACATACTAATCAAGCTAACAAAGACTAAACACAAAGAAAAAATATTAAAAGCAGCAAGGGAGAAGCAGCAAGTAACATACAACAGAAACCCCATACACTTAACAGCTGATCTTTCAGCAGAAACTCTGACGGCCAGAAGGGAATAGCAGGATATATTTAAAGTACTGAAAGGGAAAAATCTACAACCAAGATTACTGTACCCAGCAAGGATCTCATTCAAAATTGGTGGATAAATAAAAAGCTTTTCAGACAAGCAAAAATTAAGAGAATTCAGTACCACCAAACCAGCTTTACAATAAATGTTAAAGGGACTTATACAGTCAAAACATACAAGAGAAGAAAAAGATCTGCAAAATCAACCTCAAACAACTAAGAAAATGGCAATAGGAACATATATATCAATAATTATGTAAAATGGAAATGGTTTAAATGCTCCAACCAAAAGACACAGACTGGCTGAATGGATATAAAAACAAGACCCATATATATGCTGTCTACAAGAAACTCACCTCAGACCTAAACACACATAGAGACTGAAAGTGAGAAGATGGAAAAAATATATTCCATGCAAATGGGAAGCATAAGAAAGCTGGAGTAGCAATCCTCCTATCAGACAAAATAGACCTTAACATAAAGAAGATTACAAGAGATAAGGAAAGACACTATATAATGATCAAGGGATAAATTCAAGAGGAAGACATATACTACAAAGCTGCAGTCATCAAGACAGTACGGTACTGGCACAAAAAAAGAAATATAGACCAATGCAACAAGATAGAAAGCCCAGAAATAAACCCAAGCACCTATGGGTACCTTATCTTTGACAAAGGAAGCAAGAATATACAATGGGGCAAAGACAGCCTCTTCAGTAAATGGTGCTGGGAAAATTGCACAGCTACATGTAAAAGAATGAAATTAGAACACTTCCTAACATCATACACAGAGATAAACTCAAAATGGATTAAAGACCTAGATGTAAGACCAGAAATTATAAAACTCTTACAGGATAACATAGGCAGAACACTTGACATAAATCAAAGCAAGATCCTCTATGACCCACCTCCTATAGTAACAGAAATTAAAAAAAAAAAAAGTAAACAAGTGGAACCTGATTAACTCAAAAGCTTTTGCACAGCAAAGGAAACTATAAGCAAGGTGAAAAGACAGCCCTCAGAATGGGAGAAAATAATAGCAAATGAAACAACTGACAAAGGATTAATTTCCAAAATATACAAGCACCTCATACAACTCAATACCAGAAAAACCCAATCAAAAAGCAGGGAAAAGACCTAAACAGACACTTCTCCAAGGAATACATAGAGATGGCTAACAAACACATGAAAAGATGCTCAATATTGCTCATTATTAGAGAAATACAAGTCAAAACTACCATGAGATATCACCTCACATCGGTCAGAATGGCCCTCATCAAAAAGTCTACAACAAATAAATGCTGGAGAGGGTGTGGAGAAAAGAGAATGCTCTTGCACTGTTGGTGGGAATGTAAATTGATACAGCCACTATGGAAGACGGTATAGAGATTCCTTAAAAGACTAGGAATAAAACCACCATATGACCCAGCAATCCCACTCCTAGGCATATACCCTGAGGAAACCAAAATTGAAAAAGACACATGTATCCTATTGGTTATTGCAGCACTATTTACAATAGCTAGAACATGGAAGCAACCTAGGTGTCCATCGACAGATAAATGGATAAAGAAGTTGTGGTACATATACACAATGGAGTATTACATTACATTACAATGTATATACAATGTGTGGGTGTGGATCACTTTTTTCGCAAACTGGCCAAGGAGAAATGAGAGGGCATGGAGTCTCTCTCGAAAATGCAAAACCAGCGTGTGGCTGTGTCCTCTTCCTGGATGTGCAGAAGTCATCTCAAGATGAGTGGGGTAAAACCCAGGACACTATGGAATCTGCCCTTCTGGTAGAGAACCTGAATCAGGCCCTTTTGTATCTGCATGACCTGGGTTCTGCCCACGCAGACCCCCACATCTGTGACTTCCTGGAGAACCACTTCCTAGATGAGGAAGTGAAACTCATCAAGAAAATGGGTGAACACCCCTGACCAACTTCCGCAGGTTGGCTGGTCCCCAGGCTGGGTTGGGCAAGTATCTCTTCAAAAGGCTCACCCTCAAGCACGACTAGAGAAGAGAGACCAGTGGCCTTTGAGGAGCCCGCCTAACATCAAGGCTGCCTAAAGCGCCGCTCTGCAACCAACTTTTTAACACCCTGGAGTCCTCTCTCAAGCCTTGGACCAAATGGAAACAATAAAGCTTTTTGCAGAGAAAAAAAAAAAAAGTTCCAACCATTCAGTTCAGTTCAGACGCTCAGTCCTGTCTGACTCTTTGCGACCCCATGAATTGCAGCACGCCAGGCCTCCCTGTCCATCACCAACTCCCGGAGTTCACTCAAACTCATGTCCATTGAGTCAGTGATGCCATCCAGCCATCTCATCCTCTGTCATCCCCTTCTCCTCCTGCCCCCAAGCCCTCCCAGCATCAGGGTCTTTTCCAATGAGTCAGCTCTTCGCATGAGGTGGCCAAAGTATTGGAGTTTCAGCTTCAGCATCAGTCCTCCCAATGAACACCCGGGACTGATCTCCTTTAGGATGAACTGATTGGATCTCCTTGCAGTCCAGGGACTCTCAAGAGTCTTCTCCAACACCACAGTTTAAAAGCATCAATTTTTCAGCACTCAGCTTTCCTCACAGTCCAACTCTCACATCCATACATGACCACTGGAAAAACCATAGCCTTGACAAGATGGACCTTTGTTGGCAAAGTAATGTCTACTAAAGGTAGTCAAAAAATCCTCACAACACTCAATGAACATGTAGGAGGTTCACTGTGAAGTTTCTCTTACCCAAATGTAACTGCAAACAAAGATCATTTATTTTTTTCTAAAATAAGAGGGAAAAACAAAGTCAAAAAAAATGATTCTGATTTATAAAGGGGGTGGATACCATTTTTATCAATTTGTTTTTATATGCTTCAGAGCTCAAAAATATGAGCAGTAATACTACAATTAATACTATAATACGACAGTGCAAGTAAGAGCCCCACTGGATAAGCTGCTTAATAAACATTTTTTTTTAATACATAGGCTCACTTCTATTTTCTAGACTCACATCTATAAGAATTATATGGTGTTAATGGTGTCTGCTTCAGATTCACTCATGCCCACATGGATGGGGTGTAAAAACACTTTACAAGTCAAGTTATATAATTTTTATGTTATGTTTTATTACAACTTACTTTCATTTCTCCTTTATACTAGAGTTAGGGTACTATGTTAGTTTCTGAATCATGTACAGAGGTAGATTACATTATCTATTTATTTTATTATGAACTGTAAACAGGGGCATTAAATATTTCTTAGAAAAAGGCAGCATTGGGTCTGACAGAGCTGAACTGGTACAATAAATTGTATCACCTCTCCCCTGAAACTTTGCAATCTCTCCCTTTTCATTTAACCAGGCCATCACACTGTTAACCAGCAAGCCTACATAAAACACAAACCTGATCATGCTCCCTGATGTTTATAAATTATCGGGCTAAAGGAAGAAGCCTAAATTCCTCAAAATGGCATTCAAGATCCTATATCATATGATACTATTATTTGTCCTACAATATTTCTTTCTCCAAACTTTCTTTTCCTTCGTACTAAAAGCTTTCTTCATTATAAAAACAAAACAAAATCTGGAACACCTCTCTCTACTAGGAAATGGCAATCCACTCCAGTATTCTTGCCTGGAGAATTCCATGGACAAAGGAAGCTGGTGGGCTACAGTCCATGGGGTCGCAGAGTCGGACACGACTGAGCAACTCACACACACACACACACACACACACACACACACACACATATTCTTAATCTGTTTTGCTAGTTACACTTCCTTTCCTCATCCTCTCAGTTTTGGAGAGGTTCCTGAACTTAGGCCTTAGATGTCTTCTTTATCAACGCTTACCCTTTAAGGTGATTCCATCCAGTTCTGTGTGAAAATTGCTCAGTCGTGTCTGACTCTTTGCAACCCCATGGACTATATAGTCCCTGGAATTCTCCAGGCCAGAATACTGGAGTGGGTAGCCTTTCCCTTCTCCAGGGGATCTTCCCAAACCAGTAATCGAACAGGTCTCCCACATTGCAGGTGGAGTCTTTACCAGCTAAGCCACAAGAGAAGTCCTTCCAGTTCTATAATGAGTCTCAAAATTATATTACAACCTGATGCCTCTCAACTGAACCACAGACTCATAAATCCAATCACCCTACTAAACACTGTACTCACAAGTCTTACAGGCATCTCTGACGTAGTATGTGTGTGTGCACGCACTCAGCCGCATCCGACTCTGTGTGTTCCCATGCACTGTAGCCCACCAGGCTCCTCTGTCCATGGGATTTCCCAGGCAAGAGTACTGGAGGGGGCTGCCATTTCCTACCCTTAGTAAGGGATCTTCCTGACACAAGGATCAAACCCCTGTCTCTTACTCCCTCTCCCAATCCCTTCTCCTCCACCAAAACCTACTCCACTCACATTCTTCTCCCTTTTAGTAAAGAGCAATGCTATTCTTTGAGCTATCCAAACCAAAGGCCTTAGAGTCATTCTTGGTATCTCTTTATTCTACAACCCTACTTAATCCACCCATTGGTTCCACACTGAAAATATACTAAATCCAGAGTGTAAGCTTTCTCCACCAGTACAGTCTTATCTAAACTATATCCTCTCGTGCCTGCATTATTGAAATTGCCTCCCACCTGGTCTTCTTACTCTATTTCTACCCTCTTTGTCTGTATTCCACACAGCAGTGAGAGTGATGTATTCAAAGAGTTAAAAAAGTGATCAATTCTTTTCTAGTCAAAACCCTCCAAAGGCTTCCTTCTCACTCAAAAGTAAGTCTTTGTACTAACTCAAGGCCTATATCAGCATTAATCTAGACTGGATACATAGAATTAGTTGGGAAGTTTTTAAAATATACCATTGCCCAGGCCCCATCCTCACTGATTCAGGTTCAATTGGTCTGAAGTGTATTCATTTATGGAATGAATGAATGTGACTGTCAGTGATATTCTCTGTCTTCCCCACACAAGGTTGCCCATATAACAGGGATCCCCAACCCCTGGACTGCTCCTCATCGCTCTTAGTACCACCTGCATCTCTCCTCGCACCAGTCCCACCCTCTACCCCATCCCTGGAAAAACTGTCTTCCACGAAATCCATCCCTGTTACCAAAAAGGTTGGAGATTGCTGCCAAATGACACTGGCTAGCTAGAGTATCCCGTTCGTCTGGTCATATCATAGTTTAAGATTAAGCATATGACTCAAGCTGAGTCATTTTCTGTGCTTTCACTGAAGTTAACTGGAGAAGTACTGTTTACTATTATGTAAGCCCAGAGGTGCTCACGGCTCTCCTTGCCACCTGATAGAAAAAGTCTCCTTACGTCATCACAAAGAAAGTGAGCACATTAGATCCACCTGTAGATCCATTCCTGGAACTTTCAATTATGTACACCAGCAAGTTCCCCCTATTTTTTTTTGTGTGTGTGTGAAGGTAATTATAGAGTTAGGTTTCTATAACTGGAAAGAAAATAATTCTCATCACAAAGTTATAAGTATGTATTTAGTTTTTAAGCCCTTAAGATTATTCTTCCTCTACCATCAGCTGTCAATTAGACAGTAAAATTCATGAGCAGAAGACTGTATCTATCTCCTTCATATCTGCATTAATAATAGTACAGTGTGTGACACACAGCAGACATTCAATAAGCATTTATTGACTGACCAAAGAGTTCTTTAAACATTTAAAACTTCCCTTCAATTATTAGTGGGCTTCCCTGGTGGCTCAGCTGGTACAGAATCCACATGCAATATGCAGGAGATCTGGGTTCGATCCCTGGGTTGGGAAGACCCCCTGGAGAAGGAAAAGGCTACCCACTCCACTATTCTGGCCTGGAGAATTCCATGGAATGTATAGTCCATTGGTCGCAATGAGTCGAACACGACTGGAGCGACTTTCTTTTCTTCACTTCAATTATTTGTAATACTGAAGAAAGACTTTTACACTGGCAGAAAGGTTAGATTATATGACTGAAATGATATCCTTTACCATTTTCATTTTACAAAACTATGATTTCTTCATTTCAGTGAATTTCACTAGGAAGTCCATCCCAGTTCCCTATTTCCATAGTTTGGTCCTTTGTACCTCTATCAAACAAGCATGTTTCCAATCTCCCTTCAACGACATCACCTTTCTTCTGAGATTTTTCTTAGATCTTGATCTATAATTAGGAAAGTCCTGTCTTATTATAGACTATCAAGTTCTCTACCTTTAACAATCTTTCAAATCCAAAGTTCCATGTCTTATATAAAGCATTTCATTAATTAATAGTCTTGGAACCAGTGTTAGCTCAACTTTCAATGTTCTTCACTTACTTTTCATACTCTTGTACACATGAAGATGCATTTCTGCAGATGTCCATTTACTTCAATCATTTATATCTATCCAGTAGTAATGATTTATGTACCTTTAAAAAGACTGTGCATCTGACTGAAAATCGATGTTAAGCAAACAATGTTTATCTGGTTTAGTATATAAAGGCCTACAGAGCAGACAGTGTCAATTTAACTATCTAAATCGCCCAATACACAACAATAAATGTGTTTAATAATGATGCTGGAATGCTTCTTAAATATATTCCTTTCGGATCTTTAGGTTAAGAGCCAACTCCATTATATAGCCCATCTACAAAATCAGATTGACTTATTTCTTCATATACCACTCAAAACAGGCAAAATTAAAATATCTTGCTCTGCCATGATTTATACAAGTATGTACATAGCATAGTCCAATCCCAAAGTGTGTTACTGATAAATGCTATATGATCAGGGCATATCACTAAGTTCTTTGAACTTTGCATTGACTTTTATATCTGGAATTCTGTGATGCAAAATTTCTATAGCTGATTAAAAAATAAAAATAAAATAAAATGCTGAAAATGATCACTTCCCAGTTTAAAGATAGCATTTAAACATTCCTCTAGTCTAAACAGAATGCCTTAAAAAATTCACCATTAAAAGTTTGGGTTCTCTGTAAGTAACTGATGATACAAACTGAATCAATTACTTAAATACTTATGTTGTGGAATTTTTATAGCTCATAAGCTTCCCTGAGGCAGTTTCAAGCAGCTAAATGTCTTCAACTCACATGCCAAGCATCAGGATTAGAAAAAAACAACTTCCAAAACACAGATTTCTCCCTGTATACTCTATCTTTGGCTTAATACAGACACTTACGTAGTACTTTCTTCTATGTTCTACTAATATGTCCCTGATATCTGAATCAAGCTATAACGTCCTCTGCAGTAGAATTTAAACACACACATACACACACATACTCTGAATGGCTTTTTCTAAAGAAATTCTCGTTGAACGGCAGGTAGACTCTACACACAGCCCTTATGAAAGGGCTGACATGAATAAAAAAGCTCTGAACCAATATGTATGCATCTCATTCTAGTTAAAAAAGAAGTTGCTTTTCTATTTTTGAGGGAAGAAAATTAGTTTTGCTCATGATAAGCCATTTTTAGTCTTAGAGAAGGACCTGGCCATTTTCTGTCTCTCAACTCAACCTTTCAAATAATTTTTTTTAAAGGTTCAAACAGTACAAAGCATCTGATTCAGTGAAAAGCACTTTAAATACCTCACCAAGTACTCCCCACTGGATCAAAATGTCATAGAAATGTTGTAAACACTATCAGTCATGTTCCAGAGAACAATTTATACAAACATTGTTTTGCTCTTCTGTCTGGAAAAGTAATTTCTGAAGTGAAGAGTTCAAAACTTTTAGCCCTACATATTATGCAGTAAGGAAAAAAAAAAAAAACACATCTTTTAAGTATCAGAAGCAGAGTACATAACAGGCTTTGTCTTGTTAAACAAAAGAACATGCTTTTCCTTTCAATCATTTCCAGCTGTATGATCTGGCCTTCATGGAATCAGAAATTAACAGCATATGGCATCTGGCTACCTGCACAGGCTGCATATAAAATCTCAAGACTTCAATAAGATTAACAAGTCTAGTGGTTGAGAGTGGAGGGGGAACCACCAAATGCTATTTCCAAAACAGAGGCAAAAGTTATAACTAAAAGAAGGCAAGAAAAAGCATCCTTGTCTAATCAGGTGTCAAATATATTCTTGATAAAATGCCTCCTAAACAGCTGAAGAAGATACTACCAATGACTGAAAAACTATTTTCGTTTTCAAACAAGGAAGGAATTATACACACACAAAAAAAAGACCCAAAACAAAGAAGTTCTGTGTTAACCCACATCATGACACATCAGAGTGATGTTCTGGATCCAAATGAGCCAGAAACAAACAAACAACAACAAAAAACCCACAAATGACTTACTGTTCCTCCCATATGATCCACTAAGTTTTACTTTAATAATCTAAATCTTAGACTAAAATATCTTCCAGGGTCTTCTAAAATAAACCATTCCAAATAAAACATTAAATTTACCTTTCTTACTAGAATCACTGGACCAAAAAACCTGTTAACTTTTGGAATATACTTCAGTGTTTCAGAATCCACACAGTCCTAATCTATAACCTAATTCTCAGCTATCAGAGACCAAACCCTAGACCTTCCTTTCTATAGTTCAACAAAATGGGGACAATGAGTGCACAACAGTAAAGAATAACTAAATACTTTCAAATTTATAAGAAATAGATCCTAACTGGAGACTGATCCTTTTCAGCTCCTCCCCAATTCTTTCTTTCACAGCTCCAGGCACTCAACGCCTTCAAGCCTACTCTTCACACTTTAAATCCTGCTGAATAGTTTTATCTGGACCCTCTCCAAAACATTACACATTGAGCTTCAGTGGACCCAAAAGTCAAACAGTGGTATATTCCTTGATAGTTTATTTCATAACTCCTAGAGGAGAAAGAAAAAATAATTTATTAATAAATATTATGAGAAGTGAGTTTAAAGTAATTTTCATCAATAAAGTTTAATTCAGCCCTCAAGCATTTGGATCTCATAAAAGAGTTCCTCAACAATGCCTTAAGTGAAGACAGAAGAGGAAACTCAAATAAATTCAAAGCAGAATTAAAAGCTCATAAAGGAACACAATTTAGAACAGACAAAATTTAAAAAAGGGACATCTACAAGAGAGATAGCTACTTTAATATTTTTAAGGCATACACAGTCTGACGACAATCAACTATTGGAATTTCTATATCAAAAGCTCTTTCACTGACTGTGAGAATTGCTAGATTCCAGTAGGTCTATCTAGATTTTAAAACAAAAAAAAATAAAAGCCTAAAAGAATAACAAACCTATTTTCATCTCTTAGATTCTCCCTCTCTCCACACTTCTCACCAGGACCCTGACAGTCTGATGACGTCAATGTGTTACATACCCTGAGGCAATAGGTCAAATGCAGGAATCCAACTATCACAGCTGCTAATGTTTTATCCTCACTTGAAATTTCAGAAATGCAAATGCAATGTACCAACAGCTGTTCACACTTTCAATATTTTCTTGTAAAGTTGGTCATGAAATGTGACTTACTGAACATTTGTAATACGATTACCAATTTCTGTTTCAATGCCTGTAAATGCTGCTGCCACTAGTGTACAGTCTGATTTCACTGCCCAGTAGTAAAATAGTGTGACTGGATTGGCACTGGTTCCATCGAAGAGGCAGCAATAAGAAGTAGATAGGGCTGTTACTAAGGAACAGAAACAGGCTAATAGCTAAAACATACACAATAGCAGTCTGTTTAAATTAAGAACAAAGATATACTAACATGTGCACGTGCACACATCAAATTAGTGTACAGTATAAATTTTCAAAAAGTGCACTTGATTAAAATTTGCTAGGACCTACTGTTTTATTGTCTACTAGGATTTCATAAGACACACATACACACAAAACCCCTCAAGATACAATTTCACCATTCTAGAAATTGACAAACTAACTGGAGAATTCTTAAAAATCATTCTGGGCTATCAATTACTTTAAGATTCCATTGAAAGATAAGATCACTCTCTCCAGAAATATCTGCAAAAACAAACTATTGCAGGTTAATGGGCCACAGGTTAAGAATTCCAATAGGCACACGAAAAGATGTTCAACATCACTAATTATTAGAGAAGGGCAAATCAAAACTACAATGAAACACCACCTCACATCGATCAGAATGACCATCATTAAAAAGTCTACAAGTAACAAATGCTGGAGAGGGTGTAGAGAAAAGGGAACCCTCCTACACTGCTGATCAACGATAAATAAATAAAGAAGACATGGTATATATAAATATGTGTATATATGTATGTATATATGTATATACATATATATGTATACACACATATATATATACACAATGGAGTACAACTCAGCCATAAAAAAGAACAAAAGTAACGCCATTTGCAGCAATACAGATGCAGCCAGAGATTATCACACTAAGTGAACTAAGTCAGAAAGAAAAAGACAAATACCATACAACATCACTTATATGCAGGATCTAAAATATGGCACAAATGAATCTACTTACAAAACAGAAACAGACTTATTACATTTAGAATGGATAAACAACAAGTTCCCAACGTACAGCTCAGGGAATTGTATTCAATATCTTGTGATAAACCATAATGGAAAAGAATATTACAAAAGAATGTATATGCATATAACTGAGTTAACCTGCTCTACAGCGGAGGCTGGCACAACGCTGTACATCAACTATAGTTCAATTAAAAGCAAGAGAGAATTCCAGTTCTAAAAAAAGAAGACATCTTAAGGTAAATAAGGGACACGTGGGTCCCTAGATATAATGGTAATATTACGGTTTTGGAGGTTTATTGTCAAGGAGAGAAGAAAGGAAGTTTAGAAGATAGAATGAAATTTCCAGCATTCTAAAATTTCTAAAAAATTGGTAATGTCATGGGACTTCACTGATGGTATGTAAGCTGTAAAATGAATTGGGAGAAAATGGCTGAAAAGGTAGAGTGTATACTTATAACTGGAGAAAAAAATTCTGAAAAAGAGAAAAACAGGATCCACGATTATTAAATCTTTGAGCTGACAGAAATGGTGATAGAAGATTTAAAAAAAAACATGGAACATAATCCGTGCTTAGCTAGAGACAATGATTCTGGCAGTATTTAATACTAGCAGTGGTGACCAGCCTGTGGGGAGGCTGCACAATATAAAAATTAAGAGCACAAACTCTGAACAGGTGATCCTGGATTGGATCTGAGGACAAAACAATTTTTTTTCTTTTATAAAATCTTAGCGAGGTCTTGTCTACATGTTAGATTAGATGCTGCCTGATTCATGAATCACTGAATAAAGCCAATAAGATCTTTAAATTTTTTCAATTAAATAAGGTGTATAGATTGGATAATATGAATATGGGGGCTTCCCAGTTGGCTCAGTAGTAAGGAATTCGTCTGCCAAGCAGGAGATGTGAGTTCAAACCCTGAGTCAGGAAGAACCCCTGGAGAAGGAAATGACAACCCACTCCAGTATTCTTGCTTGGGAAATCCCAAAAAAAGAGGAGCCTGGAGGGCTACAGTTCATGGGAAGCAAAAGAGAGACAACTTAGCAACTAAACAATAACAATATGAATATTAATTCCCTGACTTTGCAAATGTGAGTATAAAAGATAATATATGAGAATATATATCATATAAGAGAATGCATTTTTTTAAGAGAATGTATTTTTTAACAGAATGCATTTTTTAAAGGGGGAATTATGCCTGTAACTGTTTGGGGAAAAAAACTAATATTATGCATAATTACATGTAGAGAGAGATGGGTAAAGCAAATATGGTAAAATGCTAACATTTTGACAACCTGGATAAAGTGCATATAGACTTGTTTATACAACTTCTGTAAATTTTCAGTCTGATATTATTTTTAAAAGTATTTAAGAATATGTTCTCTGAGCATGGCTGTCTAGGTTTAAATTCTGGCTCCATCACTCTGTTACATTAGACAAGTAAGTTTTTTAACTTTGCCTCTGCTTCTGTTTCCTCATTTATAAAACAGGGATACTATAACACTACCTCAAATTGTTGTAAAGAATAAAATGACAATGAGATAATTCATGTAAAGCATTTATTAGAATAATGTCCGACAAATACAAAGCACTCAAATCTTACTCATTATTGCTATTATTATTCTTTTCCAAACATCATTCTTACTCCCGTCCCATTTCACCCCACTACTCTCTGCCTTAGACTAAGCAATACAGAAAAAAGAAACAAACAGTGGGAAAAGTCATGATGTTTCATCTTTTAACTTCAAAGTTATTGATCCCTGTCTCCAGACTGGTCATTCTTTAACCTATTCTCTGATGGCTGCCAAGGGGGTTTTCATACATGTACTTCTTTATACATACAACTCTGTTGAGAGCTTCCTTAAAATTTTCAATATTAGCTTTAAGAATAATACCCTGTATCTTTGAAGTGAGGGCACTGTGACCCAGCTGAGTGGTGGCTGTGAGATTCTGACTGGGGAAGAATTTGTTTCTTTGCTTTCAGTAAATCAATTTGACTGAGCTTCAGAAAAAAAAAGAATAAGATTCTAACTTCTTAAACTTATTATAAAGCCCACAATCATTTAGTTAGAGCATACTTCCTTGTTCTCATCTCTCAACACACTTCCACAAATATACCCTTCACTCAGGCCTCAATGTAGTTCTATGAATACAAATCTTCAATCCCTATACTAAGCCACTTCAGTCATGTCCAACTCTTTGCAACCCCATGGGTTGTAGCCCATCTGGTTCCTCTGTCCATGGAATTCTCCAGGCAAGAATACTGGAGTGGGTCGCCATTCCCTTCTCCAGGGGATCTTCCTGACCTAGGGATTGAATGTGGGCCTCCTGTACTGCAGGCAGATTCTTCACCATCTGAGCCACCAGGGATTTATTTACCTTCAATCCCTAACACAGATGATTTTCTTCTGTCTAGAACAGGATCTCACCCTTATTCATCTAGCCACCTCATTTTCACTCTCAGAACATCTCAGTATGATGTAGATGCCTCTCTGAGAGCACAAAACCCTACATGCATACCTCCACCATGGTATTATACTATAATCACTGACTAGTCTATCATGCTTGTTAGGTTCTAAGCTGCTTAGAGGCAAGATCTATGTATTTTAAGTCTTCAAATTTCAAGCACAAAACCTGATATGATACAGGCTTTCAATAAGAGCTGAGTGAATGAATTGATAAGAATCTTTACAAGAGATTCCAATATAGACATAATTTCCAATGTTGACATAAATTTCAGTGGAGACACAAGATAATCTATTGTGCAGCATATGAAAGGGCTTCCCCAGTAGGTCAGTGGTAAAGAATCTGCCTACCAATGCAGGAGACGCAGGTTCAATCCCTGAGTCAGGAAGAAACCCCGAAGAAGAAATGGCAAACCACTCCAGTAATCTTGCCTGGGAAATCTCATGGACAGTGGAGCTTGGTGACAGGCTACAGTTCCTGGGGTCACAAAAGACTCAGACACAGTTTAGCAACTAAATAATAACAATATGTGAAAGCATTTGTCCAAAGCAGAGGGCTAATGTTTACAAGAAATCTATACTTTTAACCAAGTATGTAAAATGTTAGCCATGCAAGTTTCCATCTTAAAAAAAACAGCTCCATGCCTCAAAGCTAGAAAAAGTAGATGACACTGTTATTTGGTAAGAAAGGGCATTTACTCCAAACACATGTTTATTGATTGCCTAATATACACCAGTCACAACAATATTGTGCTCTTAATCTGCTAAAAACAATACTAACAATTGAAAATGCTTTTGCTGCCAGAGGCATAGACCATAGAAAATGACAACTTTCCAGGTCCCTTCTCTCTACTGGCAATGAAACAGGATGGCCTAAATTCATAAAGTTATTTCTAACTAGAGTATCTAAAAAAAAAAGAACTAATACAATCTGTCTGTGAAGGCTTTTAATTTTGCTAGTCACAATGCCTGGTTAATTCCTATAATCAAAGTCTTGACCAGAGTTCCTTTTTGCACCATGCGTTGGGCAAAACACATGGCCAAATAAAAAAGGTGCTGGAAATAGGCCCTTGAGCCATATTAAACACAATGGAAATAACATTTGAAAGTAGTATCTTTCCCAGCTGGGTAAGAAACACAATGGTTCCAACCATCTGCTCTTTCTTCCTAAGATTCCATTTTCACAAATGGATAGGCTGACATTATTTATTCAAGAAACAAGATCCCTGGAGTTGAAGACCACAATTTAAACCAGATAAAATTCAGAGAATAGTTAACAGCAAAAGTGCAGAAACTCCTAGCCATATTTTATTGTTTTTCTATTTATATTATTTTCTCCATCTTCTTTGCTACCCCTTCTGTAAGAAAACTCTGCAAGAAGATTCTTGGAAGAAAATATGTTTTAGAGTACTTTTGAAAGGAGAAATGATGGGCTCAAAATAAACCATAGGATAACTATAAGAGATAAGGAGAAAGCACAGGAGAAAACCAACTGTTCACTCATTCAATAATTTTAAAACATTTAAGTCAGATGGTAACAAAGTTACCAAACAATACTATTGAAACTGATTTTGTTCTGACTTTACAAATATAACTAATAAGAAATCTATAAGGAAGAAATCCAACTTGATTTCACATTAGTTAAAGCAGAAATTATGAAGCTATTCTGTGGTCTTGTTTTATAACCTACTGAAATCTTACTGTGGGATTACATGTAAACACTAGTAAAGACACACTCTCTAAAATTTTTCTTTCTTTCAATGAACCCTCATAAAGATATCATGCAATACTAAGGTTCTGTGGAGTCAAACATGAAAAACCACAGGTAGAGTTTTTTTATTACTAAAGTGAAACTTGTTTAAAATACTTCGTAGAATAGCAAACTCTATCAAAATTTGGCAACCTCGTTGCCCAGGTACATGAAGAAGGACTGACAAGCAATAGTCACATTAAATCTCACTTAAAGAGCTTTTACACAAACCACCACACGCTCTCTGCACACTCAAAGTTAGAAAAACACGTACTTTGAAAGCTTTTAGCATCTGATTCAGTTTCACTGGCTTGTGAGTTGCTAGAAGGCAGAACTATGTCTTTTTCATTCTTTATTCTTTGCTTTCCTCAACCCTGCCCACCCAGTGCCTAGTATAAAGTTTTACACAGTAGAAAAGAGCTACTTTAAAAATATTAGAAAGAAAAAAAAAATTAGAAACAATCCAATGTCCAGAAATACAGGAAAAATTATATATTATGCCATAATATATAATAATTTATATAATTATATAAATACCATATAAAACATATTAAGTGATTTGATATACTTATGTGCACTATGTCTAAGATATGAATGAAAGATTACATGGTTTACAAAAATTTTTGTAAGTTCATTTTTGCAATTAACTCTCTAAGCTAACATCTATACTTTTTCCCAAATTCCTGAAGTGCCTTCAGCCCTGGTGGCTGTCCAGTCCTTTTTCATCCATCTTATCACTCCACCTTTCTGTTTTATTGTTCATTGTGTATTCCTCACTCCACACCCAACATCAGGGCAGAAAATTCACTATTTGAGCTTATACATCTTGGTTTTATGTCCCTTCCATCTCTTATTTATCATTCTGATATTAAAACAAAAATAAATGTTGAACACAATGAAAACACAAATGTTAGCAAGGAGGAAAAGTAATTAATACTTTCATATATAATAGGATATAAAATGGGACAACCACTTTGCAAAAAGGATTGTCAGTCTTATAAAAGTGTGACCCAAAATTCCATCTCCAGGTATATTTACCCTGGGAAATGAAACAAATGTTCACAAAAGACTTACATAAGAGTGTTCGGAGTACCTTTAGTCATAATAGCCAAAAGCTATTGGAAAATGAATAAACAACTGTTAATTTCATGTAAGAGAATAAAATTCAGCAACAAAAAAGAATGAACTATTTAAACATGTAACTATATAAATGCACATCTAAATCATTATGGTGACTGAAAGAAGCCTTATAGAAAAGAATATATATTGTATGATTCCACTTATATGATGTTCTACAACAGGCAAAATTAATCTGTAATGGAAAAAAAAGGTTGTCTCTGGGAAGAAGAGAGTAGAGTACCAAGGAGAAAGGAGCATGAGAGAAGTTTCTAAGGAGATGGTAATGTCCTGTATCTTGACAGGGGTTAGGTTAAACACTGTATATACTTACTAAAAACACACTTCAGATTTGTACACATTATGCATGCATGCGTGCACAGTCACCTCGGTCATGTCCAACTCTTTGCAACTCCATGGACTGTAGCCCGCCAGGCTGCTCTGTCCACTGGGGATTCACCAGGCAAGAATACTGGAGTGAGCTGCCATGCCCTCCTCCAGGGGAGCTTCCCAACCCAGAGATCAAACCAGCGTCTCTTATGTCTCCTCCTGCATTGGCAGGTGGGTTCTTTACCACGAGCACCACCTTTTACCTCAAAGAAATAGTCTAATGAATACTGAACTTTAATGTTATACATGCTAGAGTATTTAAAGATGAAGTGTACTGATGTCTCAAATTTACCCTGAAATTCATTTTTTAAAAAAGATGAGATGGGTTGAGGAGTAATATTAACAGTTTAGATGACAAAACATCTAAACATGTAGAATGGTAACTGCAGAATCTAGGTGGTAGATAAATATGAGTGCTAACTGCACAATTCTTTCAGCTTTTCTGAATGTTTGACATTTTTCGAAATAAAATGTTAAGAAAAAAGCAAACTTTGACCTCCAGCTCAGATTACATTTTGCTTAGTCTCCAGAGACAGACAGAGTTCTGGGGAGAAGTGAAGTCCAGTTTCCCTCTACTGACACCACCAGACAAGCACACTCAATATGCTCCTTAGTAGTGGAGTCAAAAGTGGTAAACCGGCAAGCCTGCCTGGAGGGAAAACTGGTCCCAAAGGATGAGCCAACCAGGAAACTGACTGGTGCAAAGCAATCAAAGAGCTGCTACACTACCACTAACTCTAACATCACCTTTGCTGACTTCTTTCTTGAACTAAAAAATCAAGAGCCCTTTTAACCAATACAAATCCTTTTTAGGGGAGTCTGCCACCACCACCCAAATATTCACTAACATTCTTAAGCAGCTTTTCTTCCCTAAGTACAACCAGAAGTACCTTCTAACAAAAACACACACAGCTTTGAATTGCAGCATGGGACAGATTTATGGAATATGGAAGACATTAAAGTATTCGCTTTCTCTCTGAAAATAAAGAGAGCAGACTCATAAACAATGCCTGAGAGGCATTTCAGCAGCTTAATCCATGCAGGACATGTTTTGCTTTTTGAGACAATCAGGAACTGTTGGGTACAGGAAGCCATAAACAACAAGAATTTGGCTTAAGACAGAGAACAAAATAAATGTTTTTTATGAAAATCACTTAACATTTTTTGATGGGGTTTATTTATGTGTCACAGTCTACAAGACACAACTTGTACATAAGCAGCAGCTCTTACAATGCATCTAATGCTGATCGGCTTCTTACAACAGTGGCACCAAGCAAGACCAGTATGTCAGCATTTCCATCAGCAACTACATTTGCTGGGCTTAATAATTCCCTTTTTCCAATTTTCTCCAGACAGAGAAAACCACTTAGCTGGCTCTCAGCATTCAAGCTCAGCCAAGAGTTTTTCTTTTAAGTTCCATCATACATTAAGTCTGGAGTTTTGAAAAGTGAATTTCCTTAGGTAGGCTCAGGCTTTTAAGTCTAAGAGGCAAAAGAGTCATGATAGAAAAACCACCCACAGAACTCTGTAACTTAACAAATATGCTACATACAAAATTAACTGAGTTAATGCAGTTTAAGATACAATAAGATAGACTCTACCATGGGTGATGGGAGAAGACATTCTTTTAGGGAAAAATCACTAGTCAATGGGAATCTTAGAATGTACAACTATGATCTGAGAGTCCTACTGAAGTAAAACTATGACTATGGCACAGATTTTTTGCCAAGGAGTAGTACCTGAAAAAGTCCAGGTTTCAGAACTGAAGGATTAGTGTTCTGTTTGGAGACTTTTGTGTAACCATAGCAATATGCTTAATTCTGTATTCATCCCATCAGTAAAATTAACCAAACTTTCTAAGTTATTTATATTTAAAGACTGAACTTCTCATAGGGAAAGTGAAAGTGTTAGTCACTCAGTCATGTCCAACTCTTTTCAACCCCATGGACTGCAGCACGCCAGGCTCCTCTGCCCATGGAATTCTCCAGGCAAGCATACTGTAGTAGGTAGCCATTCCTTTCTCTAGGGGATCTTCCCAATGCAGGGATCAAACCCAGGTCTCCTGCTTTGTAGGTAGATTCTTTACCATCTGAGCCACCAGGGAAGCCCAAAGTCTCTCAGTCATGTCTAACTTTTTGTGACTCCAAGGACTGTAGCTCACCAGGCTCCTCCGTCCATGGAATTCTCCAGGCACAAATACTGGAGTAGGTAGCCATTCCCTTCTCCTGGGGATCTTCCCGACCCAGGGATCAAACCCAGGTCTCCCACATTGCAGGCAGATATTTTTTTCTTCCAGAAGCAGTAGTAAATAAGTACTATTGCTACAGTCTTATCTCATCCTACTATAAAAGAAGAGGACCTGTACAATACATACATATAATACTTACATCCCAAACAGTGATACTCAGCACAAATACACTACACAAATAGAGAATATATATCTCATGCCACCAAAATCATAAGATGTTAGTTTTTTCCTCAACTTTCATTTTTGTCTATGTTTTTCTTACTCAACACCATTTTATGAATAATCCCAAAAGAAATAATCACATGAAATGTTCTTCCTCAGATGCTCAGAAATAGTTAACTATGGCAGCACTATACACAATCTACTATATTAATCAATACTGCTGGCTATACAGCCTTCTTTTATTATGTTTTCTTTGGTGAAAACTAACTTCTATGATTTCAAGTTAAAGACGGCAGATTGAGCGTGTGAAGTGAAGTGATAGTGATAGCTGCTTAGTCATGTCCAACTCTTTGCAACCCCATGGACTATAGCCCACCAGGTCCCTCTGTCCACGGAATTTTCCAGGCAAGAATACTGGATTGAGCATGTGCACTGAGCTAACCTCTTCCTCAAAACTCCACTAAAATAAAATTAAACAGCCTTTAAAAAAAAAAAAAAAAAAAAAAAGCATAAACCCACAAAAATCAAGGCATAGAGAAGAACCAACAGCACAAAATGTTGGAAGTTGCAAAGTAGAGGGCCCAGTTGGTAAGCAGACAAAGCAAGCAGTGGGGAAGACCAAGTGGCAGCCTGACTTGTACCACATCGGGAGCACTAGGTATTTCTGGAAGGGAGAGTAGAGAAGGAAGCTTAAATAAGCTAAGTTGAAAGTATATCTAAGATACAATTAGACTCTCAGATTCCCCTTTCTAACTTCATCTGGGCACCATCTATCCTTCCCTCACCACAGCAAAAAGACAGAAAGACTCTGAACTGGAGAATATGAGTATCATTTTGAAAATGGGAGATTAAGCATGAGAGCCTACTTACTAAATGCTGGAATTCCCAGTCTTTTCCTTCCACTTAGACTTGTTAAAATGCTGGAAAGCAAGAAGGATTCTAGAAGCCCCTAACTGGAATAATTTGAACAGCCAAGAAAAAAAAAAAAATCACCAAAAGATACTGACAAAGGAAGTTTCTCCCCAAAGGAATTGTCCATCCAGATCACTGTACAGGTAGGAGAAGAGAAGGGGTTATAACATCAACGGGAGCTGGAGTTAAGTGGCTATGTACATATTCTTTGTCTTGGACTACTAGAAACTCACATTTACTGATGAGTAGGTATAGAAACAGGATCCAGATTTTTCATTGCTATTAATTATTGTCTTAAATTCCCCCAGAGACAAGCTTTTCAGTCCAAAGAATTCATTTTGGAGACGACCCCAGGAAGGGCTGGTAGGGACAAGAAGTAAGTGAGACAACGAAAAGAAAGAAGCCAATTAAGGGTCTGTTATCAAGTAAATTAGGTCACCTGAGACAATTCCATGGAGTATGCAGAAATAGTATAGAATACTTGCCTCAGAAGTATTTTATACCAGCCTACCCCCTGATGGGCAGGGGAGGTAAAGTATTTACACATCAGTTTCCATGAGTTATTGATTGAGGGTGTGGGGAGTGGAATTAATTCCCTATGTCTGACATCCAAAGAAAACTTTTAGGCAAAGAAATGCAGGTGCTGGAACTGGAGATTCAGTAGGCACGCACTGAAAGAGTAAGGTCTAAAGGGATTCAAGCAAATCACAGCAGCATCTGCTACTTTCATTATGGTAACCGAGCCCCTTTGTGTCACTATTTTACCCAGTGTAAAACACTGTCTCTGGGAGGTTCTGCGCGGATCCTTTCCTTTACTGTCTCTTAGAAAGCTAATAACTTAGTAATAAGTGATAAGGGTCCCAAAATTACCAAGCATTTTTACAAAATTATCTAGTCCAAGTTGTACATTATTATCCTTATTACTTATCCTTATTACTCTGTATCATAGATTAACCATCCCTATTTCACCAATGAGAAAATGAGTCAAAATCAACAAAGTAATGTAGTAGTTCCAAAAGTAAATTAAGGTAAAATTAAAAGCTAACCTCATGGTGCCCATTTTAAACTTTCAAATGTATTGCCTGCTAACTTTCACATTCACATTAATTATGCCAATTCCCAGCTCTAAGAATTTTAGCCCAGAGCAGCTGGCCAGAAAGGTACATTACTTTATTTCACAATTAGGTAACCATAATTAAAATGCATACGTGGCTATAATATTAAATTTCCAAAAGGTAAATGCAACCTGAATGTCCTCTAGACCCAGCAATCTAAGTATTCTAGTAGCCTATTCTAACAATATTATGTCTTTAAACCCATTGGCTCAGAAACTTACCAAAGCAGCTATACCTCAGTTCCCCCTCATACTCTCACTTGCAGTCCACTTTGTAGGAGTCTCTCTCTATTCTTTATAGAATTGCCTTATATTTTGTTGTTATTCAGTCGTTAAGTTGTGTCTGACTCTTTATGACCCCATGGACTGCAGCACGCTAGGCTTCCCAGTCCTTCACTATCTCCCAGAGTTTGCTCAAACTCATGTCCATTGATTTAGTAATGCCATCCAGCCATCTCATCCTCTGTTGCCTCCTTCTCCTCCTGCCCTCAACCTTTCCGAATATCAGGGTCTTTTCCAGTGAGGCGGCTCTTTGAATCAGGTGGCCAAAGTACTGGAGCTTCAACTTCACCATCAGTCCTTCCAATGAATATTCAGGGTTGACTTCTTGACTTCCTTTAGGATGGACTGGTTGGATCTCCTAGTGTCCAAAGGACTCTCAAGAGTCTTCTTCAGCACCACAGCTTGAAAGCATCAGTTCTTCGGTGTTCAATCTTCTTTATGGTCCAACTCTCACATCTGTACGTGACTACTGGAAAAAAATCACAGCCTAGACTCTATGGACCTTTGTCAGCAAAGTGATGTCTCTGCTTTTTATTTTTCTTTTTTTTTTTTTCAGTTTTTTAATATGCTGTCTAGGTTTCTCATGGTTTTTCTTCCAAGGAGAAAGTGTCTTTTAATTATGTGGCTACAGTCACTGTTCACAGTGATTTTGGATCCCAAGAAAATAAAATTTCCCACTGTTTCCACTTTTTGCCCATCTATCTGCAGTTTCCCCTCATACTCTCACTTGCAGTTCACTTTGTAGGAGTCTCTCTCTCTTCTTTACAGAAATGCCCTTTCTTTAAATACTTTGTTTAAAGATGGGTATCTCATAGGTAGAAGAATTGGAATTCCTAATGATATAATCTCACAGCTTCATATCCTAAGGTATACAACTGCTTGGCTCTAGAGTGAGGTTAGGAAGATGATTAGGTTAGAATGAGCGGATCAATGTTCCTTTCTAAAATCTAGGTCCTGTGCCAAAGTGTGGCTCACTCTGCCAGGAACCTTGTACATATGCTTGTTTCTCACAGGGGCTCCCACTGTTTCTCCTTGCAATCTGACCACCTTATGTAAGTTTAAGTATGCAAAACTCTGCACATGTTAACTGTCTTTCCCAGGTGGTCCCTGATGTACCAGACAAATAGGGGACATAGCTAGTTGCTGCTTAAGTGTCCCTGAGATTTCTGGTACAGTTAAAGAGACTATCTGAGCAAAACACATATAAGACATTCAAGGGAATACCGCCTAACATTTCATTCCAGCTCTGATTCTGCCAAGACAACCCGTTCTACACGTTTGAACTCTTCACAAAAGGGTGACAGAGATGGTTTATTAAAACCCAGGAATTAAACCTTCATTTCAAATCAGTTTATCATGAAGTTTCTATAGCCAGCTTGCCCAGAGATGCTGCTTTTCTTCATAGTCTATAAGGCAGAGAAGATAAAACATGGACCTACTTCACAAAATTGTCAACAGTAACTACAAAACCTCTAAACAGATGTTTCATATCATCAGCAATCTTTTTACCATTTGAGTATCTTCTGGGTACGTGATAGCCAAAGATAGCAACATTACAATTAACTAATGACAAATTAACAAGTGGCCTTTTTCATATCTCCATGCATATATCAATAATTCTATTTCCATAGGACAAGAAATAAAGGAGTATCTTATATTCTAAATTAAACTAACCTAATCATTCCTTTATTCCCAAAGAAGCCTCAATAGTTTTACCAGTTGACCATACAGCAATTCACATTTCCTGAAAACGTTCTCAAGGGATTCTTTCTTTTGAGTTTTTTGACAACATCTAACATGAGACCTTGTATTTAATGGTCATATAAGAAATATCAATGACTAACCACTGTTGACTTGTTGACAAACACTAGTAACAAATCATGAATCAGTCTTTTTAATCAATTTGCCAACCTTGTGTATACTGACATAGACTGAGTTTCTGAATACAGAACCTGTTATACCTACTTATCAGGGCTTCCCTCATAGTTCAGTTGGTAAAGAATCCTCCTGCAATGCAGGAGACCCCAGTTCTATTCCTGGGTTGGGAAGACCCACTGGAGAAGGGATAGGCTACCCACTCCAGTATACTTGGGCTTCCCTTGTGGCTGAGCTGGTAAAGATTTGCCTGCAATGTGAGATAGCTGGGTTCAACCCCTGGGTTGTGAAGATCCCCTGGAGAAGGAAAAGGCTACACACTTCAGTATTCTGGCCTGGAAAATGGGGTCACAAAGAGTCAGACACAACTGAGCTACTTTCACTTTCACATCCTATTTAGCTTTTATCAGTTTTTCCTAAGGACAAGTTTCTTACTCTAAAATTTTATAGGGTGTATAAAGCTCAATTCTATATTTTCCTTGCGGCATGACAATACAGAGAAAAAGTTGCTAAGAAGGGCATGCCAGGCACTCAGTCAACTTAAATTCTACTGTTGAGGGTCAAATTGTGTCCCATGCAAAATGCATGTTGAAGTCCTAACTCCCAGAACCTGTAAATGTGACCTTATTTGGAAACTGTCGTTGCAGACATAATCAAGTTAATATGAGACCATCAGACTGGGCCTTAATCCAGTATGACTGGTGTCCTTATGAGAAAAGAAAAAGGGACACAGACACACAGGGAGAATGTCATGTGATGAAGGATGCAGAAATTGAAGCTATACTGCCACAAGCCACAGAATGCCAAAGATTTCTGTCAACTACCAAAAACCAGGAGAGGCATATAACAGATCCTCCAAGACTCCAAGAAGGAATCAACCCTGCCTGCACCTTGATTTCAGACTTCTAGCTTCCAGAATTATGAGAGAATTAATTTCTGGGGTTTTTTTTTTAAGCCACCTTATTTGTGTTACTTTGTTATAACTGCCTGAGGAAACTAATACACCTACCTTAAGAAATTTAACTATAAACTAAAGGATCACATTAAAAAAAAAACTTAACACACAACACGGTTTAGCTACAAAGCTTATCGAAAAACCATGATGAATATGCTCTTATAGAGCTCTTAAAAGAATGTCAATCAGTAATATGTTATGAGTAATTTGTATTCGATTTCTGATTAACATTTCAAGAAACTTCAAAATACAAAGGTAAAGATAAACAAATTTTAACAGGAATGCTTACAAAAATAAACTATAAACTAGCAAGGCTTCCTGGGGATAAGTACAATGTTCTAGAGCTTTTGAGAAGTGTTTCTAGATATGAGTCCTCTGGGATCCAAAGAATCCTTTAGTTCCCACAGAATGAGGGTCAGTAACCATGCTCCTAAAGAGCCAAATAGTAAAAATAGTTTAGGCTGTGCAGGCCATACAGTGGCTATTGCAACTATTTAACTTCACCTTGGCAGCACGAAAGTAGACAACATGTAAACAAATTAGCAAGGCTATGTTTCAATTAAACTCTACTTACAAAAACAGGTGGTCTACCCGAAGGCTGTAGTTCCAAGCCCTGCTATAGAGTAATGGATCTTAACTGTCCTGGAAACAGACACATAGTTATGAGTCACCTTAGATAGGCCAAACTACATTTCCCACAATTCCCCTCCCTATGTGTTTAGTTAAGATGAGGCACAAGAGATATTCCAGTGCAAAATGTAGAGAGAGGAAATGAAGCAGCAGCCATTCTGTAGCCATTCACAGGCTACGTTTTACCTGCTAGTTATGCTTTTTGGCACAGAACAGCCGCCAAACCTGCCAATTACTGCACTCTCCCCAGGATCTGCCTTCAGCTTCTCCTAGGCCAGGTATGTATTTAGCTCCAAGAGGAAGGGCACCATTCTCCTGAAGTATGTACACATCGTCAAAATCAGAAGCAGTAAGAATGAGTTTCAGTCGATTCTCTTTGGTTCTAGCTCATGCCTGTGAGTTCTGTCTTGCTCCCCTACTTTACTCTTCTTTCTCTTCCTTTATCTTCCCTTTCCGATTTCAAACTCCAGTATCAGACACAATGATAACAGTTCTGCTTAGGGGCTGACTTATGCATTGTAGGAATTGGGTTAAGACTCTCCTAGTGGTTCTACTCCTCTGACTAAACCTGGTCTGACACATAGACCACTTGGCAAATACATGAAAGTTAGGAACCAAGATAATGCACATACACACACAAAGACAAAAAATGAAGGCGCTTCAAGGAGTTCAACAAATCCATCTTAAAAATCCTACTGGAGAGGAAAAAAGTAAAAACTGCAGTGTCAACCAAAAGACTGAATGGTTTGAAATTTCCCAGCCCTGAAATAAAACAGTGCAACACAAATGTGTCTAACAACCTATCTAAAAACTACAACAAAAAGAGGAAGTACAGCTTTGGTTCAAGATGGCAGAGTAGAAGGACGTGCACTCATCTCCTGCGAGAGCACCAAAACTGCAACTAGCTGTTGAACAACCATCAACAGGAGGACACTGGAATCCACCAAAAAAAGATAACCCACGTGCAAAGGTGAAGAAGCTGCAACAAGACAGTAGGAGGCACACAATCACGATAAAATCAAATCCCATACTCTCCAAGAGGGCGGCCCACAAACCGGAGAACACTAACACCAAAGAAGTTCTACCATTGTTGTGAAGGTCCTGAGCCCAACACCAGGCTTCCCAGTCTGGGGATCCAACAAAGAGACCGGGAATCTCCAGGGAATCTAACTTTGAAGGCCAGCAGAACTAGATTACAGGACTTCCACAGGACTGGGGGAAACAGATTATACTCTTGCAGGGCCCAAACAAAATCCTGCATGCACCAAGTCATGGAGGAAAGAAGCAGTGACCCTACAGAAGACTGAACCACACCTACCTGCTAATGTTGGAGGGTCACCTGTAGAGGAGCGGGTCGGCAATGGCTCGCAACAGGGACGGGGGCACTGGCAGCAGCAGAAGTCTTGGAGGTCACCACTAACCCTCCCATAGAGCCCACAGACCCCTGGGCTGGGTCACCTCAAGCTAAGCAACTAACAGGGAGGGAGCACAACCCCACCTATCAGCAGACAACTAGATTAAAGCTTTACTGAGCACAGCCCTGCCCATCAGAGCAAGACCCAACTTTTCCAGGAAGCTTACACAAAGCTCTTAGCCTCCTCCATCAGAGTGCAGACAGAAGAAGCAAGAAGAATCATAACCCTACAGTGGCTAGAACAAACACCACATTATATAAAGTTAATCAGGATGAAAAAGCAGAAAGTTATGTCCCAGATGAAGGAACAAGATAAAACCCCAGAAGAAAACAATTAAAAGATACCCTTCCAGAAAAAGATTTCAGAATAATGATAGTGAAGATGATCCAGGATCCCAGGAAAAGATGCAAGAAACATTTACCAAAGACCTAGAAGAATTTAAGAACCAACAAACAGAAATGAACAATATACCTGAAGGAATCAATAGCAGAATAACTGAGGCAGAAGAATGGATAAATGAGCTGGAGGACAGAATGGTGCAAATGACTGCCACAGAACAGAATATAGAAATAAAAACAAACAAAAAAAGAAGACAGCCAAAGAGACCTTTGGGACAACAGTAAATGCACCAACATTCCCATTATATGGGTCCCAGAAGGAGAAGAGAGAGAGAAAGGATCTAAGAAAATATCTTAAGAGATAATGGCTGAAAAATTCCCTCATTCGGGAAAGGAAATAGTCAACCAAGTCCAGGAAGCACAGAGAGCCCCAGGCAGGATAAACCCAAGGAGGAATATACCGAGACACGTGGTGATCAAGCTGACAAAAATTAAAGACAGAGATTAAATATGAAAAGCAACAAGGGAAAAAAGACAAATAAGGGAAACAAGGGAAGACAAACAAGGGAACTCCCATCAGGTTATAAGCTGATTTCTCAACAGAAACTATACAAGCCAGAAGGGAATGGCATGATATATTGAAAGTGATGAAAGAGAAGAACTTACAATGAGGAATACTTTACCCAGCAACTCTAGTTCAGATTTGACAGAGAAATCAGAAGCTTTCTAGACAAGCAAAAGTTAAGAGAATTCAGCACCACCAAACCAGCTTTAAAACAAATGCTAAAGGAACTTCTCTATGCAAGAAACACAAGAGAAGGAAAAGACTTGCACAAAAGAAACCCAAAACAACTAAGAAAACAGTAGTAGGATCACATATATCTATAATTACCTTAAATATAAATGGGTTAAATGCACGAACCAAAAGATATAGACTGGCTGGGCAGATGAAAATCTGCACACATGCACTTCCACTTACCACATCACTGTACTTAACCCCTCATATTGTATGTAATTGCTTTATATTGTTAGGTTAATTATGTTTCTATTATGGCTTGCAACTGTAATTATCTTTGATTTTTTGTCTGGCTATCAATTGCAAAAACTGATAAATGTCTTCCACTATTGCAATTTTTGCTTAATAAAATAACTGTACCATGACTGGTCAACAGAAAATAATAGAATTCTGTATCACTAAAACCACCATTTAATAGGAAAACCTGTAATCACTTTTTAAAATCCAGATGCATATCAGAATTATCTTGGAATTTTTTTAAAAACACAAATGCCCAAGTGTTGCTTTTTCTTCTCCAAAGCTCCAGGTATGTATCTAATGAGCAACCATCTTTAAAAACAACTGAACTATATGATGATCTTTTATCTAGCTTGTTTCACTTTTTCTATTTCACATTCAGTGCTTCCATTTCATTTAGTTTGTTTTTCAATTTCTCTATCTTTATATTTAATGTTCTTTTTCAAGTCTTTACCAAACACAGTAGAAAAACTTTGTTTTATATATATATGCAATATAAATAGTATGTATAATATAATATATATTTTAGAAAACTTATGAATCTTTGCCTAGCTAAAAAATTTATGACATTTTGATTCCACTTGTTTGACTTAGTATGCACAGAATGCTAGATTATTAACTTATATTGACTCAAAATTTTGATAAAGTTCCATGTATTTTGGCAACTAGCATTACTGCTAAAAGTCTAGAAAGTCTGTTACCTTAGTGATTAAGAAAAATTTTGAATTAAGTTTGAAACTTCTAATCCAATTCTGAGAATATAAAAAAATATTATGTTGTAAAAGAAAAACTATAACAGGAATTTAACGTGTGACACAGTATTATTAACTAAAGTACAGACACTGTTCAAATTTCACAAAATTTTATGCTGGTGTCCATTATTTGTTTTGAATATACCTCATTCAAGACTTGAATATACATTATTCAAGACTCTACATTGTATTTAATTGAATTGAGCAGCTTTAGCTACATGCAACAAATTCTGGTAAATTCTCTTTTCACTTTTATTCCATTACAAATATTTTCTAATTTTCCTTTCTATGGCTTCTTAGAATACCCTTCATTTAAAAGTGCACATTTAATTTCCAGATACATGGAATTTTTTAAAGTATCTTTTATATTAACTTCTCATTTTTATATTAATTTCTCATTTAAATGCTTCCTTCTCTGCAATCACCCTCTGTGCTTTTTCAGCTTTTTAACTTTATTGAGGCAATCAATGGCTAAGTCCAAGATCTCTCTTGGTTACTATCACACTGCACTTGAAAATATATGGGTTATTTTCAAATATCTTTTGATATTGATTCCTAACATAATTCCACAGTGAAAAGAGAATAGACTCTGTATGATTTTAGACCATGAAATTTCTGTCTTATGTCTATGGATATGTTCCAGTGTCTCCCAGTTTATAGTCTATGGAAACTTTAATAGAATTTGTATACTACTGTTTTGTGAAAATTGTATAAATCTTAATTATGTCAAATTGGCTTTTAATGCTTTTCAGGTCTACTATATTCTTCTATTTCTCTGTACATTCATTCTATCAATTTCTGAGAGTCTGATAGTGAAACTCCAACTAATCTTAATTTATCGACTTAAAACAAACAACCATAACATACAGTGGAACCATATGTAACTTTGTTCTGCATTTCCCAACTCTCCTATAAATGTGTTATCATATTTTCATAATTTAAAAAAGAAAAAAGAAAGAAAAAAAGAGTAAATATATCCAAATCCATTTTTGACCTAATGTATAAATTTATAATGCATAAAAACTTCTTTAAAGTTTCAAGAACTTTTCTAAACACTGGATATTATTATTTGGCGATCTGCTGTTGTATTTGGCTTTGCACTAGCCAAAGATACTATGAAAAACAAAGACAAATACAAAATTATATGCCCATTTACTTTAAAATAGTTGCTTACAGTCAGAATCTGGGCTATTGAAGAAGCAGAAGCATTAAGTGCTGCCTCCCAAAGGTAGCCTACTCTAACAAGATGATTATTTGGTTGATGTGAAGTCACTGAATATTTTAAATATATAAAATTAATTTTTAAGTAGCTATCGAACATTGAAGGACTGAATTCTTTACCCAACCTCTAAATAAACAGCTAAACCTTTCCCCTTCCATGCTTGATTTGTCTGCATAGCAAATATCACCACCTGACAAACTAAACTGACTTGTTTTCAACACACACTCAATAGATATTTATTGACTGAAATAATAAATGAAGTATAAAACATAAAGATATTAAACTTGACTTTTTTTAAACTATATTCAAATTCTGGGATATTTCTAGACAAGTATAATCTCTGACATATGAAACAGTGAAATGAATGTGTTACATAAGAAGAATACTATGTGATTACTGACAAGTTCCAAATTTCTTCTCTACTATTCCTCCTTCTGTTTTACAAATTTGACTACATAAAGAACTGTGTAAACCTTCCTCTTCTGTTTTCATAGTATTCTTTATCAATTTTGCTTTATATAAAGTGAAGCTTCCATTTGGTAACTGACCCATTTGAAGCTCTAAAATGATAGTTGGAAAGAAGTGGCTATTCACTACTAAGATTGGTGGCTAACTACATTCCAGTTGCATTTTTCTCTCTGCAAAATATTCTACAAAAGCCCAGGAGAGGAAACTAAGGGTACTCTTAGGTTTCAAACTTCTTTTACATGAAGTCAATACTAATATCCTCAGGGCAAATCCTATTTGACCCTACCAAAACTCTAGCAGAGAGAAAAACAGATTACCAATCTCCCACCCCCGAAACAACTCTTACACAAAAGTTTAATCTAAAATACTCTTTAGAAATAAGTAT
The DNA here is from genome assembly GCF_963930625.1 of Muntiacus reevesi. Lineage (NCBI taxonomy): Eukaryota > Metazoa > Chordata > Mammalia > Artiodactyla > Cervidae > Muntiacus > Muntiacus reevesi. The sequence goes on from NC_089251.1 coordinate 90,015,717, forward strand.
CTTCATGACTGAAACTGAGTTTTAAAACCAGAGGAAAACAAACTGTATGAAATTCAATAAAAGCTCCAAAATAGCAGGCAAACAGCCAGCATATTCTTTTTCTGTTCCCTGTACATTCTCCACCCTTGTTTCAAGAGTAAAGACAAAAGAGGAGGAGAAATGAGAGAAGCAAGAGAAGGAGGGGAGGATGCAATTTGATTTAACAAAGAAATGGGATACATCATAGAAAACAGTTAAAAGCAAAACAGATCTGATAGTCTCACCTTGAAAACTGGAATATATCCATATGTAATGTTTGCTTTTTCATGTTTGTTTTTTATATAGCATTTGTAAAAGCAATCTGAACAAGAAAATGTAATTGTTTTCCCAATTCTGGATCTGCTATACACAGTACTATTCTTTTCCTGTGAAATTGTTCAAGTTATCCTTCCCCACCTCAAATATGACCTGCTGCTGCTGCCAAGTCGCTTCAGTCGTGTCCGACTCTGTGCAACCCCATAGACGGTAGCCCACCAGGCTCCCCCGTCCCTGGGATTCTCCAGGCAAGAGTACAGACCGGAGTGGGTTGCCATTGCCTTCTCCGCAAATATGACCTAGGTAATAACAAATCCTATAGTAAGTCCCCAAGTCATCTTTGGGCCACTCTGAAAAACAAAAGGATACTGCAAAGGATAAAACAATTCTTCATTTTCCAAAGAAGAAAATGAATGTGATAAAACACATCAATGTTTAGTGGCATTATTTAAATCCATAAATCAATATAATTGTGGCTACTTTTCATTGATTTTTCATACCGACTCCTCATTTTATAATCCCTAATAATTGTTCCCTCTGATTCATCCATGAATTGGAAGTCTGACTGATCTCTTTATTCATCCACCTCTTTCCACCAATCTCTTCAACTCTTCCTGCAGGTCTACCACTTACCCTTATTATGCCTCTAAATTCCTTACTTTGTCCCTACCAAAATGCCTAAATTTCTTTAAAGAACTGATGGTCTCGCTAGCCTAACTCTGTCATAAAAGCAGGGCAAGATGTCTAAGGAAACGTGACCTGCAATAATAATGTCGTTTATGTTCCCTCGGGGACATATGATATGCACATATGATCTATGCACATGATAAAAAATACATACTCCTTTTTAGAAAGGAATCCTGAGGAGACCTTGAACCTAAAAACCTCTGGACACAAACTTATCTGCTTTGTAAAAGCTTGCTTCCTTCAACAATTATATTCATGGATCTCATTCCAAAAATCTAGCTTCAAATCTAGCTTCAGAAAGTAGATAATTCTTCCATCTCCATGTCTTTAGTCCAAGTTAGGTTTTTAATAAATGTTCAATGGAAATGGAGAACTGAAGGACATGGTAATATGAACTATTATTTCCATATGTGTTTTGCTGTTGTTGTTTAAAGGAGAACAAAAATAAAAAGGCTTTTTTCCCCTGTTAGAATGTCACAGGAACAAAGGAGTTACTAAAGAAACCTGGATGCTCCACAGACTGTATATGTACACATGCCCAGAGTCACCTTTCCTTCTGTAGGCTTACATATTGCTAAGATAGACAGAATTCAGGCCTTCCATTTGTAGCAAGACATTTCTTTGTATGTCATTTGGCAGATGCAGTTGTGGGGCTCTGCCAATTCACCCTGGAGCCCTCTATTTTAATCAGTATCACATAAAGTTTAACACATGCTTTGAAATGTGCACCAGATCCAAAGCTTTGCCTGTGGACAGGGGTGGGGGTACTTGCTGCAAAAACACATACCATCCCAACCACTACTCCACAAGCAATTATCTTTCACCTTTGGCTGAACCAGGAGAACTGTCAACACCAGCACACTGCCAACCAGAGGAGAGGTTACGGGGTCAAAGCAGGAAAGAAGGCTGAATGCTTTAGGTTCAGCTTGGCTATTTGTTAATCCTGCTGGCTGCATGGAAGAAGCATTCTCCATAGTCACCAGGACACGGAAAACCACACTATAAGAGAAGTAGCTGTGAGTACACCAGAACTGTAACAAAGCTTTTCAAATAGCAAACTCCTTAGCAAAAGCACAAAACTCCAGCAGCACAATATGACAATCATATATCAAAAGGTAAACTCTCAAACATCAGCAAACTCTCAAACATCAGTAAAGTGCAACTGTGAACTGAGTTTTGTAGACACAAAGGATTAAAACAAACTTCATATTTTGGAAATAAATACTTGTTTCCAATTCCCATCTACACACAAGTTTAAAATATATTAAAATACTATTAAATTTCTTTGAATGTGGAAACCAAAGGAAAGTTACCATTGATGATTGAACAAAAAAGAAAATTACTAAAGCAGAGATGGAAGGCATTATCTCCCCAACTTACTGAAGCAAACCCTCAAAAACACACACACATACTGTTGGAAAGATCTTTTCCAAACACCAACTACAAAATATACGAACACATTACCTCTTCCATAAGTGCAATTAATCTCTTATAACCAGAATAACAAACACACTTTATCTCATGTGTCATCTATGATCTATTTGTGAAAGCTGGCTTGGTCCACTGAGACGGACTCTGCGGTTTAGTCTAGTGCAGTGGCAAGGCTGTCCTGCTGAATCACTGACTTCTATCAGGGTGAACATAAACAAGTGACACAGGCTTGTAGAACATAACTGTTCCACATCTGTTAGACCGATGGTCTCCAGGGTGGGGTGGTGTCTACCGCCAAGGTTATGCAAAAACAATACATTAGTACTTATATTTGTATTTGTTTTAAAAGAACAAAGAAAGAAACTAAGTTACTAACATTTAAGAAATGACACTGATACCCTCTTCCTCTGATAGTCAAGTACCACATATGGAATTCAAAATATATATATTAAGGAAAAAAGAGGACAGAGTGGTTGATAGTAATACTGTCATTTGTTGATTTTCTTTCAGTTTATTGTGATATATTATAGATTACATATGCTGTATATGAAAGTTAGGTTATATTACCTAGTTTTAGTTAAACTTGTAGAAATAGTTTGAGCATATTCCTATATATACACGGTCCTTTGAAATAACACTAATAAACAAGGTTAACACCTATCTGCATCCTAGTGCAGTAAGACCATTATAATATTGCAAGCTATGCATGCTAAGTCATTCCAGTCATGTTCGACTCTGTGATCCTATGGACTGTAGCCTGCCAGGCTCCTCTGTCCATGGGATCCTCCAGGCAAGAATACTGGAGTGAGTTGCCCTGCTTTCCTCCAGGCATCTTCCCCACCCAGGGATCAAACCTGTGTCTCTTGCAACATCCTGCATTGGCAGGCGGGTTCTTTACCACTAGCACCACCTGGGAAGCACATTTAATACTGGTCCCCAGTGAATCAAGCCTGCCTGTGTGCATGTCCCTTAGCAATGTGATTCTGCTGCTTCTATCAAGATATAGAGACCATTTCTCCACTCTCTTCAATCTGGACTGGCTTTGTGACTTGCTTTTGGCTAACAGAAAGTGATGGACATTGCCAAATTCTGGAGTCCAGGTGTTAAGAGGCCTAGCAGCTTCAGCTCTCTTTCTCTGTCTGAACCCATGCTATGAGGAATGCTACTGGGAAGACCACCATGCTATGAGGAAGCACAGTTTAGCCTACTTGGCGGCGGGGGTGGGGGAGGGGGTGGCAGGGCGGTCAGAATGCAGTTCAGGTACAGAACCAAGACAACAGCTGGCACCAACTGCCAGCCAGCCACATAAGTGATTTCCAGGTGAAGACAGCAGATAAATTCCCTTGCTGTGCCCAGTGTGAGGTGCTAATGCACAGAATCATAAGAAAAAATACATCAGGGAATTCCATGGAGGTCTGGTGGTTAGGACTCCATGCTTTCACTGTCAAGGGCACAGGTTCCATTTCTGGTGAGGGAACTAAGATCCCAGAAGCCATGTGGCTCAGCCAAGAAAAAAAAAAAAGCCAAGAATTAACATGAACCAATCTCTATTTTAAGCATCAGCTCCACTATGATGCCACTCAATAAACATTTTAAAAAAGAAAAAATATGTAAGCATTATTTTTAAGTCATTACATTTTGAGGTAGTTTGTTAAGAGAAATAGACAACTGATACATCGGGTAAGACCTCCCCATCAAATATATTATGTGGCAAATGTGCACACAAGCATGCTCAGTCGCCTCAGTTGCATCCAGCTCCTTGCAACTCCACGGACTGTGGCCTGCCAAGCTCTTCAGTCTATGGGATTCTCTAAGCAAGACACTGGAGTGGGTTGTCATGTCTTCCTCCAGGGGATCTTGCCGACACTACGGATTGAATCCACATCTCCCGCATAGCAGGCAGCTTCTTTACCACTGAGCCATCAGGGAAGCCCTGTGGCAAACATAAGGATGATCAAAGTAAATCTGACAGAAAATAACACCCCAAATTTGAAATTATAATAATGACTATCTAAAAGGGGGATTTAAACACATTGTTAACAATGAATCTCTCCCTAACTAGAAATAGTAGCTAATAAGAGTAGTACATATGTAGACCACTTTTAAATAAATAACATATACATGTATAATGCATACATACACAAAAAGTTTTACTGGAGGTATATAATCATAATCAAAAAGTTTAGAACCATATGTATACTACTACTGAAATTAATATATACATATAACTTATATTTACAAATATACAGCTAGTGGATATAAATGTTCTTTCTTTTGAAGATGATGGTACCAAATTTTTTGAAAAACCTTCAGTTAGCTGTCACGCACTAATACATGTAGTAAAAGTTGGAAAAAGAGCTCCACTATTTAGTCCACCACTACTTCCCAACATTACAAGTTCCAAACTATCCCAAGAAGTAAGAATTTCCATAGTTCCAATATTCTGCTTTTACTAATACAATGCATTTTTACCTTAAAATATATGTATACTCCCCTCATCCCACAATATTTTACTTACTACACTACTGATTACACTTAGAACACCACCCAGCTATCAAAATCCTTAGCATGGCAAATTCCTTTCTTGGATGAACAATGGTATCTTTCAATGAGACAGGAAATGTGGAAGAAGAGCACTGACTGGTTTGGCGACATGAAGAGGAAATACAGCGGTGTGGCCAATGAAAGGAAGACCTGAGCACGTCAAATGTAAACTGAAAGCAGTCACTGGAAAGGTAAGATTGGAGAAAAACAAAAAAAAGGAAGGAAGAGAAAGTCGAAACATTTGACAGAAAAAAGAAACAGAACTGAGCGCAAGTGGAAGGAATAGTCTTAAACAGGAGGAATAGCCTCTTCCTCTGAAACTGAAGTTGAAGCAATGAAGAATGGTGGAGACACATAGTCAAGAAATAAGAGTCTTGAAAGTCAAGAGAGCTTCTGCTTTAAAAGTCCTCAGTTTCTCTCTGACATTGGTTAAGAAGATCACCCGTACAGAACAAGGAATATTTTCTCTGTGAAAAAAGGTTAGTCTTCACCAAAGTAAAATGCCTTTTCATGTCATACAGAATATGACCAATTTTGTCATACTGAACATACCAACTTTAAGTTCACTCATACTATGCTATCTCTAGCTGTTTCAAGTCAAAAACTGAATTTTTTTCCACTGTTATTCTGCCCTTCTCTAGTTCTTCTGTACTTCCTATACAACAGAAGTAAGAAAGAAAAAAAGTGACAGAAACATGAGAAATCATAGGCAAACCAAAGTCTGAAAACATAACTGTATCCAACTTTCACAGTATACAATACAGATCAACTTATTCTGAGAGACCTATCTACTGTCTATACTGGGCAACTCTGAAAAGTATACCAACATCTTGAACCTACTTGTCAATGTTTTATAGTAAAAATAGCATTCATTTCACAAATGACATAAAAATGAACTGTGAGATTGTTACAATTTTATTCAAGCTTTTCCACTATGTATTCTTCACAAACCATGATGAAAATAAACATGGAGCATCTCAGAATATACTACTGAATCTGATACAGATACTGGATCTTAATAGTCCAGATGGCTCCCACAAGGATATATTTCACAGAGTATTCAAATCCTCTGACACTTTATGAAAAATTTGTATTCACTCAGTAACTTTTCTGAGAAGAGGGTTCATGACTTCCAATAGATTCTCAAAAGGTAAGCTTTTGTCTCTAAAATGTTTATGAACTACTGCTATAGATAGCTCTCTTCTCCAATGTTAAAAGACCAACTCTGCTCAAAGACTTACCAAGAAAAACAAAACAAAAGGCATGTCAGCTAGACCATAGCCTCTTCATCAGAGAGCTAGGAGATGCCTATGTTTAACAAACTGAGGAGAGTTGAAGTCATTCTGTTGGAAAGTAGGCTGTACTATTTTTTGACATTTGCTTGTTTGTATACTTGGAAAGCAAGGGAAAGGTAAAAATTAATAACAGACTTCAGCCTAAGTCAACAAAATAAGATTATAGTACCAAAAAATAAGATCCTCCACATCCCTAAATTCTCTGACACCACAGTAAAGTCACCATATTCAAGGGCACAACCCTCAAAAGTAGATGAAGACTACCATGGCTCAAGCCAGCCAGTGTGACAACACTAAAAACAAAACCTAAAGTAAAACTATAGCTTTCCACATCTTGTTAGATCAAAGACACACACACACACACACACACAACACATAAACACACAGGAAACTGGAAATACTTTGAAAGAAAAAGAGTTACTCCCAGTAGTTGCTTCTGAACAAATTTCTTAAGGAAACTGAAGAAGAGAAAAATCTATCTATAAAAATTCAAGAACTATTATCTACTTCTTATTAAATTAAAAAGCTACTGTGTGAATTCAAGATTTGCTTTTTGCCTCTTTTTCTTCCCTGCAAAGAGACCACAGGTTCCTCAGTATATATATAGAAGACTTTATTTGTTCCTTCAGTACTAAAGCACAAATTGTAAGCTTTTAGTTCACTGGTTACAGGGTTTAGGTTTCAGAAGACAAAAAATTCCTGAAGAGGGATGGTGGTGATGGTTGCACAACAATGTGAATGTACCTTTTAATATCACAAAACTGTATATTTAAAAATTATTTTAGAAAGGTAAATTTTATATTATGCATATTTTTCCAGGAGGAAAAAAGCACAAAAGTGAGAAATATTCACTGGTGGAGAATCAAGATAAAATTATACCTAAGTGAAAAAACTTCACCTGGGACTCCAAGACAATTTGCATCCTGAGATATCGAAGCTGAACATAACAGTCAACAGTTTCATCAGCAAATTAAGAGTCTAAGAAGACCAGGAAAATATTAAAACTCTTAACAATATCCATGAAAATTCTCTGTCCTTAAATGCATAAGTGCCCTGCCAAAGGGAAAAAAAGTGTATGTATTAAACATATATAATAAAAATGTGTAGAATACCAAGGCTACACAATGCAGTGTGCTAGGTTCTATGGGAACAAAAAGATGAAGCTAATTCAGACACATGCCCTCGAGAAAATGCCAGTAAATGATTATCATCTCAGTTCCACTTCCTGGACTCTATCCTAGCTTTAGGTTCCCCTCCTCCAAACACCTGTCCCAGATCCCTTTTATTACCTAGTATTCTGCAAGTCAGTCCCCTGTGATTTATGGTGGTGTGCCACAGAACACATCTTAAGCATTGGCACTGTAAGACTTTTTAAAAATAAGAGCTCTTAAATTCCCTACTTCCTTCCCAATCTCATTAACATCTCACTGGTATAGAGTATAATCATCTCCCCTGACAGCCCACCCTGATTTTCTCTAAAGCAGAATTTTCTCAATTTTTAAAAATTTCCAAGTACTTAAACATTTATATAAAGATCCATTATCACTGTTCTGTTTTAATAGCTAACCACACTAGAGGCCTCAATGGTTGGCTGACTTCTGAGTTTAAGCAAACACACACGTAGGCATCACAGCCTGACACGGTCTTTTCTTTCTCCCCTCAAACAACTTCCCTAACCTGTAGAGCATTGTCTCCTCTGCATGCACACACAGAAGTAATCACTGAAAACTGTTCTAAATTTGCTGTAAATGTACAATTAGAAAGTTATGCCAGGAAGGTAAAATAGCCTGAACTCTCAACAAAATAACTTTTTTTGCAAGCTTTCAAAACAAATAAAATGTAGTCAGTTGAAAACTTTCAGCTTACAGTATAAAATCTTTGCCATTGCTTTGTTCAGAAGTCACTTACAAAGAACAGAGAGTCTGAGTGAAAACTTCAGCTCCAGTGATCTAACCACTTTCCAAACTCCCAGTCCAGTGTTTATTCCCTAGCCAGCTTGGTGCAGTCGTGTAACCATTCACCTTCTAATGAAGACAGAAAGAATCACATCCCACTACAGTCAAAGGTCATAAAACCTCTAAAGCATAGAACCACATAGACCTAGAAAAAGCAACAAGTTAGGTGGTCACCTGTCACTATTCAATTACAAAAATTTCATTTTCCTGTGTTTTTGGTTTGGGGTTCATTTCTGTGCTGAGACCTTAAATAAGAAGGATTGAGAGATGCCACATTCTCAATCAGTGAGATAAAAATCAGCAATAATTAATTAACTAAAAAGTTTCTGGTAGTCTCATTATCTGTTCCATGTGCTTCCTACCCTGTACTTTTGATAAACTTCATGAACAATGGCCAGGAATTAGGAAGAGAGAGATTTGACTACAAAGAGGGAGCACAAAGGAACTTGGAGAGATGACGGAACTGTTCTGTTTGTCATGGTGCTTACATCAATCTATGCTTGTTAAAAAAACTTATGGACGACAACAAAAAAGATTTTATTGTATGCAACTTTTTAAATTGTAAAGCTACTTGAGGTTTACTTGCTAAAACTTTTCAGCAGGGAGATTTAGAAGGATGTGACAAAACAGATTCCTCTTGTTCTAGAACATCCTTAGGTCCACATCTTGGCCCTCCTGTATAAATGTGAGTATTTCTTTCTCTTCCTGTCTCCTCACATACCAGTTCCCTCGCCATTACTTTCTATTTCCTCACATACCAGTTGCCTTACCATGATTTTGAAGGAGTTTTCGTGCTCAGTAAAGAGAACATCTGGCAGAGGATGCAAGAATAAAGAACTCACTGAGAGCACAACAATCCTAGGAATTCCTAACTGGATTTCTCCAGGGCCAGTAAGACTGATCCTTAAGGTCAAAGGGCACACTACAGGGATTTGGGAAGGGCTCTAAATCCAAACCTCAAGCTTGGCTCTACCACACGCTGCACACGTGGCAGACGTCTAAATCGTCAAAAAGTCTTCGTTTTAAAAGGTATATTCTGTGCTTCAATCATGCAGTTGTTATATCTGCCTTGAGAAAACACCATCCATACATAACCTAGACAGCATATTAAAAAGCAGAGACATTACTTTGCCGACAAAGGTCCATCTAGTCAAAGCTATGGCTTTTCCAGTAGTCATGTACAGATGTGAGAGTTGGACCATAAAGAAAGCTGAGAGCCAAAGAAGTGATGCTTTTGAACTGTGGTCTTGGAAAAGACTCGAGAGTCCCCTGAACTGCAAGGAAATCAGACTAGTCAATCCTAAAGGAAATCAGTCCTGAATATTCATTGGAACAACTGACGCTGATGCTGAAGCTCCAATACTTTGATTACCTGATGTGAAGAATTGACTCATTGGGAAAGACCCTGACGCTGGGAAAGACTGAAGGCAGGAGGAGAAGGGGATGACAGAGGAGGAGATGGTTGGACAGCATCATTGATTCGATGGACATGAGTTTGAGCAAGCTCCAGGATTAGGTGATGGACAGGGAGGTCTAGCGTGCTGCAGTCCATGGGGTCACAAAGAGTCAGACACAACTGAGTGACTGAACTGAACTGAAGCAGAGTAAGCTTATAAATAGATATAATACAAGAATACTAGTTCATTCAGACTTATAATGAGGGAACACTGCCTATTAAACATAAACTTTAATAGTTCATTCCTATGAGACGAAAAATGTATCTTGCTTCCATTCATCTTTTAGAAAGGCAGACAGAGGTTGTATCTGACCAGACCTAAACTTAATCTGGTAATGGAAACTCCCATGCAGTCCAGTGCTTAGGAATCTGCACTTCCACTGCCAGGGATCTGGGCAAGCTGCATGGCCCAGTCAAAAATAAGTAAACAAATAAAGGCTTTTTCAAAAATTAATAACAATAAATAAATTTAATCTGATAATAAAGATAATAAAGTGGCTGTTCTTGGCCCCCTGTATAGTAATATTTAACAGCTGTATATTTTCATATTATATTTAAGGCATCATTTTAAATAACTTTTCATATCCTTGCATGTTTCAGAGGCTAAATTATATAATAAAAACACAAACAGCAAACATCTTATTTATGTCAATGAGATCAATTCATTTTCACCTCACAACTAAAGATCTAAAGGACTGCTCTCAAGCTCAATTCAAAAGTGAGTTCAATGATCTGAATTTCATTTCCACACTAGTGCAGCACAATTATTCATGATACTTGGAGGCTGCAGGAAATCCTAGGAGCATTGTAATGGAAAGAAGTTCAGTTACTATACAAACCCTCCAAGAAAAACTTCATACTGTAGGCCATTCTCCTTTATCTTAAATTTAGCAGAAAGTTTCCCAATGAAATATTGATAATAATGAGGCTACTGGCTCTCTCCCACAAGACTCTGAGGCCAAGCCAAATTATATGTATGCTAACTTATCAGAAATATTTTCCCTCACTGCTCTCTTAATTCCCTCTTTCCCCATCTTTTCCTGCAGCAGCATAAGGACTCTTCACTCATCAGAACACATAACCAAGTATGAAATGCATGTGAGCCTGCAATAGTGGCAGGGGTATGGTAGTGTAACATTTTGCAACCAAAGGGGAGTGCTGAAGACCTCATATTCTCTTCTGAACAAGGGTTAATTTTTATCTTAAGAATTCAAGGCAAGGGGAAAGGATCATTTTGGTTACCACAAATTTGCCATCTTTATCATCACTGAAGTTCATGGGGAAGCAAAGAGTCAGAAACAACATAGCAACTCAACAACAATCATCACTTTTAAGATTTTTATATTATTTAAAAAAAACACTTGCTTTATTGTCCATTATATCAGACTTATCTGTTCACTTCTTTAATAAGGCACATAATACAACAGAGAATTGAATGGAATCATTTAATTTACATCTAACACATAATTCCTTCTCCATCTTGCTATAGCTGATTCTTTAGACTCCTCAATTACCCACATAAAGCAGAAAGGAAAATCAATAATGCCATAAATAAGCGTAAATAATCCCTTAAATAAGGGAACACTTCCTTTGTACCTGACAGTCATAACACTTACTATCTCATATCCAGTCCACCAGCAAACCCTACCTATTATCAGTTCTGTTCAGTTCAGTTCAGTTCAGTCGCTCAGTCGTGTCCGACTCTTTGAGACCCCATGAACCGCAGCACACCAGGCCTCCCTGTCCATCACCAACTCCTGGAGTTTACTCAAACTCATGTCCATCGAGTCGGTGATGCCATCCAGCCATCTCATCCTCTGTCGTCCCCTTATCCTCCTGCCCCCAATTCCTCCCAGCATCAGGGTCTTTTCCAATGAGTCAACTCTTCGCATGAGGTGGCCAAAGTATTGGAGTTTCAGCTTCAGCATCACTCCTTCCAATGAACATCCAGGACTGATCTCTCCTATTATACACATATACCAAATCTGACTTAAGTTTCTGTTCTTTTTTTTTTCAATATATCTTATCTAAGTTATATGTGCAAATTTATGCATAGTTAAATTATACACAAAGACTTATTATGAAAAAGAACTGTTTTCTCCTCTCCTCTATCCCCCAAGCCCTGCTCCCGAGAAGCAACCCCTCTTTATCTCCATACACCATGCTTAAGTGTGCTACTGCCTGTTTCTTTAGATCCTTTTTCATTGTGGTAAGATTTATGACACAGAATTTTCCATTTTAACCATTTTTAATTGTACAGTTCTGTGGTACTAAGTACATTCACATTGTTGTACAACCATCACTACCACCATCTTTAGAAACTCTTCATCTTCCCCAACTGAAACTCTGTACCCATTAAACATTAACTCCTTATTCCCTTTATTACTAGGCCCTGGAAACCATCATTCTACTTTCTGTCTGTATGAATTTGACTAGTTCAGGAACCTCAGATAAGTGGAACTAAACAGAATTTGTCCATTCATGCCCAGCTTATTTCACTTAGCATAATGTCTTTAAGGTTCATCCATGTTGCAGCATGTGTCAAAATTTCCTTTTTTAAGGTGAAACAATATTGCACCTTTTTTTGCTTATCCATTCACCTGTCAATGGACAGCTGGGTTGTTTCTACCTCTTGGCTGTTACAATTTAGTTTTAAGCATTATCATTGACTTTCCACCATGGAAGAAGGGGGTTTAGGTCTCTTTCATGTTAACACACCAGTACCACATACCTGGGCAGTGTCCATTCACCCATCCCTCTACAACACAGATAAATCAATGGATTAATTAGATATGCTAACTTTTAGCATTAGCATTTAATTATTATAACTGTATGAATGTAATTCACAGGCATGTAAGATACTGCCTATAATCTCTAAAGACACCTATGACTTTCACTTTGTCCTTTGGTTTCTGAAATTTTACAATATGCCTTGATGTAAGTCTACTTTCATTCTTTTTGTTAGACACTTGGTAGGTCCTTTAATTTGCTTGTTTGTGTCTTATTAATAGAATTTGGGGAAATTTCCTGTATTATTTCTAGGATGAATTTCTTCCCTTCTTTTTCGCTTCCTTTTTCTAAAATACCTAGTATTCAAATGCTATTTTAGATCTCCTGGACTGACTCCCTAATATTCTTTTATCTTTTCTATTTCCCATGTTTTATCTCTTTTTCTTTTTACTCTTCTCTCTAAAAGACTTTTTCAGCTTTATTTTCCAAACCCTCCTTTAAGTGTTTTCAGCTGCCATATTTTTAATTTTTAAACATTCTTGCTGTTCCCTGCTCTTCTCCTTTTATGTAGCATTCTGACCTTGCTTCTGCCATGTAACTTACTTTCTCTTACCTTTCTAATGCTCCTGATGATGGTTTGTTTCACTTTGCCTTTCAGGTTTTCCTCTTCCTGCACAGTCTCTATCTTCTTCATGCTGCTTCTCTGTACATTTGTTCTGACTCTGTTTTCATGTCAGAATCTCTTTTCAAGTATCTGGTGATCCTTAGCCATCTGCTCAAATTTTAATTTGGGAAACTAAAAAGTCTAACTGAAATTTCTCTAGCTGTACATTATTAGTCTAATCAACTGTGACCTTCAAAGTGATCTGACTTGCCCTTTTTATTGGTGAATACCCAGTGGACATATCTTTAGGACACTTCTCTTGGGTTAATTATATTATTCAGAGTATTCAGATTATCTTCCAGTCTCACACCTGAAGGGTGTTAAGTCTGGTTCTAGAAACGAAATCAGAAAGGAGGGCTGTGAGATTTAGGATAAATCTCAATATTTAGGATATAAACTTGCTGTTTTCAGTTTGTGTCTATTGTTCTCTAGTCTTCTGCTAGAGATGGGATCAGGTAGTCAACTGGCAAGAAAAGTTAAGGGAGGAATCCTAACTGATTCTGAAATAGACACTCAACCAATGGTTGTGTCTAACTGGTTCTTAAATAGACATTCAACCAATCTTTCTTTTTGGGCATCAATTTTACCCCCCTTTCCTTAAGGTGAGAAACTTCTTAAACACAGAGGTTCTGCAAAACCCTAAAACTAGACTGTTCTCAGTTTCTTCTACTACCAATTTAGGACTGAGTTTTCTTGGATATGCTAGGACAATTTTCACACATCTTTTTACTTTCCAATTTCCAAAAACTGTGCTGTCACCTTCTCTTCTATATTCTTTATGTTTGAAGCTCATGCTTTTTAAAAAAAAATTATTTTAACTTTCCTTGGCTATTGTTTTTATGAGAGGCAGAAGACAGAAATGTATGTGTTCAACACATTATCTTTATTAAGAAGTTAATTTGATCACTCTATAGCACCTCCACAGAACTTTCAGATAGTTTCAAAATCCATTCAAAGAGCAACTTTAGGTATTTTCATATAGTTAAGAATATAATTGGAATAAGAGAATATACCTTAGAATATCAATATACCTTAGAATATCTAATTAGAATATATATTAGAATATATATATTAGAATATCTAATAATAATTAATATATTATATTATATATTAATAATAACTATAATTATTATTAATATATAACACATTATATTTATACTATATAATATGTCATATATTATATAATTATATAATAAATATATAATAATTAATATAATATCTATTAATAATATGTAATAATAACTAATATATCTAATATATATTAGAATATATATTAGAATATCTAATATATCTTAGAACATACCTTAGAATATCAAAAAGGGTAGTTTACCTGAAAAATGTTAAGGTATAGGTACATTAAATTTAATTAAATACATAATTAAGAGTAATCAATTAATTTATTAACTATCTCCTATGACCAAACACTGTGCTAGAAAGGTGCTGAAGATACAAAGCTAAAAAACATACTCTGTCCTTACAGAGACCATAACCTGCTTGGGAAGACAGATACGTAAAGCAGCAATCGCACTAACGGCATTCCTTCCTGCTATGAGATGCCACCTTGGAGGCCCAAGTAGCTCTCTACCTTTCCCATTCACAAAGCTTAGCAATGTACTACTTCAGTAGACTGAGTAAGTTCATCTGAAGAACACTAGGTCTCTCAAGCTAATCTAAGTGGCATTGATATGAGAACTCTCCTAGTCAAATCATCTCTCTGACCAACAAGGAGCCATCTAGTACATACTGACTAGATGGTCCCCTCTCTCAGCTTCCCGATCAATAATAAAAGGGCAGAGCCCTTCTCCTGAGGCATATGCTGTTGCCTGTAGTGCAAGGTAGAACCCATCAGAGTCCTTCACAGAAAGACAGGAAGATGGTATTTTTGTGCACTGCGCTGACCTTTCTGCCAATAAGGTTTACTGAGGAAACGTACTTTACAACTTTATGGCATAACGCTAACTTGTTTGTGTCTACGCCTCTAACACTACCTTTATCACTTATTAAATCCACATACTATATATTTGGGTCAATTTCTGTATTTCTATTCTACTCATCAGTTTATTCTTATGATACCATACAGTTTTAAATTAAGTATTACTGCTCTCCGGTATAAGCCAAGGCTCAGTAAAAGGAATATTTTCAAAAAGAATTTAATCTTAAAATAACTGAAACATATATATGTGTGTATATTATATGTATATATGTAGCATATTTGTGAGAGATGGTATAAATATTGCAATAGCTGCTGTTTCTCTAAATTAATGGTCTATTTATGATGAGCACAGTATGAGGCCATGTTTACAAATTATATTGAGAACCCATATGACAATTTGCCTTTGATAATAGAAAAATTTCTCCTAATAAGCTAGCATGCTTTGCTTAGTCAAAGCAAATAAATAATACATTTATTATATTTACACACACATACACACACCATAGTTTCCTTTTTATCCTGAAGAAAACTCAAAATCAAGCCTCAATATTGTCCTCAGATTTAAGAAATAAATTCTCTATGTTCTTTCATGCAACATGAATCAAGTCACTGCCCTTTTATTTTTTTTTTTTCAGTGGATTTTGTCATACATTGATGTGAATCAGCCATAGAGTTACACGAATTCCCCATCCCGGTCTCCCATCCCACCTCCCTCTCCACCCGATTCCTCTGGATCTTCCCAGCCCAACAGGCCCGAGCACTTGACTCATGCCTCCCACCTGGGCTGGTGGTCTGTTTCACCACTGATAATATACATGCTGTTCCTTCGAAACATCCCACCCTCCCCTTCTCCCACAGAGTTCAAAAGTCTGTTCTGTACTTCTGCGTCTCTTCTTCTGCCCTGCATATAGGGCCATCGTTACCATCTTTCTAAATTCCGTATATATGTGTTAGTATACTGTAATGTTCTTTATCTTTCTGGCTCACCTCACTCTGTATAATGGGCTCCAGTTTCATCCATCTCATTAGAACTGATTCAAATGAATTCTTTTTAACGGCTGAGTAATATACCATGGTGTATATGTACCACAGCTTCCTTATCCATTCATCTGCTGATGGGCATCTAGGTTGCTTCCATGTCCTGGCTATTATAAACAAGTCACTGCCCTTTTAAATTTAACGTTCATCTTTTTAACTGAAATCAGGTGCAAAATATTTTAAAAGTATATATAATAGAAATAATTTTTATTGGAAGGAGAAAAAATGTTTAAAAGTGAAATCTAATTCAAGGTTGACAATTGTGACAGAAAACTGAATTTTAGGAATAAAATTAAAAGTATTTCAATCATCAAGTTTATCTTCTCTTTCTCCACACTCTTAGAATCTATTTACATTCACCATTCATCTAGGATGGTTCTTTCTTTTCAACTTAACATATATTATAAGCCTAGGACTAATCTAAGTCCTTGATTTCCCTAAACGTTTCCATATCTTTGAAGAGAAGATTAAAAATTCTAACTATAGAGCTGCCTAAATGTTTCCACATCTTTGAAGAGAAGATTAAAAATTCTAACTATAGAGCTGTGAAGGCTGAATGTTTTGTTTAGTAAATTGCCCACTGTCATGCAGCTAGCAAATGGCAAATCCAGGAGTCTAACCCAAACTTCAAATCTATCTGTTAATTATCATATTACTGAACAGTAAACTTAAATGCCTACTATCCTCTTCAGATTCTAACATTGTACGATCTAGCATAAGCTACTCCGACTGGTTCCGACTTCAAGAATCCCTCTTTTACAGGTCCATGTTCCCCCACCCTACCATCTGTATTATCAAAGAGTAAGGAGCAAGAAACTGCACAAATACATAAACACCAAAATCAAGAAGAAAAGAGAATAAAAGTAAATCCTGGAACACCAACTAGGTGAGCATCATCTTCTTTGACTCCAAAGACCATATTTTGTGGAAGTTTTGCAGAGCACCCAGCACAAAAGAGGTTTCAATGGCAGTACTTTTCCTTGGCAGGCATTACATGCCTATATGAACTCAGCTGGTAATACCATGCCTGATCTAAATCAAAAGATGTTCTACACAATAAATAAAAGAGCTCATTTTGCCACAGCCAAGATTTAACCAAAGGAAGTCAAAGGCTGAAAGAATTGTGTGAATGAGTGTGCTCAGTCACGTAGTCATGTCCAATTATTTGAGACCCCATGGACTGCAGCCTGCCGGGCTCCTCTGTCCATGGGATTCCCCGGGCAAGAATACTGAAGAGGGTTGCCATTTCCTTCTCCAGGGGATCTTTCCTACCCAGGGATTGAACTCACATCTTCTGCATTGCAGGCGGATTCTTTACCACTGGGCCACTTCGGAAGACTACAGAAAGAGCCATGGTGAAAACTAATCTTATCCAAGGATCAGTTTCTTTAAAACTAGTTACTAAAGGAAGAATGCCTGGGAGCCTTCAATTTCTTTTATGAGCAACCAGTTCCTTTTCTAACCATCAGTTATATAACCCATATAATTTGGCAAAGCCAAGTTAGAATTTTAAAAGTAAATAAATTCTTCCTTTTGTTAAAGGACTTCACATAGAAATCAACCTAGCCAAGAATGTTTATGTTACAAATGTTATTTAGTCCCACAAAGCCTAAGGCAAACTAATCAAAATAACAAATACAGAACTTCTCTCCTGCACAAATCAATTCCATAACAAGTGAATTACAGAAATCAATTTCATAAAGAAAACTAAAAAACAGTATACAATTAACAAAGAACTACTTTAGACATTTTTTATAAAATCAGGTCAAGCTAAATTGATTATTCCAAAATAAGACGTACACAGTATTCTGGAAGCACACTGTAAGAATATCAACATAGAACATGGGATAGGACAAAAGGGAAGGTTTTTCTACTTGCTTTAAAGATAGCTCTACTTCTTATAGCAGAACTCACAGGAGGGTCCATTAAATGCTTTCAATCTAATTCATGTTAAGAGATATACAGGAAGATGAACGTGGTTTTTTTGTTTTTTTTTTAAATAAAACTGCTTAACTTAAAATTCAAAATGGCAATAAACAGTAGAATGAACAATTTCAAAATTCCTCCTCAGATTCCAGTATATGATTGAACTTCTATTCTAGGTTTTGTGGCAAGAAGGAGAAACTCTCCCAGGGCCCAAGACTGGGTCCTTGTCTAATACTCAGAAGTGAACTGTCCAGTGAGACACACGTGCTAACAAAGCAAGAGACTACTGGGAAGGGGCAACTGGGCAGAGAGCCGGAAGGAAAGGGACCCAGGAGAGCTGCTCTGCCGCACGGTTCGCAGCCTCAGGTTTTAGGGCGATCAGATCAGTTTCTGGGTTGTCTTTGGCTAGTCACTCTGACTCAGGGTCCTTCCTGGTGGTGCACACCTTGGGCCAAGATGGATGCCAGTGAGAAGGATTTCTGGGAGGTGGTAGGACACGTAACATTTCCTTTTGACCTTTCCCAGACTCTTCCAGTTGGTGGTGGCTTAGTAAGTCCGTGTTCCTTACCAGGACTTCCTATTGTAAAATAACTCATGCAAATGGTTACTATGGAGCCTGGCCAGGGTGGGCAGTTTAGTCAGTGTGCTTCCCCTACAGTTTCATACTTGTACATTCTCTAGATTTTCTACAGCTTCCCAGGTATATTGGAAGACAACCGAAAGACTCAGAGACTCCTAGCTTAACACATTTTAAACCAGACTGACTATACCATTGTTTCCTAGATCCAAAGGCAAAATTAAAATGAACAGTTCAGTAAAAAGTAATTCTATTCAAGACCAAAATAAAAGTGTATTAATTTTCTATTGCTGTGTAATATACTACTATAAACTTAGTGACTTAAAAGTACACAAAAATATTACCTGAGTTTCCATATATTAGAAGTTAAGTATGTTCGTGCTGAGTCTTCTGTTCAGGGGTCTCACCAGACTAAAATCATGATGTCAGTCAGGCCTGTGGTTTCATTTAGAGCTCAGGGTCTTCTAAGTTTACTCATTTGTTGCCAGAATTCAGTTCCGTGTGGTTGTAGAACTCAGGTCCCCATTTTCTTGCTGGCTGTTGGCTGGGGATAGCTCTCAGCAACTCAAGGTGGCCTACAATTCCCTGCCACATGGCCCTCTCCAAAACATGGCAATCTGTTTCTTCAAGATCAACAGTTAAGCATCAGATGCAGTTTTTAATCTCTCTACTTTCTGTATCTAACCTCTCAGTTCAGTTCAGCTGCTGAGCTGTGTCCGACTCTTTGTGACCCCATGGACTGAAGTGCGCCAGGCTTCCCTGTCCATCACCAACACCCAGAACTTGCTCAAACTCATGTCCATCAAGTCGATGGTGCCATCCAACCATCTCACTCTCTGTCGTCCCCTTCTCTTCCTGCCTTCAATCTTTCCCAGCATTAGGGTCTTTTCCAATGAGTCAGTTCTTTGCACCAGGTAGCCAAAGTATTGGAGTTTCAGGATCAGCATCAGTCCTTCCGATGAATACACAGGACTGATTTCCTTTAGGACTGACTGGTTTGATCTCCTTAGAGTCCAAGGGATGCTCAAGAGTCTTCTCCAACACTACAGTTCAAAAGCATGAATTCTTCGGCTCTCAGCTTTCTTTATGGTCCAACTCTCACATCCATACATGACTACTGGAAAAACCACAGCTTTGACTATATGGACCTTTAACTGTACCGCTAGACCTTTTAAAGGTGCTCACCTTATACACTAGGCTCACACACTCAAGGGAGAAGATTTTACAGGGTGTACAGACCAGGGGACAGGAATCCTGGGGACTGTCTCAGAAATTTGCCTACCACATGAAACCAAAGCAAAGATCTTCCTACAGATAAAGCTTTATCCAGAAACAATATAATACTTGGAATACAGAAAAACTGATAAAACTACATATCCCTCAAATGGCATTTTTTCATCATCCTCAAATAGTAATTCTTGCATCATATATCTTGACAAAATTGAACAAACACTTTGAGATTATAATCTCAGATAAATGTCTGGAGCCTACTTTGCTCATTAAACCCCAATTTGGTGGAGTCCTTCTGGTGGCTTAAATGGTATATCCCAAAGAGAAGCCAGTCTACCAACTGCCTTCAACATTTCATTTTACAAAGGACAACGTTCAACCATGGATCAATGCAGCAACTCAGAATAGGGTAAGTACAATAAGAAAAAGGGAGATGTCCACCAAGAAAAAGCATAAAGTACTATATAATTGCTAGAAGCGCCTAGATCAACTATCAAAATTGATACTTTCAAATCTGTTTTCTTGTATGATTCTAAAGAAGGCCACTTAAATTTTTCTTTAAAGGACAAGAACATATTTTTAAGGCCAAAACTGCAGTTGTTGAACTAAAAATGATGATTAGCGGCACAGACAATGCTAAAAACTGGATCAATAAATTATAAGGCAAACATACAGGGGAGAAATGTTAAAGAGATGAAACTGTGAAGAAAAAAGGAAAATAACATGGAGATATGTATTTTTCTAGGCTATATAATAGTAGGTTGTAGCAAAGTAGCTAGCTATTCACCAAAACTATTTCCTCTTTCTCTCGGTCACACAGATAAACTGTATTTCCAATCCTCACTTGCAGTGTGTGAGCTTCAGCCAATGTAATGTAGGCAGCAGTCATATGTATCATTTACAAGTTGGTCAATGAAAAAAAAAAAAAAAAGACCCTAATGCTGTTACTCCTTTCCCTACTGCTATAACACTGAAAGTCACATGTTGAAGTGATACAGCCACATGTCCCAGATCCCTTCATAGTCACTTGAAGAAGAGCTACCCCACCAGGAATACACATTTAAGACTTCACCCAGGCAAAAAAACAGAATTTCTAGGGTGAGATTTTAGAGCTTAACTATTATAAGAGGTAGCATTATTTAAAGAAACAAGCACTAGAGCTTGAAGAATGGTGTTGATAACAAAAAATAACAAAAAAACCTAAAATAAATGGCAAAAGTTTAGAGGTCAGGTAGTAGGCAGTAAGAACATATATTTAGCAAGCCAAAAGCCTGACGAGCCCTATGATATTGTGGCAAAAAAAAAAAAAAAAACTGGTAAGACGGGAACCAGTAATAAATGAAAAAGTATACCACGTGGCTACTGGGCCTGTAGCTTTATAAGTAAATGCAGAGAGTTATGGTGTATATTGG
Organism: Muntiacus reevesi; assembly: GCF_963930625.1. Taxonomy (NCBI): domain Eukaryota; kingdom Metazoa; phylum Chordata; class Mammalia; order Artiodactyla; family Cervidae; genus Muntiacus; species Muntiacus reevesi. The sequence continues at coordinate 90,036,889 of NC_089251.1, forward strand.
CATTTACTTTCTGCTTTTAGCAAGGTTTTACACAAAAGAGATGAGCACAGAATTTCCCAATTTGCAAACTAAAATTTGGGCCATATTTCTGAGCCCAGAAACTTGGGCCTCAGAGGGTCAGAAAGCTGAACACATACAGATCCCAAACAGTAAAAGAAAAAGAAGGTAAAAGTTTGAGCAATTAAGTCCAAAGAAAACCTTGTTGAACTTAATTCTGAGGCAAAAATTAGATTCAGGTATGGTTTTCTTACTCATTATTTCATATGACCTCCAAGTAGGGCCATTAAAATAAGAAAAAAGACATTAGGTAAGAGTTATTCTCCCCCAATTCCACTACCTCTCCAAACAGGGAAGAAGAAAAAAATCATTCCCGAAAATTATATTTAGAAAAGAACACTGGGTACAATATCTAAACAGAACCTACTGAAAACAAACAGATCAGAGGTCTACTAAGTTTTGAGGTAACTATAATGCCAAAAACCCACAAATCTGGACTAAATAAATCTTTGTTCAGAACATTAAAACAAATGTTGGGCTCCTAAACTTGTAGAAGCAGAAAGCAGGCACTGAAAGATACACAGAGATATAAATGTGGTTGTAGATATAAGTCTAGCTGTATATGTACATCTACAGAGAGAAAAAGAAGTATTCAAATGAATGTCAATTCCCCAGCACACACTTCAGAAATGTACACAGGAAAAAAAATAGGCAAAGAAAAACTACGATGCAGCATAGGAGTTCTTTCCAGAGAGCCAACATCTAAGCAAGGAAGTTCCCCTGTTACTAATTCAGAAACATTTCCCAATGATGACCCAAAAAGACGAGATGATTTGATACGAAACAGGGAATACTGTACATGTCCTGTTCTTCCGATTTCTAAATGGAAGTTTTTTGTTGTAGCTATTCTGTTCTAGCTTCTCCATGGTCATCAGCCCACTGAAGAGCCACATCTGGGTCTGATGGAGAGTACTGAACGTCCCTGGAAAACACCATTCTTTGAGATGGATGTAGTAACTAGATGGGATATTAGGTTGTATTCCTTAGGGAAGGGACAGACATGTTGTATGGATGAAAGGAAGAGTGAAGACATATTTGATGAGCCAAAGAGCAGACTGTGCCAGAGACTAGCTGCTATTCACCAAAACTGCGTTCTTCTCTTAGAGTGAAATTATATTCCCAGTCTCCCTTGCAGGTTGGTATGGCCATATTCTTAAGTTCTGGCCAATGAAATCAGTGTAGCAGTGATGATGTGTCACCTCCATGCCTAGCCCAAAAAAACCCTACCACAGGAACTTCACTGGTGGTCTAGTGGTTAACATTCTGTACTTCCAGTGCAACGGATTAGGGTTTGATCCCTGGTCAGGGAACTAAGATCCCACATGCCACAGGGAACAGCCAAAGAAACAAACAAAAAGAAAAATAAATTAAAAAATGTGTGCTAAGAACAAAATAAACAAGCTTCTTAAAAAAAAAACCCTACCACATCCAATACTCTTTGGTCTTTCCCCTTCTGCAGCAATCTTCAAAACCATATTAAAAATGACAGAGCCATATAATGGAGACATTTCTTAAATATCCATTGCAAAGAAAACCAGCACAAATCAGAAACATTATTTTGGACTTGACATAAGAAAGAAATAAACCATAACCTCTCCCTTTAATCCAACATCCATGAATTCAAACAAATATTTATTGAACACCTACATGTACAAAGTATGTGGGTATGTGGTAGTTTCTCTCCCTCCCACTTTCCTTACTTTTTAGGGACTACAGAAGATTTTTAAATGTGTAAGATATCTTTACTCAAGGATATTATAGCATAAGATAGTAATACATGCAATAAGAGCTATACTTGAGATGAAAAATATTATAGGAGGAATAAAGGGTCCTCAATTAATTAAAAAGTCCTGAATTCACAAAAGATTTCATCACCATTTCTTTAAATGACAAAAATACAGCCAACAGCTAACAGTTTACACAGACTGAATAACACAGCAGATAAATTCACCTCAATCTAATCTGAATTCTATACTACAGGATCTGACCTTTATAAGCTGAACTTGAGCAAATCACTTCCCTGCCCTAGGCCATAATTTCTTCAGATAATTAGGGGGAGAGACAGATAATCTCATTAAATGAAATAATAATACTCTTCACGGAATCTCTTTTACTTCAAAACCGAAGGAATTTCTCAACCAAAGGCCTAGAAAAAGCAAGGAATTTCTCAAGCAAAGGCCTAGAGAAAGCAACTCTACTCTTCAATATTTTGAAAGGTTAGTAAAAAATTTTCAACCACAATTAAGACTTGTCTTACAAGATATTTTCATTCCTGTACTCAAAATATACACAGCAAAGCCAAAGCATATTTCCAATGATTAATTTTTTCTACATCACTAAAAAAAAAAAGACACAATATGATTATTTCCATCAAAGTTTATCATCAACTAATTTTAAACTTTCCACTTTGCAAAGTATAATAATAAAAAAATTTTAAAGGAGAAAGGGGAAAAGAATATCTGTATTCTCTTAGGAAAGGGATTTCCAACAGGCAGATCTCTTTTACAGAATCAAATACCTAAAAGATGATTCACATCAATGTATGACAAAACCCACTGAAAAATAAAAAAATAAAAAAATAAAAATAAAATAAAAATAAAAATAAAAATAAATAAATAAAAATAAAAATACAAAAAAAAAAAAAAAAAAAGAATCAAATACCTAAAAGAATAGCTGAGACCGAAAATCTGACCCAAAATATGACCTACTCCCACCTTCTTCACAGAATGATATGAACTACAAATGACTTACTCAAGAACATAGCTGTTTATAGAACCAAAAAAGACTTCCCATTAAAAAAATGAATCTATTACTTATTATTGTAGGTTATATCAAGGTATCCTGAGAAATTTTAATAAAATCAGCATGACTTAAGTTTCAAAAGAGCAAATAATACTGCAAATTACTCCTGTTCTTTATTCATAACAACAAAGTACTTCTGGATGTTCTGTGTGACTTTAAGTTATTAGAGATGAAGATACTGAAAGAAAAAATCTAAATACTTTGTTATTTTTTAATAAGCTATAAGCTAATTCCTTTCTATGATCATAAATCACAGCATTTCCCAACAGGCCTTTTCTCATTGATACCCACTGATATCTGAAATAACAATTACAGAAATACTCATATATAACATATTGCTTGAACAGTAAATAATCAACCAGAAGTACATGCAGCACAATTTAGCTCATTAACTAGAAGTAGTACTTTTTAAAACCCTGGGCTTTGAATCATACCCAAAGTCAAGAAAAGTATTCAAAAAATAGAAAAATCTCTTCAAAACAACAGTATAAACCATAATAGCCAGTTAATAGTTACTGAGCATTCACAGAGCAAAACAATATACTAGTAAATAAGTCACTGCTCTGTTAAGAAAATAAAAAATATTTTGAAACCACGTGTTCCCATAAAGATGAAGGACTTCCCTAAAATGACAAGAAACAATTAAGACACTTAGCAAAATGAAATCTGTTTAACAGAATACTTGCAAAGTCATTGGTCAACCTATCACAAACCCCAGACCTACTTGCTTCATGGCAGTCTCTCCAATTTTGTCTGAATGTTTGCGGATACTCTCCAGAAAGTCTTTGAGATCGGACATAGACACATCTTTAATTTCTTCTCGAAGCTTGGGGATATTGTCCACCATCACCTTGCAGAATCGATAGTGGCTTACTTGAGGAAGATAGGTATGCTCTAGATGTTCCAGAGTTTTCAGTGCAGGATAATGCCTATAAAAGGAATTGTATCACCTTTAGCTCAATTCAGTCTTCTTTAGGGCCACAGATATATTCCTCAGGGAAAATTTCTAGCCTGAATTAGTTTTCACATACATTAAGACAAATGCAGGACTGTTTCAATAAAAACATCAATGGAAAAATAAATATCAAATTATTAAAAACTAACATGTATTATAGGACTTAATAAATTATAATCAAAAAAGATTTTATCCCAAGAATACAGAAAGCATAGAAATCCACCAATGAAATTCATTACATAAAGAATAAAGGCCACAGGAGATTTTAAAAAAAAGAGAGAGAGTGAAAATAAAGAGAAATACAAAATGATTCTATCAGTGCCATAAAAATCATCCTATAAAATAAAGTACCCAAGGACAGATTTCAACTGTGGCACACAGAAGAACTTAGCAAATCTTTTACTTAAAAAGCAAATATAAACTGGACAAAACTTTGCAAACACCCATTTCAGGACTCTGGAAATTAGAAAGGACTCTGGAAAAAAAGAAAGTAGAACAGCAGCTTGAGAAGGGTTTATTCATGAAAACTGATAAACAGAGAGGGACTTCATGGTGTTCCTGCCTGGGGCTACCTCCATCATCCTCTTCACCTTCCCTCACATCACTGGTTATAACTTGTCAGGAAAATGAGCAACTTCTCTGCCATTAGGGGTTGACATGATTTGGAGCAGAGAATGAAAATCCTATACTGACTAGTGCTGTTAGGAAAAGTAGCAAATTCAGTTACAAAAAGGAGGTAGGAACTTCCAAGTCTACTGGCCTGATGTTCATCTTGGTTGGGACAAAGTGCAGACTCGAGGACTAATCAAAAACTTAACAAGGAAGTCATAAACAAGAGACCCACAGAATAACCAGATCAGTTCAGTTTATTTCAGTTCAGTTCAGTCACTCAGTCGTGCCCGAGTCTTTGCGACCCCATGAACGGCAGCAACTAGGCCTCCCTGTCCCAGAGTTTACCCAACTCATGTCCATTGTGGAGAATGCAATGGCACCCCACTCCAGTACTCTTGCCTGGAAAATTATATGGATGGAGGAGCCTGGTAGGCTGCAGTCCATGGGGTCGTGAAGAGTGGGACACGACTGAGCGACTTCACTTTCACTTTTCACTTTCATGCATTGGAGAAGGAAATGGCAACCCACTCCAGTGTCCTTGCCTATAGAATCTCGGGGATGGGGGAGCCTGGTGGGCTGCCATCTAAGGGGTCTCACTGAGTCAGACATGACTGAAGTGACTTAGCAGCAGCAGCAGCATGTCCATTGAGCTGGTGAAGCATTCCAACCATCTCATCCTCTGTTGTCCCCTTCTCCTCCTGCCCTCAATCTTTCCCAGCATCAGGGTCGTTTTAAATGAGTCAGCTCTTCCCATCAGGGGGCCAAAGTACTGGAGTTTCAGCTTCAACAACACTCAGGACTGATCTCCTTTAGGACTGACTGGTGGGATCTCCTTGCAGTCCAAGGGACTCTCAAGAGTCTTCTCCAACACCACAGTTCAAAAGCATCAATTCTTTGGCGCTCAGCTTTCTTTATAGTCCCACTCTCACATCCATACATGACTACTGGGAAAACCATAGCCTTGACTAGACGGATCATTGTTGACAAAGTAATGTTTCTGCTTTTTAATATGCTATCTAGGTTGGTCATAACTTTCCTTCCAAGGAGTAAGTATCTTTTAATTTGATGGCTGCAATCACCATCTGCAGTGATTTTGGAGCCCAAAAAATAAAGTCAGCCACTGTTTGCCCATCTATTTGCCATGAAGTAACAGGACCAGATGCCATGATCTTAGTTTTCTGAATATTAAGCTTTAAGTCAACTTTTTCACTCTCCTCTTTCACTTTCATCAAGAGGCTCTTTAGTTTTTCTTCACTTTCTGCCATAAGGGTGGTGTCATCTGTATATCTGAGGTTATTGACATTTCTCCCAGTAATCTTGATTCCAGCTTGTGCTTCTTCCAGCCCAGCCTTTCTCATGATGTACTCTGCATATAAGTTAAATAAGCAGGGTGACAATATACAGCCTTGATGTACTCCTTTTCCTATTTGGAACCGGTCTGTTGTTCCATATCCAGTTCTTACCATTGCTTCCTGACCTGCATACAGGTTTCTCAAGACAGGTGGTCTGGTATTCCCATCTCTTTCAGAATTTTCCACAGTTTATTGTGATCCACACAGTCAAAGGCTTTGGCATAGTCAATAAAGCAGAAATAGATATTTTTCTGGAACTCTCTTGCTTTTTCAATGATCCAGCATATGTTGGCAATTTGATCTCTGGTTCATCTGCCTTTTCTAAAACCAGCTTGAACATCTGGAAGTTCACGGATCACGATTTGCTGAAGCCTGGCTTGGAGAATTTTGACCGATAATCACAATGATGTGATCACTCACCTAATGCCAGACATCCTGGAATGTGAAGTCAAGGAGGCCTTAGGAAGCATCACTACAAACAAAGCTAGTGGAAGTGATGGAATTCCAGTTGAGCTATTTCAAATCTTGAAAGATGATGCTATGAAAGTGCTGCACTCAATATGTCAGCAAATTTGGAAAACTAGGCAGTGGCCACAGGACTGGGAAAGGTCAGTTTTCATTTCAATCCCAAAGAAAGGCAAGGCCAAAGAATGCTCAAACTACTGCACAATTGCACTCATCTCACACGCTAGTAAAGTAATGCTCAAAATTCTCCAAGCCAGGCTTCAGCGATACGAATAGCCTGACCACTATTTGCATATCCCTAGCTGACTCAGAGGCTGTGCACAAACACAGGTAACACCTAAAAGGGCCTAAACACCACACACAGCCCTGGCTGACTAGTAAGCTTCAGGCTTAAACAGAGGAGAAGGATAAAAAAGCTCAGCAAAGTTGAAAACTGCCTGAATTATTAATGTAGTCCTTAATCCACAAACAAATCCACTGACAAAAGGGTAGATATTTTTATCAGCTCAAGTTTCTTACAGCACCCAGGACCAATCATTAGCTGATAACTAACCTTTAAAAATGAAAAGGAAATATATTCCCAGAAAAACAAAGACTGAGAGAATTCCTTGTTAACAGATCTTCCTTACAAGAAATACTAACAAAAGTCAGAAAGGAAATGACAGCAAGTAGTAACATGAATTTACAGAAAAAAAAAAAAGAAAGAAGAACAAAGGAAACAATAAATATCTGCTGAATATAAAAAACTCAACATAGTTTTCTCTCTTTTCTTCTTTTAATATAGTAAAAGACATTTATAAAACAATGATTATAATATTGCCTTGTTGGCTTTATAAAATATATAGATAAAATATAAATAATAACAATAGCACTAAAGAAGAAGGAAGAAATGGAGCTAAGTTGAAGCAACACTACTTCTATATACTACATCAAAACTACATCAGCAATGACCTAAAATAAAATAGACTATGACAGTCTATGACAAATGAAGAAGCAGATTATAATCCACAGATAGAGTAACCTCTAAAAAAACAAGCAACTCAAAAAATACATTGTTAAAAAATGTACGGTAATTCCCTGGTGGTCTAGCGGTTAAGACTCTGCCTTTTAGTGCAGGGGACACAGGTCCTATCCTTGGTCCAGGAAGATTCCACATGCATTGGAGCAACTAAGCTTGTGTGCCACAACTACTAAGCCTGTACACCGTAAGGGAAGCTACTGCAGTGAGAAGCCCCCACACCACAATGAAGAGTAGCCCCCACTCGCCACAGCTGTGCTCAGCAAAGGCTATGCATAGCAACGAAGACCTACCACAGTCTAAATAAATAAACAATAAATAAATTTTTCACAAAAATTTATGGAAGAATTAAAATAGTATACTACCAAATATTTAATACAATAAAGGAGTAAAAGATAAATAAGAACAAAAAAGACACAAAAATAGTAAAACCCAACCATATTAATAATTATATTAAATGCAAATGGACTAATAAGCTCACTAATCAAAAGGCAGACACTGTCAGACAGTATTTAAAAAACATGATCCAACTATATGCTGCCTACAAGAAACCCACTCTAGAGTCACAGATACAAACAAGTTAAAGTAAAAGCTACAATAATATATACCCAAAATGTAACCATAAAAGTGCTTGAATGGCTATATTAATATACAACAAATATTGCTGGAAACACAGAAGGACATTTTATGATAACTATAGGGACAAAATATACCTGTTAGGTAAGAAAGCTTCCATTAGCATAAGAGAACAAACAAAACTAAGATTGATACAGTTGACTAAGGAAAAACAAAATAAGTATATATAAAAAAAGCATAAGAATAAAGAAGAAACAACCTAGTACAGATTATTTGCAACATATAAATTTGAGGGTTTTTTTAAAAGCAATGACCAAAAGGAAAGTCATAAGAACACCCCAAAAGGCAAACATGAAAAAAGAAGCTGGACTGATATGAAGACATCAAAGTCAAAAATATGATTCTGTCCTTCACACTGCCAAATATTTCTTAAAAGGTAATGGATATTATTATCAGAAGTTTCAATAAATGATAATTCACAGTCTGCTGGTAAACAAATTTATATTACTGATACAAGTTTTTAATGAAAAATATTACCAAACACATATTCTAAACAGTTGCATTCCCCCCCCAAAAAAATTAGATGCAAAAAAATATGTTTAAGCCTCTTTAATTATAGTTATTTATATTAGCAAATAAAATACTAAACTAGAATTCTACTAACAAGGAATTGGTTAAACAGATTTTGATATATCCATGTAATATATATGTACATCCAAAGAAAAATAAAATAGTAAAATGTTCACAATATTGTTGAATGAAAGTTAATTCAAAAAATAGAACTTACAAGTATTATCATGTTTTTCAAAATTACAAATACATATATATATGCAAATTATGAATATATATCTATATATGGCTACATATACTAAATATAAGCCCACACACAAACAAGTACATAGAAAATGACTAGGAAAATACATACAAAAATGTTAACTGTGATTTTTTCTTTCCTTTGGATAGAAACATTAAAGGTAATAAATTTCTTCTTCATGCTTTTAATTTCCACATTTCCCATAATATACTTAGTATAGGAAAAAGCCTTGGACTGCTGGATCAAACCAGTCCATCCTAAAGGAAATCAGCCCTGAATATTCATTGGAAGGACTGATGCTGAAGCTGAAGCTCCAATACTCTGGCAACCTGATGCAAAGAACTGACTCATTGGAAAAGACCCTGATGCTGGGAGGGATTGGGTGCAGGAGGAGAAGGGGACGACAGAGAATGAGATGGCTGGATGGCATCACCGACTCGATGAACATGAGTTTGAGTAAGCTCCAGGAGTTGGTGATGGACAGGGAAGGCTGGCTTGCTGCAGTCCATGAGGTCGCAAAGAGTTAGACATGACTGAGCGACTGAACTGAACTGAGGAAAAACTCAGTTCTGATCCTTTAAGTGAAAGACTTCTAGCTCTACTTTAGGTTTTAAGAATGAATTTCATGGTAGATACTTAAACTCGTCTTACTCCAATGCACTTAATACCACAAACACTAAAGTCTAGAGGTTGGATATACTTGTTTTCTTTATGCTTTCCCCTCCTGTGTTCCAAAATTCAAAAATTTAATCCAAATAAATGAAGGGAAGAAATTTATTCCCCCTAAATTTAGAAATAAAACTACAAATATAGTTTAACCTGAATGGTTGCTTTTATCAAAATGTTATGGACTCAAAAACAGTACAATATACATGGTTTAGTGTAAATATAATGGTGTTTATACTACAATTAGGTATGAAGAGCTATGTGCAAAAAAATGCATTTCCTCTAGAGAGAAACTTTAGAATGCATATAAACTCAGAAATTAAGCCAAAAGATAAACACACTTTAGGGTCTAGTTATATTTTGGAACACTGTTTACAGAATGAGAAAAATCTAACAAAGTTGCCTGCAGACACAGGCACATTCACTGATGAGACACATGGCTGTATGCTGGAAACATCTGGTCTGTCAAATAACGCCACATTTTTCAAGGCTAATTAGTATAAAATCCAGTGATTTCTGGCAATAAAGAATGTTACTTTATTTCTCCATTGTCCTTTCCCCAACATATTCATATTTCATCAATAATAGATCAATAGAATTCATTAAAATTTCCATGATCCTCCAATTAAACTCCTCTATAGCAGACAACAAAAGAAAAAAATTCTATTTCCAGGGGCCATGGAAATCTAGAACACAACTTTGACATTACTTTTGACAACCTCTAAACATTATTAAAATGGAATCAAAAGCCAATTCCTAAGTTTTATTTGCATGTGTGCTAGTTCTCCCTTTCTCCCCACTTCATGCAGATTCCCTAGTAGAGATGTGAGCAGAAAGAACGTAAATGAAATAAAAGCAAAAAATTGTTTAAAAAATGAAATGAAGTCAAAATAATCCTAAAATAATAATCCTAAATAATTGGATAATCCAAATAATCCTAAAATTTGGATAACTTAAGGTCAGAATAACTTAGACATGGTTGAATGCTATTCTAAAAAGAGGAATGTTGATTATAGGCAAACTAAATTTTGGTACTTTTTTGCCATAGTATGGAACTCTTTCAGGCTTCCCAGGTAGCTGACGTGGTAAAGAATCTGCCTGCAATTCAGGAGACCACAGTTCCACTCCTGAGTTGGGAAGATCCCCTGGAGAAGGGATAGGCTACCCACTCCAGTATTCCTGGGCTTCCATGGTGGCTCAGACAGTAAAGAATCCGCCTGCAATGCAGGAGACCTAGGTTCGATCCCTGGGTTGGGAAGATCCCCTGGAGGAGGGCATGGCAACCCACTGCAATATTCTTGCCTGGAGAACCCCATGGACAGGGAGCCTGGTGGGCCACAGTCCACGGGGTCTCAAAGAGTCAGACACGACTGAGCGACTAAGCACAGCACATGGCACTCTCGCAATGACAGGCTTTAAATTTCTAATCAGTGAGCTTTCCAAGTGGATCACAACTACCCATCGGAATTTTTTTTTAATTCAGGGTATGATAAGAATATGAAATAAAAGCTTTCAGCACAGAAAACACTGGTGTCTTTCTTAATTAAAGATCATTAATAAAAAATACTTCATTCCTTCTATGAACTAATGATAGAAAGATGGTCAGATAGCTTTCCTCAGGGAGCACAAAACCTAGTAATATAATCAGTACTTATAGCTTTAAAAAAAAGTAACTAAGCTTCCAGTCATGAAGGAATAACAAGGAAGAGAATGAACTCCCACTCTTAAGAAGTAAAATACTGACTATGTGTGTGCTAAGTCACTTCAGTCATGTCCAACTCTATGCGACCCTATGGAATGTAGCCCGCCAGGCTTCTCCACCACGGGATTCTCTAGGCAAGGACACTGAAGTGGGCTGCCATGCCCTTCTTCAGGGGATCTTTCCAATCCAGGAATTGAACTCATGCCTCTTATGCCTCCTGCATTGGCAGACGGGTTCTTCGCCACTAACACCTCCTGGGAACTAGCTAAAATTCATAAAACAACTGCTTTCAGACAGAGAACATCAAATAACACAGAACTGTGGTCTCTGAAAAAAGGAAAACAAGCAAGGTGAATTTAATAGTTACCTGAATGTGATTTCTACATTATGGACACAGTCAGAGAAAACCCAAACAGAGCCAAACAACTTAGCAGAGTTAGCATCAGAGATGCAGTTCAGGAATAATGATACACCTTAAGGTTGTGCAGAATTTCCTCAAAAAAGGGAAGCAATGCAGAAAAAAGTGCAGAAATTTATACAAGAGTTCCCTTGAGCCTTTGCTGAGTACTAGGCCAGGCATAGGAAAAGTAAAACTCTGCACGAACAGGAATAAAGAAGGGAGGGAAGGAAAAAAAAGGAAGGGAGTAAAAGACAGGAAGAACAAGGAAGGAGACATAGACAGAAGGGAGATGTAAGACAAATACTTCAAGGAGCTCAGACAAGACAGAGAAAACATTTGAACTCCGAACAGCCCAAGTGCAGAGCCCCTGGGGATTTCAGAGTTTTCAAGGGAGATGAATTCTACTCCAAGCGACCCTGGAATAAAGGAAAGTTGTGCTCAGTCTCTCAGTCATGTCCAATTTGCAACCCCATGGACTACACAGCCCATGGAATTCTCCAGGCCTGAAAACTGGAGTGAATAGCCTTTCCCTTCTCTAGAGGATCTTCCCAACCAGGGATCAAGCCCAGGTCTCCAACAATGCAGGTGGATTCTTTAGCAGCTGAGTCACCAGGGAAACCCCAAGAGGAAAAGTTAGCCGAGCTTAAAAATGGGGTCTGATGAGACTGGGATTCAAATGGATCTGCAAACAAACTAAATTATTTGCCAAAACAAAGACCAATATCCTGTAAGAAAGAAAAGTCCCCCAAAATTCAAACACTCAGCAACATAATATAATGGCCATTATCTAATCAAAACTTACAAGACATGAAAAGAACAAAAAATTGACCTATAATTAGCAAAAACAATCTTCAGAGAAATCCAAAATACCAAAAATGACAGAACTAGCAAAGAAGTACATAAACAGGGAAATTAGAACATTGTAACATGTATCTTTAAAAGATGAAAAATAACAAATGAAATTAAACATAAAATAACAAATAGAACTCCTAAAGATGAAAAATATATCATCTGAAGTGAAAATGCCATTTGATGAAATTAAAAGATTTGACAATGAAAAAGAATACAGCAATAAAACCTATCCCATATAAAGTACAGAGAAAAAAGACTGGAAAAAAGAATATACTCAAATCACCTACGGGATTTTGTGAAGTTGTCCAACATAGATAAAACTGAAATCTCAGAATGACGATGGAAAAGGGACCAAAAAAAAAATCTGGAAAAATAGTATCTGAACATCTTTCAGATTTTATGAAAATTATAAACTCATAAAACCAAGAAACTAAACAAACCACAAGCAGGATAAATACACACATACATGAATGCATACATACATATTTATACAAAAGCACATCAAAATCAAATTGCTGAGAACAAATTTTATAGACAAAAGTTTTAAAATAGCTGGAGAAAAGACAAAATAAGGAGAGTGAACAAAAAAAGCTGTTCATATACTTCTTCCTCAGAAATTATAAAAGCCAGAAGACAAAAAAAAAAAAAAAAAAAGACATCTCAAGAATAAATGAATCTATAAACTTAGAATTATATATCCATCAAAAATAGATTTCAAAAATGAAGGTGAACAATATGATACCATTTCACACCCACCAAGATGGCCGTAATCAAAAGACAACTCTATGGAATAGGAGCTTGCTCCGTCCACTCCACGCATCAACCTGGTATTGCAGTACTTCCAGGAACGGTGCACACCCCCCTTCGGGGGAAATAAACATTGTTTCCAAAAAAAAAAAGACAACTCTAAGTCCTGCCTAGGATGTATAGAAAATCAAATCCTCATATGCTGCTGGGGGTAAGGTAAAATGGCACAGCTGCTTTGGAAAACAATCTGGCAGTCCCTTGAATAGTTAAACTGAATTACCATGATCTAGCAAAATTTCATTCCAAGAAAGCCAAGAGAAATGAAATGAAAATATATTTCCACACAACAAATTGTAAACAAAAATGCACAGAAGCATTATTTGTAAAACCCTAAAACTTAAACAACCCAAATGCTCATCCACTAATGAATGGATAAATAAAGTGTGGTACATCCATGCAATTGAATATTCAGCAATAAAAAGAAATGAAGTACTGATATATGGTACAACATGGATTAACCTGAGAAACACTATGTTAAATGAAAGAAGCCAATCACAAAAAATCATACATTATATGATTCCATTTATATGAAATGTCCAGAATAACTAAATATGAAGAAACAGAAAACATGTCAGTGATTCCCAGTAGCTGGTAAGAGAGGCAAGGGACAGAAAAAAATTGAATACTGATGGCCAAGGTGCTCAGAGTTTCTTTTGTGAAGAATAAAAACATTCTACAACTGACTGTGATGATGGTCACACAACTCTGAATACACTAAAAGTCACTGAACTGTATGTTTTAAATAAATGAAGTTAAAAGTATATGAACTATATCTCAATGAGGCTGTTAAAAATATTTTAGAAAAATGTATATTAAAAATAGGCAATGTAAAAATTAAGCAAAAAGATAGCAGCAGTGGCTGGCTATGTTAATTCCAAACAACATATATTTCAGAAAAAATATTACCAGGGATGAAGAACTTTCCATAATAATAAATGGGTCCTTTCATAGAGAAGATAAAACAATGCTTAATGTGTATGCAACCAATAAGAGAGCTTCAAAATATACATTGCAAAAATTGAAAGAATAAAAAGAATACATATGTAAGTCCAATCAAAATAGGCAATTTCAACACTCCCCTGTCAGCAAATAACAAATACAAAATCATCAGGATGTAGAAAAGCTGCACAATGCTATCAACCAGTATGTCTAAATGATAGTTAAAGATGCTCTTCTCAATAACAATATATATTGTTTTAAAGTGTATATGTAATTTTCACTAAAACAGACCATAAAATTGGGCCATAAAACAAGTCTCAAAAAATATAAAAGATTGAAATCATACAGTTTACATTTATGAACACAATGAACTAAAATATAAATCAATTTCGATACATCTGGAAAATCCCCTAATATTTAGAAATTAATCAATGAACTTCTAAATAGTCTCTGAAATAAATTTTAAAAATCACAACAGAAATTAGAAAATATTTTAAATAAATGTAAAATAAAACAGCAACATTATGAAACATGTAAGATTCAGTTAAAGCACTGTTAAAGAGAAATGTACAGCTTTAAATAGCTACATTAGAAAACAGAACCAAAATCAATGCCCTGGGCTTCCACCTAAAAAAGCTAGAAAAAAGAGCAAATTATTTACAATAGCCAAGATACAGAAGCAACCCAAGTGTCCATCAACAGATGAATGAATAAAGAAGACGTGAGATAGATAGATATAGAGAGAGTTGCTGTTTAGTCACCCAGTCATGTCCTACTCTTTGCAACCACATGGACATGTTCGCAAGCCAGGCGTGTGTGTGTGTGTGTGTGTGTGTGTGTGTGTATGACTAAACATGTTCGCAAGCCAGGCGTGTGTGTGTGTGTGTGTGTGTGTGTGTGTGTATGACTAAATCATTTTGCTGTGCACTTAAAACTAATACATTGCAAATCAATTATACTTCAACTGAAAAAAAAAGAGCAAATCAGACCCCAATTAAATAGAAGAAAGGAAATAGTCAGTTCAGTTTAGCCACTCAGTCGTGTCCAATTCTTTGTGACCCCATGGACTGTAACACACCAGACCTCCCTGTCCATCACCAACTCCCAGAGTTTACCCAAACTTATGTCCATTGAATCAGTGATGCCATCCAACCATCTCATCCTCTGTTGTCTCTTTCTCCTTATACCAAAAATCAGTAAAATAGAAAATAAGGAAAAAAAATAAAACCTAAAGATGCTATTTTCAAAAAATTAATGAAATTGACAAACAACTAGCCAAAATAATGAGAGACAGACAGAAACAGAGACAGAAAAGACAAATCATCAACATAAGTAATCAAAGAGAAAGTATCACTATAGATTCTACATGTTAAAATAATAGAATAATACAATTAACAATTTTTGTTAATGAATTCAACGATTTGGATAACATGGACAAATTACTTGAAAGATACAAATAAACAAAATATTCTCAAGAAACACTAAATGAAAACAGCCATGTATTTATTTTTAAAATTAAATCTGTAGTTAACAACTTTCTTACCAAAAACATGCAAATCTCCCAGTTAAGTGGTTTCAATGGTAGATTCTACCAAGTATTAAAGTTTAAGGAAAATAATTACTAACACTATATAAATTCTTCCAGAAAATCAAAGACAGAAAACTTTCCAAGTTATTCATAAGGCTAGCATGACTCTGATTCCAAAAAGATATAACACAAAAAGGAAACCACAGATAAACATCTCTCATGAACACAGATACAAAAATCCTTAACAAAATTTTAGCATATCAAATACCACAGCATATTAAAAAGGACAGTATATCATGACCAAGTGGGATTTATTCCACGAATGCAAGTTTAACATTTAACATTCAATAAGAATCATCATATTAAGAAACTAAAAGCATTTTTTAAAAAACATATGATCACCTGGCACTAGTAGTAAAGAACCCGCCTGCAATGCAGGAGCCAATGCAGGTTCTATCCTTGGGTCAGGAAGATCCCCTGGAGGAGGGCACGGCAACCCACTCCAGTTTTCTTGCCTGGAGAATCCTCATGGACAAAGAAGCCTGGTGGGCTACAGTCCACAGTGTTGCAAAGAGTCAGACACAACTGAAGCAACTTAGCATGCATGATGATCATCTCACTTACACAGAAAAAGCATTTGACAAAACCAATATTCATTCCTAATAGAAAGTTTCAAGAACTAGAAATAGAAGCAAACTTCTTCAAACTTATAAATTGCATGTACCAAAAAATTACACCTAACATATGATTTAATGGTTAAATGCTTTCCCCCTAAGATCAGGAATAGGACAAAGATAACCTAGCCTCATTATATCTATTTAACACTGTACCAGAGGCTCTAACCAGCTTCCCTTGTGGCTCAGATGGTAAAGAATCTGCCTGCAATGCAGGAGACCTGGGTTCTATCCCTGGGTTGGGAAGATCCCCTGGAGACAGCAACAGCTACCTACTCCAGTATTCTGGCCTAGAGAATTCCATGGACCGTATAGTCCATGGGGTTGCAAAGAGTCAGACATGACTGAGCGACTTTCACTTTCGCTTCACTTTCAGTGGCTCTAACTAGTTCAACAAGAGACAAGAAAACCAAACCAAAAAAGAAAGCATCCCAATTGGAAAGAAAGAAATATACCTGTCTTTATTTGCAGATGAGATAATCAGCTACATAGAAAATTCAATGTAATATACAAAAAAGTTACTAGAATTAGTAAATGATTTTACTAATCATTTACAGAATAAAAGATAAATGCACAAATTTTAACAGTATACTAGTAATAAATTACTGAAAATTAAAATTTAAAAAGTAATACCATTGAAAATAGGCATCAAAAAATATCAAATAATTAGGGATAAATATGACAAAAGATATATAAGACTTGTTCACTGAAAAGTAGAAAACTGTTAAAGAAGATCCAAATAAACGAGAGCATTCATATACTGGTGGATAAGGGGTAAGATGGGACCAGCATGGGATACAAGGGACCTAGTGAGGTAAGACTGTCTGTATAGGAAGGCAGCTGTGTCAGGGTCAAACAGGGATGGGAAGGGCATTGAGGCAGCACAGAAGCATAACACTGGGTATTAGGGCCCAAGTAGAGTAAGGAGGATAGCACACAGGAGGGCAACTCAGTATGTGGTGTTGATACAGCTCAAGGGAGCCCCAAAATATAATCCTACTCTGTGCACCAGAACAAGGCTGAGCTGGACATACTGGTCAATAGCACTTATGACAATCACTTGAATTAAGAGGAAAAATGCAGACTGTTCACATAATGGACTACTATAAAGCAATTAAAATAAGTGAACTAGATCTCTATATACAAGTTTTAAAAAGCTCTCGACTGGTATGGTAGCCCATGATTGCAGATATTATTGTCTATTGTTTTCAGAGCTATATCCCCAGCACTAAGAGCGATGCCTAGCAACACAGCAGGTACTCAATTAATTTTTATTGAATGAATGAATCTCACAAAAACAAAGACCAGAACCATTCATGTAAATGTTTTTAAAAATACAATGTATTATTTTGGACATTAGAAACATGGACTAGAAGGAAATACCAGGTTTATGATACTGGTTTCCTCAAAGGAGAAAGGAAAGGAATAGGACTGAGGAAGGGGATGAGTTCTACCTGAATTTTTTAAAATGTACATCTTTACCTCTCTCTGATCACATATGTTTATATATGCCATGAATATTTATATATATATATATATGAATTAAAACCAGAATTGTTACTATTTGTTAATTCAGAGAAGTTGATACAGAAGTTTTGTGTTTTTGTTTTAATCTCTGTAATTATCTATAATTCTACAACTTCATAAAAAGGTTATCAGGGAAATAATACTACCTTCTATCACACTGAACAGAATCTCTCATACTGTTCAATCTGTGTTCGCTTATATGAATATGTTCTCCTGGGGAAAAGACGGTCTGGAAAGTAGCCCTAAGAAATTAAAAAAATACTGATGCCTCATGTTTTAACTTTAAAAGTCTTGAGGATTTATAATTTTATTCATATTTTTAATCTTATTTCAGTATTAATATATTTTAATTCTGTACTTTTTCCCTCAAAACTAGGTAAAATTAACATTCCAGGAAGATGTGTCCTGTTTATCTTAAAGCTTCACATATCCCCATCATACTGCAGGGTACCCCAGGGCAGAGACAGTGGGGATGCTTACTCTAGTTTGGGAAAAAGAGTCAAAGAGTCACTCTGAAGTTTCCTCTGGAATAAAACCAGATTAAAATAACACATTGGAAAGCAAACCTCTGAGCTTAACCTTGACCTTGCCCCTTGTGATGGTTAATTTTACATGTCAACTTGGTTAGGCCATAGTACCCAAAGATTTGATCAAATATTATTCTGGATATTTCTGTGAAGGTATTTTTGACATAAGATTATCAGTGCTTATATCAGTAGACTTCAAGTAAAGAAGAATAGTCTGCATAATGTGAGCGGGCTTCATTAAACCAGTTAAACGCCTTAATAGAAAAAAGACTAAACTCCCCAAGGAAGACAGAATTTGGCCAGCAGACTATTTTCAGACTCAGGCAATAGTATTCACTCTTCCCTGACACTAACTAGCCTACTAATCTACTATGCAGGTTTTGGAGTTGCCAGCCTCCATAGTCATGTGAACCAATTTGCTAAAAAAAAAAAAAAATCAATCTCTCTCTCTCCACACACACACACACACACACACACACACACACACACACACACACAAAAATATACACATCATTGGTTCTGTTTCAAAGGAGAACCTCCAGAACCAGTTAACTATTTTTTCTAAACCAAAGCATATTTCTGAAATTAACTATCACTAAAACAGTTATATGCCTTTCCCCTATAAAAACTTGGTCTTCTAAAAATCAAACTATGTGTAGTATTTTTTCTTAAACATAATACATGACAAAATACATCAGCATACCACTGCTGCTGCTGCTGCTAAGTCGCTTCAGTCGTGTCCGACTCTGTGCGACCCCACAGACGGCAGCCCACCAGGCTCCCCCGTCCCTGGGATTCTCCAGGCAAGAACACTGGAGTGGGTTGCCATTGCCTTCTCCAATGCATAAAAGTGAAAATGAAGTCACTCAGTCGTTTCCGACTCCTAGCGACCCTATGGACTGCAGCCTACAAGGCTCCTCCATCCATGAGATTTTCCAGTCAAGACTACCGCAGTGGGTTGCCATTGCCTTCTCCACTAGTATATGTAAATAATAGTAACTCTCAGGATGAATCAATAGATATACAAAAGGCTAGAGAAGATGTCTCATGGACTTAATAATTTTTGAAAGGTTATGCTAAATATGGACTTTAAAAAAAAATCTAAATAACAAATTTTAGATAACACAAAGTATTCAATAAAAAAAATTTTACCTTTTAGTTTTCATCTGGTCCCGCAGTTTACTATACATCTCCAGAACTTTAAAGAGAAGGGAAAAAGAGCACATTAGCATAATTTAGAGAAAGTGAAAGACTAATTAAAGCTAAAGAAACTGCATCAAGAATTCTACTCTATATCCAGTTTCTCACCTGGAAGACACAGCATTAATTTATCCACAGTGGCAGAAATATTTCTCTGTTGTAGTCGACACTGCTTCAGCTCTTCCATTGCTATCACCAGCTTGGCAAGAGGGAAAAAAACTGAATTATGCCAACAGCTGTAAATAAAAAGTTTTCAGTCACATTTTTCCACCCTATGTTCAATTCATCAGAACATCCCAGACAGCTTCATAGTAAGATCTGCCAAGTGAACTAAAGAACTGCCTTTCTCAACCAGTAAAACATCCCTGCATGGTTTCCCCCTTTCTCCCCAAGATGCATACATACTACACTAGGAAAGGCTAGGTGAAATGAAATGTTAAAATTCAGGGGCTATCCAGGAAAAAAGAAAAAACTTGCAGATTTGCTCCAAACCCTATTCAGACTTTTCATGATTTATGATTTCACCAATACAAGAAGATCCTATATTTCTTTCATCAGTGCTAGATGCCTAGAGGAAAACAGTCCTTCTTATACAGCTTCAAATGAATCTTGAAAATAATCTTTAACTAAATTTCTATTTCAATACAGAATAAACCACACACTTAGAAGTTGTGGCTTTTCCAAGAGTTCCAGTTTAGTGAAGAGTAACTCAAGTACTTATCTTCTCACAGAGTTTTAAAGTCTTCCATCTGAAGTCATAGACAATAAAACTAAAAGAAACTGTGCTCTTTGCAGAAACTTAAAATATGTGAGACAAAGTTTTAAAAAACAATAAGCTACATGGCCTCTTATAGAATTCATCCCATATCCATACCTAAAAATGTTAGGTACTTAGATACTAAGCCAAAAAAAGAGAGAGAGAGAGAAGTGGTCATGATTAAGTTACTGATAAGATAATCAAAGGTTAATCTTTAAGATTATTAAACATTAAATAAGTATTAGGCAATAAGGAAGGTACATGATACAGAGAACAGTAATAGACTATAAGTCAGAAGACTTGGGTTTTAGTCTCAGCCATACCAATTACTATGCAAACTTTTGCAAATCATCTGCTTTATTTTCCTAGTCAATAAAATATTAGTCCTAATTTTGTCACAGGTCGGCCATGAGGATTGAGAAAATGGACATCAAATGATCTTATAAACTATGATTTAAATGGTGAATATACCAATTAATAGAATCAATGATTCACTTTTTTAGCAAATACTTATGGCACATTCATGTTGTGCCAGTCATTGTTTAGGCAGGTAGAGGGGATATGGCAGTGTATTTAAAAAAAAAAAATCCTGACCTCATGGAGCTTCATTTCTACTGGAAGGAGAACAAAAAAACAACATATAAGGAAAACTACATAGTATCAGAGCATGATAGGTGCAATGGAGAAAAATTAAACAGGAAAGGCAAAAAGAAAACAAAAGGTGAAAGTGAGACTGCAATTCTAAATAAGTTGGTTAGTAAAGGCCTCATTAGGAGGTAACATATGAGCAAATATCCGAAGTGCATAAACATTGGAAAAAGAAGATTCTAGGCAGAGGAAACAGCATTGGCCATATTATGACTACTCAAGTGATTTAAAAAATACAACTAAGGAAGGCTACATACTCTCATTAAGCTTTCTAGTGGTTATATTCATTTACTTCAGACAAACATTATGAAAAGCAATGATAATGTCCAAGTTCCTCCAACATGCAGCTTATGGTCTCACAAGCCACTAAATCAGGAACACAGTCATCAAAGAGAATGACAGGAAACAGAAAAGATTTTTTCAAAAGGTAAACTGGTCTTACTTCCTTTCCCTCATGTTGTAGTTTTCTATTAGTATCCGTCACTTGATTCTGTGGAGAGAAGACAATTTAAACTTATAATAAATACCTAGACAATAGTTTGATTAAGATGAAGATTTTAAATGAAAAGATTTAGAGTAGGTATTCAGATCATTTCCATATTTCACCACATTTTGGTTTAGTTGTATTCTCCTGGGATTAAATGTATTAACTTTTCTACTGAACATCTATATGACTTTTTGAACAATAAAAAAAAAATTACTAAAAAATATGTTCAGTTTGAAATAGTACAAACTAATATAATACAACCAAAGATCACACTTTCATTTGAAATGGAAAGAAAAACTGTAATAGAAAAAATAACCCACAAAGAACCTTACTTGAGCATAAATTGAACTTCTTACCTCGGGGAGTTTGAGTAAAATTTGGGAGTTGGTGATGGATAGGGACGCCTGGCATGCCGCTGTCCATGGGGATGCAAAGAGTCAGACAGGACTGAGCGACTGAACTGAACTGAACTCAGGTCAAATGTTTCTACTTATAATCTAATTTTAGAAAACATTTTATCTTAATTTCTTGGATCACTAATTCTTGATAGTTCCTAACACTTCCATAGTCCCTCTTTTCTAAATGAATTTATCCATCAGATAGTAAAAAAATCAGGTAAACAGGCTTTAAATTTACGTAGAATTCATAATTAAAATGAACTGGCACAACTCATTTTGGTAGCCACTCTTGAAGAATCAGTAGATATAAAAATTAAGTTTATAGAATAGTAACTTCCCCACCTTCTTAAACATTATCAAAACATGAGCAATATTAACTTCTAAAGCTTTCTTTAATAGAGGCATCCTATACTTCCACCAATAACTGCCTCTCCTTATGTTTAAGATACTTCCTTAACCCAGCATTTTCTATCATGTCCCTCAGAATGCCAACAAATTTTAGTTAATAGATACTCTGCACTCTGTATACACACAAACATACACACACACACACATATAATATGTATGGGAAATAATACTATAAAGGTTCATTTACTGGGGATTTCTGAAGCATTTAATATTCTATAGCACTATAAATGCCTAAGGAGGTATCTATCACACAGTGTTTTCCAACTTATTTTACGTAGCATCCTTTCACTGAGGATCATCTCAGGAAATCAGTTTTTTAGGAACACACCTTTGAAAATTTTGCCCAAAACTATACACTATACCTGGACTATCATTTTCTGAGCAGATTACCACATGCACTGCCACTGAAGCAAATATATATATATATATATATATATATATATATATATACACACACATATATAAATGAATGGATGTTTCTATGTTCCAATATGTTTCTATGTTAATTTGCAAAATTAGGAGGCAAGCTGGATTTGGCCTGGAAGATATACTTTGCTGATTCTTGGTCTAGAATAAGTGAGACTGAAGGGCTTATTATTTAAACCAATACATGGACGTTACTCAAAAATGGGACTAATATCAGTTCTAAATAAGAAAAAGCTTTTAAACAATGTGAATAAAAGTAGTGTGGGCAGCCCCTGAGTGATCATTATTTAAGAATGATTAGATTTTTTTCATGTAAACAGGAGATCTCATAAGATTCAACGTTCCATAAATACTGCTAATTTCAGCATCACACTCTCTACTAGAATGCCTTGTTTACTTTACAAAGATATTTCTGAAACATTTTTTTTAACCTCAAATTCATTGCAAGAAATATATTTTACATTGCAACCTGGTACGCAAGTATAGGGAATACACACACACACACACAGAGAAACAAAATTTTCAAGAAACAACTTTGTCTTACTACATGTAACACACTTTATTGTTCCCTTTTCCATTCTATTTCAATTTTTATTAAAAATACTGATCATGGCCCACTAAACCAATTTCACGCAAACCAGAATTCTAAAACATCCACAGGAGCCTAATCAAAGCTTTTGATAGAAAGATAATTACTATTTCAATACTATCTGAACATAACAATGAGAGGACATCTACACAGCTTATCTAGGGGTTCAGGATGGCTGAGTGTATGAACATGTATTCATCGCCTCCTGTGAGAGCACCAACATCACAAGTAGCTGTTGAACAATCATTAACAGGAGGATGCTGGAACCCACCACAAAAAGATACCTCATATCCAAAGACAAAGGAGAAGCTGCAACAAGACAGCAGAAGGAATGTAATCATTGTAAAATCAAATCCCATACCCACCGGGCAGGCGACCCACAAACTGGAGAACAGTAATACCAAAGACCTTCTCCCACTGTTGTGAAGGTTCCAAGCCCCACATCAAGCTTCCCAGCCAGGGGATCCAGCAAAGGGACTAGAAATCCCCCTAGAATCTGACTGTGAAGGCCAGTGGTATTTGACTGCAGGACTTCCACAGGACTGTGGGAAATAGAGACACCCACTTGGGGAGCATAAACAAAATCTTGAGCACACCAGGACCCAGGGGAAAGGAGCAGGGACCCCCATCCCACAGGAGACTGAACCAGACCTACTTAGTAGTGTTGGAGGGTCTCCTTTGGAGGTGTGGGTCAACAGTGGCTCCCACAGGCACTGGCAACAGCAGTCCTGGGAGGGGCCCCTTGGTGAGCCTTCTTTGAGGTCATCATTAATCCTACGGTAGATCCTGTAGATCCCAGGGCTGGGTTGCCTCAAGCCAAACAACTGGATTACTTTTTTTTCTTAATTTAAGTCTTCACTGAATTTGCTACAACATTGCTTCTGCTTTTTATGATCTGTTTTCTTGGCCATAGGGCATATTGGATCTTAGCTTCCCAACCAGAGATCAAACCTGCACCCTCTGCATCGGAAGGCGAAGGGTTAACCACTGGACCAGCAGGGAAGTCCCCAGATTAGTTTTACTAAGCACAACCCTGCCCACCAGAGCAAGATCCAGTTTTTCCCACCACCAGTCCTTCCCATCAAGAAGCTTACACAAGTCTCTTAGCCTCATCCACCAGAGGGCAGACAGAAGAAGCAAGAAAAACTGCCAGAAGAAAAACCACATGAAAGAAAGTTAATCAAAATGAAAATGCAGACAATTATGTCCCAGATGAAGGAACAAGATAAAATCGCAGAAAGACAACTAAAATGGGGGGAAACAGGCACCTTCCAGAAAAAGAATTCAGAATAATGATAGTGAAAATGATCTAGGATCTTCGGAAAAGAATGGAGAAGATACAAGAAATGTTTACCAAAGACCAAGTATAACTAAAGAACAAACAGAGATGAACAATACAGCAGAAGGAATCAATAGCAGAATAACAGGCAAAAGAAGAGGTAATTGGTCTCGAAGACAGAATGGTGGCTCTCACTGCCACAGAAGAGAATATAGAAAAAAGAACAAAAAAAAAAAAAATGAAGACAGCCAAAGAGACCTCTGGGACAACATTAAACACACCAACATTTGCATTATAAGGGTTCCAAAAGGAGAAGAGAGGAAGCATCCAAGAAAACCTCTAAAAATATAACAGCTGAAAATTTTCCTAAAGTGGAAAAGGAAATATTCAACAAAGTCCAGGAAGCACAGAGACTGAAAAAACCCAAGGAGGAACACACTAAGACACACAGTAATCAAACTAACAAAAATTAAATACAAAGATAAAATATTAAAAACAGGAGGAAAATGACAAATGACATACAAGGGAATTCCCATAAGGTTATCAGCTGATTTCGCAACAGAAATCAGAAGGGAACAGCATGATATAAAATGCAAAAGGAACAAGGCAGAAGGCAACACAGGATATAAAATGAAAAGAAACTTCTCTAAGGAGAAAAAAAACAAGGAAAAGACCTACAAAAAATAAACTCAAAACAATTAAAAAAACAGCAATAGGATCATATATATCGACAGTTACCTTAAATGTAAATGGATTAAATGCACCAACCAAAAAACATAGACTGGCTGGGTGGATGAAAACAGTTGGAATTATGCACATCCAATTGGAAGTATGCAGTTCCAATTACCACATCACTCTACTTAACCCCTCAAATTGTATGTAGTATTTTATATCATAAGGTTAATCATGTTTCCATTATAGCTTGCAACTGTAAATTATCTATTATTTTTTATCTGGCTACTGATCATGAAAACTGATAAAATATTTTTTACTACTGTGATTATGTAACTATTATTCATTTTAACACCATTGTATCATGACTGGTCAACAGAAAATAGTAAATTCTACATCACTGAAACTGCCATTTAATAGAAAAACCTGCAATCACTTTTTAAAATCCAGATGCACATTAAAATTACCTTGAAATTTTTTGTAAAATACAAATGCCAAGGTATCGTTTTTTCCTCCAAAGCTTCAGACATGATTCTAATAAACAGTCATATTTTTTTTTAAATAAATAAATATATATTAGAAATAAAATACATGCTCATTACAGGACTAATATTTTCACATTTTATAAAAAACTGAACAAAAAGAGACTCCACTAAAATGATTTTATTGGTATTAGGCAAGATTATGTCAAGAGATATATTTCATTCTAAATATGGGCCAGAATAAGGTTATATGACAGAAAAACCTATAAAATATGGCTATTAATATAACGCATTTATTTGGAATCAGGACAAGTTGTATGTAAAATGAATTAAAGTTTATAATGGATTTCGAGAAAAATGGGTTTTCTCCAACTTTATATCAAGGAGTTTGATATTATCTAAGACCCATTTGACAGAATGGACTCTGACGAGATAGCCCATTGAAATTGCTTTCCTATGTTTATGGAGAATAACGTTGTTGGTATTGTTTAGTTGTGTCTGACTCTTTTGTGACACCATGAACTGTAGCCCACCAGGCTCCTCTGTCCATGGGATTCTCCAGGCAAGAATACTGGAGTGGGTTGCCATTACCTTCTCCATAAACAGTCATATTTTAAAATAACTGGACTATAGTATGAATTTTTACTTTTATCTAGTTTGTTTCACATTTTCTATTTCATAGTCAGTGCTCCCATTTTATTTAAATGCACTCAATAAAGGCTTGAGAAAGAACAACAAAAAATAAGAGGGAGAAATTGGAAAGCATTTAAATAAAATGGAAGCACTAACTATGAAATAGAAAAAGTGAAACATGTATAATAAATATATTTTAGAAACATGAATTTTCGCTTAGCTAAAAAAAAATATGACATTTTGGTTCCACTTGTTTGCTTAAGCATGAATGGAATCCTAGATTTCTAACTTATATTCACTCAAAACTTTGATATAGTTCCACTTACTCTGGCATCTAGTATTACTGCTAGAAGTCTAGAAAGTTTATTACCTTTGTGATATTTTTTTCAATTTGAATGAGACTTGACATTTTCAATCCAATTTTGAGAAGATAAAGAAATACAAAGATGCAAAAAAAAAAAAAAACCCCAGAAAATTAATATGTGATAGATACAGTATTCAGATACAGATCTGAAGCACAGATTTTGTTCAAATTTCACAAAATTTTATGCTAGTGTCCATTATCTTTTTTCATAACTTATTCAAGATTCCACATTGTATTCAGTTGCACAGAGCAGCTTCACCTGCAATTTTCCTTTCATTTTTATTCTATTACAAATATTTTCTAATTTTCCTTGTTATGGCTTCTTAGATGCATCAATCACTTAAATGTGCACATTTAATTTCCAAATACATGGTTTTTTAAATTGTTCATATTAATATTAATTTTAATTAATTAATTAATTAATTAATAATTTCATGTTAATTTCTCATTTTCATATTAATTTCTCACCTAAATGTTTCCTTCTCTACAGTCACCCTCTGTGTTTTTTCAGTCTTTTAACTTTATTGAAACTAACAGATGCTTGCTCCTTGGAAGAAAGGCTATGATCAACCTAGACAGCATATTCAAAAGTAGAGACATTACTTTACCAACAAAGGTCCACCTAGTCAAACCTTTGGTTTTTCCAGTGGTCATGTATGGATTTGAGAGTTGGACCATAAAGAAAGCTGAGTGCCAAAGAATCGATGCTTTTGAACTGTGGTGATGGAGAAGACTCTTGAAAGTCCCTTGAACTGCAAGGATATCAAACCAGACAATCCTAAAGGAAATCAGTCCTGATATACATTGGAACAACTGATGCTGAAGCTGAAACTCCAATACTTTGGCCACCTGATGCAAAGAAATGACTCACTGGAAAAGACCCTGATGCTGGAAAGACTGAAGGCAGGAGGAGAAGGAGACAACAGAGAATGAGATGGTTAGATGGCATCAATGGTTCAATGAACATGAGTTTGAGTAAGCTCTGGGAGTTGGTGATGGACAGGGAAGCCTGGCATGCTGCAGTCCATGGGGTCGCAAAGAGTCAGACACAACTGAGCAACTGAACTGAACTTTATTGAGGCTTTCAACGGCTAAGTCAAGATCTCTCTTAGTAAATGTCACATTGTACTTGAAAATATGTGGGATATTTTCGAGGATCTTTTGATATTGATTTCTAACATAATTCAACTGTGATAAGAGAACAGACTCTGTATGATTTCAACACCTACAGACCACGAAATTTTTGCACCTTGTTTTGCATTTGTGCATGTGTGTGCTCAGTCGTGTCCAACTTTTTGTGATCCTAGGGATTGTAGCCCATCAGGATCCTCTGTCCATGGGATTTCCCAGGCAAGAATACTAGAGTAGTTTGCCATTTCTTCCTCCAGGGGATTGATCCCAACACAGAGATTGAACCCGAGTCTCCTGTGTCTCTTGCATTGGCTGGCAGATTCTTTACCACTAAGCCACCTGGGAAGCCCTGTTTTATGTCCCTGGATATGTTTCAGTGTCTCCTACTTTATAGTCTATGGGAACTTGAATAGAATTTGTATCCTGCTATTGTGTGAAAACTGTATAAATCTTAATTATGTTGAATTGGTTCATACTGCTTTTCAGGTCTACTGTATCCTTCTACTTTTCTGCTTATTCATGCTATGAATTTCTGAAAGTTTGATATTAAAACTCCAATTAAAAATCTTAAACTATCTACTTAAAACATAATTGTGATATACAATAGAACTATATGTAACTTTGTTCTGTGTTTTCCAAGTCATCTGAAAATTGTTATCATACTTTCATAATTTTAAAAAAAAAATTTTTAAACCTCTTTGATGGACTTTAAATAATTAAGATCTAAATAAATGGAGAAACATACCATGCTTATTTAAATAAAGGCTACTATATACTGCTTGTCTAGAATGCTACTTCTTGATTCAGAGAATATATGCATGGTATGTGTATGTATTTATACACACCTACATACACAAGCACACACATATATATTGTGAATCAAAAAAAAAAAACTGGCACCCTAGAGAACACAGGAATTTCATTGCTATGTTCAAATTATACTGATAGTAGGTAATATTTAACCTTTTCCATTTTCTAAACTTTTTTCTAAAGTTCAAAGGCTCTTCACACAAGTTGAGAGGATGCCTCCTAGGGCAGTCTCCCATGTGTTAACAGAGAACATTATGGATAATATTCAGGTATTCCACTACATGACTACTTCAGTAACCAGAGACAGAGCACCCTTTTGCCTATAATGGACAAAGGGCCTGAAGAAGAGAGAGAGGTTTTCGAACACAGGCATCAAGAAAAGCACAAGGTGACGGTGGATGGGAAGCTGGGATGCGCAAGCTGAGTGAGGACAAACAGCACATACAACTCCTGGCAGAAGTTCTATATCTTTGTTTTCACATATTTCAGATACTTTTGTCCACTTGAGGCTTTTCAGTCCCCTAAAATTCAGTATAACGTTTTAAATAGAATCAAATTGTTCATACTTTTTAATCTGTTTTTAAACATTAAGCAAACATTCTCATATCAGATATCCTTCTAAAGTAATGTAGTTTATTACTCTTTTATATGGATATGCCATGATTTATTTTACTAATCCTCTAGTACATGACTTTCAGGGACACTTTAAAGTTTTAGCCATCAAAAAAAAAAAAAAAATCACATGCACATCATTGTACATGCACCTGTAGCTTTAGAATAAATGAAAACTATGCTTTCATTTTGGAGCCCCCAAAAAATAAAGTCTGACACTGTTTCTACTGTTTCCCCATCTATTTCCCATGAAGTGATGGGATCAGATCATGTATGGATGTGAGAGTTGGACTGTGAAGAAAGCTGAGCACCAAAAAATTGATGCTTTTGAACTGTGGTGTTGGAGAAGACTCTTGAGAGTCCCTTGGACTGCAAGGAAATCCAACCAGTCCATCCTAGAGAAGATCAGTCCTGGGTGTTCATTGAAGGAATGATGCTGAAACTGAAACTCCAGTACTTTGGCCACCTCATGTGAAGAGTTGACTCATTGGAAAAGACCCTGATGCTGGGAGGGATTGGGGGCAGGAGGAGAAGGAGACAACAGAGGATGAGATGGTTGGATGGCATCACCGACTCAATGGACATGAGTTTCAGTAGACTCCGGGAGTTGGTGATGGACAGGGAGGCCTGGCGTGCTGCGATTCATGGGGTCACAAGGAGTCGGACATGACTGAGCGACTGAACTGACTGAACTGACTGATGTTTTCATTTGTTGCTGTTTGCAGTTTTCAGTTGTTGTTGTTCAGTTGGCAAGTCATGTCCAACTCTTTGCGACCCCATGGACTGCAGTATGCCAGGCCTCCCTGTCCCTCACCATCTCTCAGAGTGTACACAAGTTCATGTCCATTGAATCGGTGATGCCATTCAACCATCTCATCTTCTGTCGCCCTCTTCTCCTTCTGCCTTCAGTCTTTCCCAGCATCAGGGTCTTTTTTAATGAATCTATTGTTCCCATCAGGTGGCCCAAGCATTAACATCAGTCCTTCAATGAGTA
Organism: Muntiacus reevesi; assembly: GCF_963930625.1. Taxonomy (NCBI): domain Eukaryota; kingdom Metazoa; phylum Chordata; class Mammalia; order Artiodactyla; family Cervidae; genus Muntiacus; species Muntiacus reevesi. The sequence goes on from NC_089251.1 coordinate 90,067,052, forward strand.
TTCAGGGTTGATTTCCTTTAGGACTGACTAGTTCAATCTCCTTGCAGTCCAAGGGACTCTCAAGAGTCTTCTCCAGCACCACAGTTTGAAAGCATCAATTCTTTGGTGCTCTGCTTTCTTAATGGTCCATCTCTCACATCAGTACATGACTACTGGAAAGACCATTGCCTTGACTGTATGGACCTTTGTCAGCAAAGTGATGTCTTTGCTTTTCAATACACTGTCTAGGATTGTCATAGTTTCCTTCCAAGAAGCAAATGTCTTCCAATTTCATGATTGCAGTCACCATCCGCAGTGATTTTAAAGCCCTTACAAGGGAGGGAGGTGGTAGAGGGGTTCAGGATGGGGAACACATGTACACCCATGGCAGAGTCAAGTCAATGTGTGGCAAAACCAATACAATGTTGTAAAGTAAAATTAATTAATTAATTAATTAAAAAATAAATAAATAAACAAAGCCCAAGAAGAGGAAATCTGTCACTGCTTCCATGTTTTCCACTTCTATTTGCCATGAAGTGATGGGGTCAGATGCCATTAGTATTGAGTTTTAAGCCGGCTTTTTTACTCTCCTCTTTCACCCTCATCAAGAGGCTCTTCAGTGCCTCTTCACCTTCTGCCATTAGAGTGGTATCATCTGTGTATCTGAGATTGTTGATATTTCTCCTGGCAATCTTGATTCCAGCCTATAACTCATCCAGCCCAGCATTTCGCATGATGTGTTCTGAATATAAGTTAAATAAACAGGGTGACAATATACAAACTTGTCACACTCTTTCTCAATTCTGAACCAGTCAGTTGTTCCATATAAGGTCCTAACTGTTGCTTCTCGACCCACAAACACATTTCTCAGGAGACAGGTAAGATGGTCTGGTATTCTCACATTTTTAGGAGTTTTCCAGTTTGCTATGACTCACATAGTCAAAGGCTTTAGCATAGTCAATGAATCAGAAACAGATGTTTTTTTCTGGAATTCCCTTGCTTTCTCTATGATTTAGAGAACGTTGGCAATGTGATCCCTGTTTCTCTGCCTTTACCAAACTCAGCTTGGACATCTAGAAGTTCTTGATTCAAGTACTGCTGAAGTCTGGCTTTAAAGATTTCGAGCATAACCTTACTAGCACTGGAAGTGAATGCAACTGTCCAGTAATTTGAACATTCTTTAGTACTGCCCTTCTTAGGAACTGGGATGAATATTGGCCTTTTCCAGTCATGTGGCCACTGCTGGGATTTCCAAGTTTGCTGACATATTGAGTGCAGCACTTTAATAGCATCATCTTTTAGGATTTGAAATAGCTCAACTGGAATTCCATCAACTCCACTAGCTTTATTGGCAGCAGTGTTTCCTAAGGCCCACTTGACTTCACATTCCAGGATATCTGGCTCTAGGTGAGTGACCACACCATCATGGTTATCCAGGTCATTAAGACCTTTTTTGTATAGTTCTTCTGTGTACTCCTGCCATCTCTTCTTGATCTCTTCTGCTTCTACTAGGTCTTAACCGTTTCTGTCCTTTATAATGCTTATCTTTGCATTGAAATTTTCCTGTGATAACCCTAGTTTCTTCGAGAGACCTCTAGTCTTTCCCCTTCTGCTGTTTTCTTCTATTTCTCTTCACTGTTCATTGAACAAGGCCTTCCTGTCTCTCCCTGCTATTCTCTGGAACTCTGCATTCAGTTGGTTATACCTTTCCCTTTCTTCCTTGCCTTAAGCTTCTCTTCTTTATTTGCAAAACCTCCTCAAATGACCACTTTGCCTCCTTGCATTTCTTTTTCTTTGGCATAGTTTTGGTCAGTACCTCTTGTATAATATTAGGAAGCTCTGTCCATTGTTCTTCAGGAACTCTGTCTACCAGATCTACCAGATCTACTTGTAACCTCCCTATAATCGTAGAAGACTTTATTTAGATCATACCTGACTGGCTTAGTGGGTTCCCCACTTTCCTTAGTTTAAGCCTAAATTCTGCTATAGGGACCTGATGATCTGTGCCACAGTCAGTTCCAGGTCTTATTTTTGCTGACTGTATAGAGCTTCTCCATTTTCGGCTGCAATGAACGCAATCAATCTGATTTTGGTATTGATCATGTGGTGATAACCATGTGTAAAGCCTTCTTTTGGGTTGTTGAAAAAGGGTGTTTGCTATGATCAGTGTATTCTCTTGGCAAAATTCTGCTACCCTTTGTCCTGCTTCATTTTGTACTCCAATGCCAAACTTGCCTGTTACTACACCTATCTCTTAACTTCCTACTTTTGCATTCCAATCCCCTATGATGAATAGAACATTTCTTTGGTGTTTGTTTTAGGAGATCTTCTAGGTCTTCTAGGTCTTCATAGAACTGATCAGCTTCAGTTTCTTCAGCATTGGTGGCTGGGCACAGAATTAAGATTACTGTGATGTTGAATGGTTTGCTTTAGAAATGAACCAAGATCATTCTGCTGTTTTTGATGTTGCAACCAAGTACTGCATTTCAGTCTCTTTTGTTGACTATGAGGGCTACTCAATATATTCTAAGGGATTCTTGCCCACAGTAGTAGATATAATAATGGTCATCTGGGTTAAATTCGCCCATTCTTGTCCATTTTAGTTCACTGATTCCTAAGATGTCGATGTTTACTCTTGCCATCTCCTGCTTGACCATGTTCAATTTACCTTGATTCATGGACCTAACACTCCAGTTTCCTCTGCAATACTGTTCTTTATAGCATTAGATTTTACTTTCATTACCAGACACATCCACAAGTGAACATCGTTTCCACTTTGGCCCAGCTGCTTCATTCTTTCTGGTGCTATGAGAAATTGCCCTCTGCTCTTTCCCAGTAGCATATTGGACACCTTCCGATCTGGGAGGCTCATCTTTTGGTGTCATATCTTTTTACCTTTTTATACAGTTCATGGGGTTCTCATAACAGAAATACTGGAGTGGTTTGCCATCCTCTCCAGTGGACCACATTTGTTCAGAACTCTCCACTATGACCCGTCCATCTTGGGTGGTCCCGCACAGCATGGCTCACAGCTTCATTGAGTTACACAAGCGCCTTCGCCATGGTGATCCATGGTGATCACAAGGCAGTGATCCATGAGAAGTTTTCAGTATTGATATATAAAACTGCTCCCCTTAAAAGGTGTAACAGTCTCCACTCCAACCAGGCATTCCCCAGTTGATAGGTATCATTTCCAACTTTAATTAACATTTGTTTCATTTTTGTTATTTTATTAGGTGGCACTTTATTGTTTAAATTCGTATTCATTTAATTATTTCTAAATAACTAAATTGTAAATAATAACTGTAGAGTTCCCTTCTATTTCTTTGTATGTAAGCCGTACATTAACAAGCATTTCTGCTTTCTATTAGTGTTCATATTTTTCCTATTAATTTGTAAAGATCTTTTCTGTTAGGATATCAATCATTTGTCATATGTATTTGTAAATATTTTATTATCTACCTTTACATTTTTAACCTGTATATAGAAAGTTCTTTCACTGTACTATCGTCCTATCTATCAATATTTTCTTTCTAGCTTAGGAATTGTGTTTAGAAATGCATTCCTCACTCCCCAAAATCACATAAATATTCATCTCTATTTTCCACTTGTTTCTTTACGGTTTTATTTTTTACATTTCACTTTTTAGTTCACCTGAAATTAAATTTGGTAAGCTGACTGGGAAAGGAATCTAACTTAATTTCAATTAAACTAGTTAAGCATTAAAGAACAATAACAACAAATAAGGAGATTTGCTATTTTTGAAGGGTAGAGTGAAGAAAGCCACTGAGAAGGGTAAAAAAGAGAGATCTGATTTTCCTCGTAACATTATATTTCTTATGATTACTGGATAGTTGCTATACACGTCCATAAATTCCTATTTGAAACCTTGCAGCCCACTGTGATTTAGACTTCAGAATTTGGGTGATTTTATTGAGCTAATAGGGTACATATTGTTTATTATATAACACCCCCCAAAAGGCACTAAGACAGCATCCCATAATCAAACACAGTAGTATTTCTGTAGCAAAATCAGTTACCCAAGATAAGGAAATTTGCTATGCCAGGGACAAAACCAATACAGCTACCCTCTCTCCTGAACTTGAATTAGTCCTATCAAGAAAGAACTTCCATACTTTGGTAGAAGACCCTCCATGACTATCACAATTTTCTTTTCCTCTGCCTCAGGTGGCCATGCCTCAAAGCCTTCTGCAGCCATGGCTTGCAATCCTGTCATTCAATGGTGATGGGTTTTATCTAGCAAGGAAGTAGACAGATGACTTGAAGGATCAATTAAGTTTCTGTCTGGAAGAAACTGACTCTTATTACTAGCTCTCATCCACATGTAGTTATCCCCAAGAAATCTTAACTTAAAAGAGTATCCTTTTCAGCTAAAAGCTGTAATCCCAACTATCTATGTTTCAGTACAATTCCCTTTCTTACTATTCAAAAATCTTTACCACAAATATGTAACCTGTAACGCATTCCCTACTCTTTTAATGTTAACCAAAACCCCAAGACAGAGAAAGGAGTCTCCTTACTTTGAGTTTCTGGGCTTCTCCTCTCACTTTCAGCAGTTCTGTTATAGAGTCCACAAAGCCCTGATAATGAAAGTTGCACATTTTCTCAATTTCTCGGTCATGATTGCGGATGCGAGTTTCAAGCTTCTCCATGAATCGTCCATGTTCCTCACCATCATAGACAGACCTTTTCACAAAAAAAAAAAAAAAATGCCATGAAGATTACACACAGATTTATACCTAAGAAAGAGAAACAAAATTACAAACCCAGAAGCAAATATATTTGGAAAACAGATGTTTAAGTTACATAAACCACAGAGTAATTCAACTGTATTAATATTATCCCAATGCTTGATGAATTTTTTTAGGAAAATTTAAATTTTTACTTCCTTATTTATTGAAAAATATTTAAGTGTTTGACAGTAATCATCATAGAATTCTCAGCATAAAAGGACTGAATTATAATTCCTCTGTACCTTTCTTTCTCAGTTAAACTAATCTAGAAAAACTTAATTTTGAAAAAACCCAACTATACATTTACTCTAAGATTATACTCAAGAAGCTGACATTGCTAGAGAGAAATCACATAGCTGTGCTGCTAAACTCAGTTCAGCTATATCTGATGACAAATTTAAATTGGGCAGCCAAACATCAGTAGATAATAATATTAAAATTATCCCACCCAATACCACCACCAAAAAAAATCACTTTGTAGTCTCTAAAATGTGTGAAAACCTTGCTTTCTCCACTCCTGAAATGTCCACCTCTCTGTCACTTTCAGTTGTATTTCACAGAAATGTATATATATGTTATTTATATATAACATATATGTATTGTTTCATCGCCTCTCAACCAACCTGCTTACATTTAAAATGCCTATTCTGTCCAGCCTCTTGTAACAATAAAAATTCAAGTGTTTATCTAGTCATTCTTGTTGTCTCTAAAAACTTTACTCCTGCAATTATCCCCTTTTATTCCTACCCTGAATTATATATCTCTTCCACTCTATCTATAAATCATTCTCATGAATATATAAACATGACTTTACTAAATCCATCTTTACCTACTCATTTCCCTCCAGCCACCGTCTCATGTCGCTGCTCCTCGTCCCAGTAAAACTTCTTTCTACCTCCACACCTCCAAATAGTTAGCATTCATCTTACTGCCCCTAATGGCAGCATTTTCTATGGTTTAATATGTCTTCCTTCTGGAAACACTCTTTTCTCTAGACTTCAGTGATGCCACACTAAGTGGCTTTCATCATTTTACCGACATGCCTCCTAGCCTCCTACCCGGGCTCTTCCTCCTCTTTTTCTAAATATTCCAAAAAGCCCTTCTCTCACCTACCTGTGCTCTCTCACCAAGAAATGACAGCTAATCCCACATCTTTATAACATATGCCATCTACTACAGTGGTAGACTTCCTAATCTATACCTTCAATTCTGAGCACTTCTCTGAGCACTAGGCTCAAATGCCTAGCTACTATTTAACAACTCAATCATCATGAATTTTAACATAGAAAAAAATCATCTATCACCAAACTATCTCCACTCCCAGACTTGATTCTCTCAAAAGCTCCCTACCACTCAGCTACCCCTCACAGCTAATGGCATATCCAGCTGCCCAAGGCAAATATCCAAATCCAGGAATCCCTCCCAATGCAGCTCTTTCCATCAAACACCTCATCCAATACGCTAGTACGTCCTGACAACTTAACCTCCAAAGCATATCTTAAAATTAACCACCATCCCACCATTTCCAATAAAAACCCTAGTTTAAACGTCTATCCCTGGCTCATTGGACCAAAGCAATAGCCTCCTAAAACTCTCCATTCAGCACCCCTCACTCCCACTACTTCTTGTTCCAAAGGAGATACTCCACACAGCAGTAAGAATGACCATTATGAAGCAGTAGTTTAGATGTTACCCTACTGTTTGTGTTAGTCAAGGGGCTTCCCTCATAGCTCAGTGGGTAAAGAATCTGCCTGCAATGCAGGAGACCTGGATTTGATTCCAGGTTGAGGATACCCTCCAGAGAAGGGAATGCCAACCCACTCCAGTATTCTAACATGGAGAATCCCATGGACAGAGGAGCCTGGCAGGCTACAGTCCATGGAGTCGCAAGAGTTGGACTCTCTGATTCCTTCTCTTTACAAAAGGAATAAAAGTCATAAATCCTTATCATGGCCTATAACATTCCAAATAATCTAGCCTCTGATTATTTCTCTAACCTTATTTCTCCCTAAGTCACACCTCTAGCCTTGCCTTCCTCCATCCTCTATGCTCCCACTACAGAGGACTTTTTTAATCTCTTCCTGCCTCAAAAATTTTGTTTTTACTGTTAATATGCTAGTAACACTCATTCCCTGTATCTTCAAACAATTTTCTCCTTCCCATCATCCAGTTTGTTACCTTCCCCCCAACCCATCCCAATTAGATTTTAAGCATCAGGGCAACAACTCTGTCTGCCATATTCACCTCTATATCTAAAACAATGCCAGATAGGTAGTAAGTAAACATCCACTGACTAAATGAATGGCTATTGTTGTCTCTGTTGTTGTTTAGTCGCTCAGTCGTATCCAACTCTTTGCAACCCCATAGACTGTAGCCTACCAGGCTTCTCCATCCATAGGGTTTCCCAGGCAAGAACACTGAAGCGGATTGCCATTTCCTTCTTCAGGGGATCTCGTTGACCCAGGAACTAAACCTGTGTCTCCTGCATCTCCTGCACTGGCAGGCAGATTCTTCACCACTAGTGCCACCTAGAAAGAACATTATCCCTAAGAACTCTTCGATTTCTGACATTTATTCAACAAATACACTCTTGCTCATTACCAACATTTTCTGGTTCTATAATCATTTGGGCTTTCCAGGTGGCGCTAGTGGTAGAGAACCCGCCTGCCAATGCAGAAATGCAGGTTCAATCCCTGGGCTGGAAAGATCCCCTGAAAGAGGGCATGGCAACCCACTCCAGTATTCATACCTGGAGAATCCCACGGACAGAGAAGCCTGACAGGCTATGGTCCACAGGGTCACAAAAAGTCAGACACAACTGAAGCGACTGAGCACACACAGCACATAATCACTTGTAGGTACCAGATCACCAACCTGATTCAGCAAATCAGCTCCACTGCCCAAAACTCAGCAGTAATCATAGAACATAATACATATACAAGTTTGGATTCCAGTAAAAATTCTGAACATTTATTTATTTATGAATAAATAAAAGGAAGAGATCTTCAAATAAATTATAAACAACCCCTGCTTTGACAATTAAAACAATTAAAATGCCTAAAGGAGCTACCTGGAAAACACATGACAGAATCAACTATTGTCATTTCAACTAACCTCAAACAAGCCTAACTGTTCCCCTTCCAAAGGAAAGAAAAAGAAAGATTTCCATGTAAAGGCACCAGTGTTCCTTGCCATTTGAAGAAGAGAAATGACCACTGAAAATCCAACCATCTAAATGGCGTAAGAAGATTATTACTCAATATTGAGACAAGCCTCTTGGTTTCAAATTCGGTTATATCTTGACCAAACAATACTTTTAAGTAGTAAGTATACTTCCTTATACAATGTAAAACTCCTTTCTATTGTTCTCCCTCCAAAGATCTACATTAATATGCAAAAGACAACCTCAAGGAGAAGAAAATCTCAAAGTTAAGAAGTTCATAATTTATGTTAAGAGTGCCTCCCTAGATCCCTGAACTTTCTACTTTAAAAAGTATAAAGAAAAGAAAGGAAAAGTGGATTTTAGCTGCCTTGACTCTGTGGTCTTGATGTTAAGCAATGTGATTAACTAGGAGTTAATTCTATGACACTCAGCTTTCTCATTTAGGAAATAGGAAACAATCAACTAGAAATTCTTTTTAGCATCAGCCTAGCTCTAAATTTCTACAATTCAATTCCACTTTCAAGTCCAGTCATAATAACATAAACATCAAACATTTTTCAGAACAATGTAAAGAGTTAATGTATTTTCTACATCCTTATCACTAGAGTCCCACCTGTTTCTCCTATTTTAGGGCCTTTATGAGTCTAATACTCTCTTAATTATAATAATGTTTAATAACATGAAAGGCTTATATAGTGGATCTCCTGAGTATCTTGAGAATTTAAAAAGCTAGAATAAAATGTAAAACCTACACTTAAAACAGTTTTGGACTGTGTTTAATTAACATGTGTTCCATGAGTACAGTTGCAACTGGAAAAGCAATTTCCAGATTTTATGTGGATTTTGTGTGTACAGGAAGAAGCACATATATATAAGTTTTTAGGGAAATATCCATAGTTTTCATCTGGTTATCAAAGGGTTAAAAACCCAAGAGTTTGTTTCAAATTGCCTAACATAGGAAAAGACAATTAAAATTATAGATCAGTACCTAACAGTTCAGCTTACATCAGCATTTCACACATATCTCAGACTTAGTGCTAATCAACCATCAGATATAAAATGCTGAAAACAAAAATAACAAGCCTTAAATTCTGGAAAGGCCATAGATCACCTGAAATTAACCTAATACTGGTAATCAACATTGAACTTGAACAAAGAATATTTCCCTTCCGTGCAATAAATGAATATAAAACTGGAGAAAGACTGCCATCTAGTGATGGCCCATTTCTAACATTCTTTAAAATTTGATGTGACCAAGCAAAGGACTGCTTAAAAATCTAAAACTATATTCTATAACACTTGCTAGCCAAAGTCTTATAACTTGTTATTAAATGATATTGTATATAAAGTACTCTAATGTTTAAATGTCCATTTCTAATAGAAAGTAGAATCTTGAAAACAAAGTTATATGCTTTTGACATGTGGGCCTTAGGTGTGTCATAGTTAAATAAGACTACAAAATAAACTGCACCACAGGTTTAATTATTTGTGATGATCCAACAAATATTCTGGTACCTAGTGAAAGTTAAACAAGAAGATATGCTTGGAAACTAGCAACTTTGTATAGCCTAAATTTTTATTCAACTTCATAAATACTGCCTTGTACAGTCATTTCCAAAATATCCCAAATAAACCACAGGCTTCTGCAAAAACTAAAATGTTTCATCCTAATGTCCATATCTGACACATACTTCTAAACACTGTACCTAAATTAACAGAGATTTTTTTAACTCATAAATAAAACACTTCAGGAATTCTATTCAACAAAAATATTTATTCCCAAGTACTGAATCATAAGAGGATTATATCACTTGTGAAAGCCTATATCAACTTCCACTCATTTGTCAAAACATAAAAATAAATACAATGTAATGAGCATATGTTATCTCATGTAAATCATAGGCACCTTATAAATTAGACACTATTCTATTCTGAAGAACCTAACATCCAAGAAGATGAAGTGACTTGCCAAATCCACACTCCTAGAGAGTATTCTCTGTAGTACATCAGTCTGTCTCCTTTTACAGCAAAGGACAGCAAGAAAGTCTCATGGACCCCTAAAACATTAGAGCTGAAAGAGGTCTTGGAAATGGAATACAAAGCCTTTATTGTACAACGGAAGAAACTGAAATCAAGAAAACTTAAACACCTTAATCAAAATTATATTGCCTGTTACTGATACACCTGGGCCCGGCTCCTCCCAAAAAAAAAAAAAAGGAAAAACTAGTGCAATACGAAGCCTGACAATGCAATATGAAGCATGGTTTTTAAGAGACACATACACACTTCTACTTTAAGATGAGTCAGTTCTGTATTAGCTGTGCCTACACAACAACTATTCCATTCTTCTTCCTGTTGGAAGAGTCCCAAATTGTTCTGGTATTTTAGCTTTCCATCCTACTGCAAGAGGTGTGTGCACACACGCTTAGTCACTTCAATTATGCCCCATTCTTTTGCAACCCTATGGACTGCAGCCTGCCAGGCTGCTCTGTCCTGGGATTCTCTAGCAAAGAATCCTGGAGTCGGTTGCCATGCTCTCCTCCAGGGACCTTCCCAACCCAGGGATCGAACCAGTGTCTCCTGAATCTCCTGCATGACAGGCAGCTTCTTTACCCACTGAGGCACCTGGGAAGCCCACTGCAAGAGGTAAATACTATTAATAATTTAGACCAGCACAGTAATTTAATTCCCCTAGTCAGTAACCAATTAACAGATGACACAACTCACTGATGGAAGTAAAAGGAAGCTTGGGAGTGAGGATCCAAAGAAAGGCTTCTTTCCTGAAGGATGCAGGATAAGAAACTGCTTTTTTCTACTTTGAAAATTGTTCTGTATAATGCTTTGGGATGCAGTAACCATCCCGAGATGAGAGGAGATACTGCCAATAACTTGATAATTCCAAAAAGGAAAGATAGAAAACAACTGGTCCTTAAATGATGAACCTGAAATAGTCCTATCTCCAGTCTTCCTGTTATGTGCAATAAGAAATTTTCTATTTTAAGGAAAACTTCCTATTTCCACTTTGTCTTAATAGTCTGCTACTCGCAAAGGAAAGTATCCTAAATGCTTACCACTGTTCATTCTTCAAAGGTAGCAGGCAAATCAAAAAAAAACAACCAGCAGCCAAAGTCTAAATATGGCTAAGGAATCCTGTTTCCAGGACCTAGATTGCTCTTCCCCATTTTCTTCTTAGTTAAGGGTTAACTCCCAATTCACTCTTCAAATCTCAGCTTCACCTTTCTTTTACTGAGAAACATTCTCTAAACCCAGACTCTGTTATGTGTTTCTCTTTTGTTATTAATGCCATTTCAGAACTTGTTTAATTATACTCTGATTACCCATTCACTTGTCAATTTCCCCATACCAAAAGGTTAATCTCCTTGTCGGCTGAGATCGTGTCTTACCCATTTTTTCTCCAGCTAATAGCACAGAGACTGGCATAGAGGAAACCCTCCATATATGCTAAAAACAGAGAAGAGAAGGAAGGGTAGGAAACTAAGATGTAGGTTTCTGATTGCCTCAAAGATGGATACAAAAGAGTACCATATCAAACAAAGTTTATCTATCGAGATGTTTTCAGAACCAAAGAGAACTTCAAGACACAAAGGACTAAACATTTTGCTTTTGTTTTTGATTAACCCAAGAAAAAAATTCAGAGTTTGGTTTGTTCTTTTCTTTTTCATATATATGTTTTTTAACTTCTGTCATGGTTTTAGTCATGAAACATTTTCTTCTCATTAAGCTCCATAAAAGCATCATTAGTATTTCTTGTTTATTCCAAAAGTTAAAAATAAAATGGAAAAACAGATCTGAGCATGATGTTGCAAGAGAAGCTGCAGGAGGTCAAGAGGAGTTTAAAGTTCCTCCCTTCCTTACTTCAGTTTGTCTATCACTTTAATTCAGACCTCACTAAGGTAATCTGAATGCCCTGACTGCAAAAGGTGAAAGATCACTGTATATTATCATCAACGACAGGGGAAGGATATACTAAGAGATGAGATCTAAGTTGAAGACCACAATCAAATGTTTTTGTACATTCACAGGAGATCAAATACATTCAAATCCTTTTCCCACTCTTGCAGATACCAAGGTATACAACTGACTTCACCAAGATACCCCATGCAACCAAAAGAAGTTGGGATGGAACTCTCCCGCAAGGCAGGAAGGAAACCCACTTCTATGAAGGCTATTTTCAAAGGGATGAAAACAGGGTGGAGAACTTTCAAATGGCACTTAGCCATAGAGCCTACTAAAAACCTGGTATTGGTTAAACAACACAGGAAAATGGAGAAAGGGACCTTGTCACAAAACATCAGTCAAATCAACAACAGACTCTTAGGAAATAAACTAATGAAAGCAGTTCAGTTCAGTTCCTCAGTCGTGTCCAACTCTTTGCAACTCCATGGACTGCAGTACACCAGGCTTCCCTGTCCATCACCAACTCCCAGAACTTGCTCAAACTCATGTCCATTGAGTCCATGATGCCATCCAACCATCTCGTTCTCTGTTGTCCCCTTCTCCTCCTGTCTTCAATCCTTTCCAGCATCAGGGTCTTTTCCAATGAGTCAGTTCTTCACATCAGGTGGCCAAAGTACTGGAGCTTCAGCTTCAGCATCAGTCGTTCCAATGAATATTTCCTTTAGGATTGACTGGTTTGATCTTGCAGTCCAGGGGACTCTCAAGCGTCTTCTCCAACACCACAGTTCAAAAGCATCAATTCTTCATCGCTCAGCTTTCTTTATGGTCCAACTCTCACATCCATACACGACTACTGGAAAAACCATAGCTTTGTCTGGATGGACCTTTGTCAGCAAAGTAATGTCTCTGCTTTTTAATATGCAGTCTAAGTTGGTCATAGCTTCTCTTCCAAGGAGTAAGAGTCTTTTCATTTCATAGCTGCAGTCACCATCTGCAGTGATTTTGCAGTCTAAGAAAATAAAGTCTGTCACTTTTTCCATTGTTTCCCCATCTATTTGCCATGAAGTGATGGGAACAGATGCCATGATCTTTGTTTTTTTAATGTTGAGTTTTAAACCAACTTTTTCACTCTCCTCTTTCACTTACATCAAGAGGCTCTTTAGTTCTTCTTCACTTCCTGCCATAAGGGTGGTGTCATCTGCATATCTGAGGTTATTGATATTTCTCCCAGCAATCTTGATTCCAGCTTGTGCTTCATCCAGCCCAGCATTTCACATAATGTATTCTGCTCTGCACATAAGTTAAATAAGCAGGGTGACAATATACAGCCTTGAAATGAAAGCAAGGAAATTCGAAAGTAAGGATATGAAGAATGCTCTAACTACTACTAGGATGATGTCACACTGTTAGAACAATTAATCAGCACAAGTAACTGAAGACATAAAGGCACTACAGGGCATGTTAGTGCCTTCATCTTGGCCTCTGTATCAATTTGTATTAAGTGTAATAAGATTTATCCCATTGTAGTTTTCAGTGGTGGTCATAAAATCTGGCAGCTAAAAGTTGAATTTTAGATACTGCTGTCAAATGAAACAAATACTCCAACTATGGCCTGGTTATACTGATTGAATCTAAACTGGAAAGCTGCTGAAAGTAGAGTGGTAATACAGTTGGTAAATACAGGGTTATAATTAACATCAGTAGATAAGCTCCAGTTTCACTGCATGGAATTCAAAGTGTCAAATTTAACACTTAAACATGCAAAGTTGGAACTAAACAAAACTACTGACTCACTCACTGTCTACCACTATCATAACTGTCTGGATTTAGGGTATATTAGTAAAACTCTTCAAGATCCTTTACAAAAGATTTAAGTAATTACTCTGAAGAGCTCTGAAAATATTTTAAAAGACTGCCTATTAATTGAAGAAATGCTTCAGCTTCTCCACACTTAAAATTATTCAATGACAAGGATCATAAAGGTATTCACAGAGAAAAACAAATTAATGCAGGGTGGGTATTAGAAACACTCCAGTGAATAGTCCTGGACTCCTTATGCATGGAGATTTAATGTAGGCTAACAAAATTCAACCAACCAAGTTTCCCAGAAAAATTTGAAAATTTGAAAATTTCCATGATTTAGTGATTCTGGGTAACTTCGTTGGTTGAATTTTGTTAGGCCCACATTAATAAATCTGACATCATTTGTAAATGTGTATGTCATCTGTAAATATTTATTATACCTACATAGGTACACATCATATACACATAACACATATAGGTATATTACACAGTGTGTATGCTATATGTATGAGCGTGGTCATACACACACACACAAAACACACACACTTTTCTGATTTTCTAAGAAAAGAACCTGACTTGGCAACATACATTCAATTCCTGGTCCAATTTTGCACACCATGGCCAAAACTGACCACAATTTAAGACTCATTAAGCAAAGAAGACCCTGAAAGGAAGATAGATAAAAGGTATCAGAATAGTTTCCATCCTAAAAAATGATGGCGACTAAGTAGGCAAAACAGGATAAAATCCCATGAACAATATGCAAGACTAAATATACCATGAAAAACGTCTCTACTACCAAACTTCTAAAACTGCTGGATTAAGTTTCTAAATCTTTTCTAGTGCATGACTAAGCAAAAAAAGAAAATAAGATTTCCAGAGACTGAAACAAAACTGGAACAAGAATCCAGATTCCACAGTCCCTTATAACCTAATGCTTCTATTTTATAGCCATCTAGAGAACAAGAGACAAAACCTAGGGCCCACAAGAGACAGAGAGTCCAGTAAGAGGCCTCCAAATTAACAGAGTCAAGATACCCAAGGGCTACACCCTTAGTTAAAGGTGTAGAAAAATTCTTCCCCATAAAAGAAGGTTGAAAGGAAACTTACTTGCTTTGGCTTGGGAAGTGGGGGGATGGACTCCTGGGATAATTTGAAGTCACAAGCTGGCCCTTCTCACCCAAAGGGAGGGTTCATGTTCAGACTATTATCTGTGTGTTCTAAGATATCTCAAACTGAGACTTTATTTTAAAAGTAGTCCCACTCTGGTTGTCAGTATCCCCAGAAAACTGACTGAAGAAAAGGAAAAGCTTCTCTAGAGGAATACATCTTAAGTCATAGTTCTAATTAGTGTCACAAATAACATTCCTTTGAGCTGAACTCAAATATCAAAAACCATGAAACACACAAAGAAACAAAGCATGATAAATTAGAATCAACAAAAATAACAGAATTAGACTTGCAAAGACTTGAAAATAAATACGTATAAGTTAAAAATAAACATTTAATACATTTAAAGAAATATGAGGGAACTATCAAAACAAAAACACACACTGAAAAAGATAGAACTTTTGGAATAAAAGTTATAATCACTGATATTTAAAAATTTAATAAGTGGAAAGGGATAATATTTAACTAGGAAGTATATGTAAAACCTACACAAAATGTAGCACAAAGACAAAAGATGTAAAATGTCTTAGTCAGTTGGGTGGCTATACAAAATATCACAGACTGGGTAACTTATAAACAAAAAAAAATTCCTCTCTCACTTTTCTGGAGGGTGGAAGTCTGAGATCAGGGTGTTAGCATGGTCAGGTAAGGGCTCTCTCTTCTGGGCAGCCAACTTGTATCCTCACAGAGCTGAAAGGGTAAGTAAGCTCTCTGGGGCCTCTTTACAATGGCTAAAAAAACTAATCCTGTCCATGAAGCCTCCACTTTCTTGACATAATCACCCCTAAAGGTACTACATTAATCCTCTTAATACAATCACCTTGGAGTTAGAATTTCAACATACGAATTTTGATGGGAGACACAAACACTCAACCTATAGCAGAAAACATTAATGAAAGCTTAAGAACATGGAGAACAGGATGGGTTTAATGGGAGCTCTCGTGAGAAATGACAAACAGGTAATATTAATATTCAGAGAAAGAGCTGAAGATTTCCCACTGTCAATAAAAGATACAAAGAAGTTATTATTTTAGAAATAAAAAAGACAAACCTATACACCTCACTAAAATAAGTCTCCCAACAGAGGAAAGGCACTCCTCTCTGTTGAGCTCTACCTATCAACATTTAGAACTGGTTGTCATTCTCTTCAGGACTCAACTACAGTAATATATAGAACCTTACACTGATGGAGCTAATTATACAAACAGATGAACTGTTAGCACCATTCGAACATTTGGTGTGTCTTTTATCAACTCGTTCTCCCACTTTTACAATTTACTCTCACAGTAAATGACTTTGCCATCTATTTCATAAAGAAAATTCAGGCATATTAGGCCTGAATATATATCAGGCATATTAATCTTCTGCATTCCAATATACAAGTCTATCTCTGTCTCCATCTACCCTAACATTTGTACACTTCTTTGTCAATTAATTGAAAGAAGAGAGTGAAAAAGCTGGCTTAAAACTCAATATTCAAAAAACGAAGATCATGTCATCTGGTCCCATTATTTCACGGCAAATAGATGAGGAAACAATGGAAAAAGTGACAGCCTATTTTCTTGGGCTCCAAAATCAGGGCAGATGGTGACTGCAGCCATGAAATTAAAAGACACTTGCTCCTTGGACGAAAAGCTATGACCAACCTAGACTGCATATTAAAAAGCAGAGACATTACTTTGCCGACAAAGGTCCATCCAGACAAAGCTATGGTTTTTCCAGTAGTCATGTATGGATGTGAGAGTTGGACTATAAAGAAAGCTGAGTGCTGAAGAACTGATGCTTTTGAACTACGGTGTTGGAGAAGACTCTTGAGAGTCCCCTGGACTGCAAGGAGCTCCAACCAGTCCATCCTAAAGGAAATCAGTCCTGAATATTCATTGGAAGGACTGATGCTGAAGCTCCAATAATTTGGCCACCTGATGCAAAGAACTGACTCATTGGAAAAGACCCTGATGCTGGGAAAGAATGAAGGCAGGAGCAGAAGGGGACAACAGAGGACGAGATGGTTAGATGGCATCACCGATTTGATGGACCTGAGTTTGAGCAAGTTCTGGGAGTTGGTGATGGACAGGGAAGCCTGGCGCGCTGCAGTCCATGGGGTCGCAAAGAGTCGGACACGACTGAGTGACTGAACTGAACTGATCTCAACAAAATAGATGATCTACCTTACTTTAAGACTAATACTACATTCTAAAAATCTCCTTCCTCCTCTACCCCATCAATACATTTTTAAATGTCCATAGTTTTCATGTTTCAGTTCTACTGACCTTTTTCTTAACAAAACATGCCACCTCTTAATAAAACAACTGGGCTCTCCTTTTTTTTTTAAGAATACTATTAAATTAAAATCTCTTTTCCAATAACTTTAATCTGGTATCCTTTCTCTTTCCTTCTTTCTCCTTTCACAGTTAAGATTCTTTAAAGAGCAGTCCATACTCATTGCCTCCATTTCCTCAAATCAGATTTGCTCTTCAACCCAGCATACCTGTTTCTTACCACATCACCCCAAAGAACCTATTCTTGCTAAGGTCAGTAAAAGCCTACTAACTGTCAAATCAAATATTCATTCTTCCATTCATCATTTGCTTGATTCATTCTCTGTATCTGCCACTGCTAACCATCTCTTCTTTCTGAAATATCTTCTCCCAGAGTTTCTATTATAGTCCCCTTCTCAGTTTTCAATAATTCTTCTTCCTTCTGGCCCTCAGTATCTGCTCAGACACCTCTTCTCATTCTTCAAGCTCCCTAAGAGACATCTATCAGTACTTTAGCTTTCACTGTTAACTAAACATCTTTGGTTTCCAAATCAGTAACAAGGCATATCTGTCAAATCCCACAAACCTGAATATTCAACCACCAGTCATCCTCAAATACATCTCAAACTGTGCATCTCAAAAGTCAGACCATTAGCTTTTCTTCCCAAACCTACATGTCCTTCCTATACTCACAATCTCAACTAAAACAAACACCAGCCAATCAGTTACCCAAACTAGAAATACATAAATTAATCTTGACACTTCACTCCACCTTGCACCTGCCTCCAACTAATCAATCCCTAAGGCCTCCTAATACAATTCCATAATAGCTTTTCTATGCTTCTCTTCCTCCTTATCCTCCCCTGCCACTGCCTTGCCTCATGTCATTATTTCTCTTCTAAGCAACTGTTTTCACCTCCCTCTTCATCTTTCCCTAAAATTCCATGTTTAATACTTCTTTCACAGTAATCTTTAAGTGAAATATGATCATAAAACACACACCACAATTTAGGATTAAGTCCTGCCACAGGATCAAATCCAAATTCCCTAGCATAGAATATGAGACACCTCCATGTACAGATTTACCTCCCCACACTCACTTTAAAACTCTGCTTAAAGTTCCTTGAGTGTACTATATAACCTCTCTGCCCACAATCTCCTTACTATGACTTTAGCTGGCAAACTCCCCCTTATCCTTCAAGATTCAGCTCATCACACCCTCTCTCTAAGACCTCCTTTCCTACTACAACTACTCTAACCTGATACAGAAACTCCCCTCCTTACAAACTAGGCAGAACCTAAGAAACTTTTTATAAAACCAGAAAGAATTTAAACTTGCACTCTCTTGAGACATTTACACCAAACAGGATTGTGAGTCCATTCTATGAAGATTCATACTGAAGGTTACTTTTCTGTTACTTTCCCAAAAAGAAGCCAACTTCAACTACATTAAAAGCTTGTTATAGCATGTAATAGCCTACTTTTAAGAAATATATTTAAAATTCAATTTTAAAAATGAAAAAATAAAATCGGTTGAAACACCCAGACCTATCCTTGATAAGAAGTGATATAAGTGGCTCCTTAATAGCCACAGTATCCTCATTTACCACCTCATTTTGACATTGTGCAATGTGAACTGTCCTTGATCCTATTAGCCCATGTGTGGTCTGAGGTAAATTTCACCAGAAGTACTATCATCCTATTTTCTTCTTGAACAAACGCATAGCATGATCCTAGAAATTAATGGGCACCACCTCTAATGACATTCACCAATGGAAAGCTAAGTTGATATGCTTTTGTTTTGAAATGTTTATTTGTTCATATTTTTGAACAGGCACTATATTGAGCAGTCTACATGGTAATGCAGTCTATACAGTAATGATTTATTTACTTGTCTATCTCCCCTACAGGACCACAAGTTGCTTGAGGGTTTATACCTGGAACAATGCCCACCTCCCACAGAGAAAATATTATAAAGTGACAAAGGGCCTAAAGCAATGCCCCAAAATGTTTGAATATTTAGACCTTCTCCAAAGACAAGCACTAGAGTTAATAATAAACATTCTTGCTTCAAAAGTAAATTCAAGTTCTAGCAGTGCAAATAATTTGTACTTCAGCTAAAATGCGTAACAGAAAAAGGAGGAGTTAGAGGAAGAAAAGAAGGAACTTAGAAGGTTCAAGAATATCTACTATAGAAGAGAAGTGTCTGGGAATAATTTATTTCCCTAGCTTTCCTCAAACCTTCTCTGGAAGCTAGGAGAAGGAAGATGATTAAATTGCAACAAAACCTGGCTCTGAACAGAACTGGTGTTTCTAGCCCTTGTTGCCAGTAAGGGGCGGGCGGTGACAGCAGTCCCTAAGGGCTTTTGGAAAAAAATTGCTTCCAGGTGGGAATTTTTTATGGTACTCTGCAGCCTGGAGCCATTTTGGTTTTTTTTGCTTTCTTTCTTAACGACTGATGATTAAACCATGGACAACCAGATTGCAACAATGGAAATAGACAGCTCTCAAACATGGTTATATGCTCCAAATTACAAAGCTAACTCTCAAAGGAGAGAAAAATCTGTTGGGAAAAACTTTCTTTTTTGAAGGAGGAGGGCAGGATAGAGTCTGTTAAAGATTTGTATCTGGTAGAACATGAAAGTAGTCAAGAATTCTGTATCATAATGATAAACATCAGTCTCATACCCAGAAATAGACACTATAATGTACAATCACAGAAAGCTGAACAGAGCAATGCTAAATGTCCTGCTATTTAGCAATTTTTCATTACTCTATTTTGACCTGGATAAAGTGTTTGATTTAATGGTTATCATAGGAAAATGAAGAGAAATCCTACCACACATCATATGGAACAACTAAGTTGATTTATGCCTATCTGTGGTTGTGAAAAAAGTCTGAAGTATATGTCTAAGTTTGTAACAATGGCTCAAGAATGTGAGTGAAAGAAGTCACATACAGTACCAACTCATAAAGAAAATTAGAAGTCAGTCATTCAATCACCCAGCAATTGAGTCTAGGAAATCTTATTACACCAATATCACCCAGAACATTAAATGATAAATCCAGCTCAAAATTATAGTAACATGTATTACTAAATGTTACAAGCATAAATAAATAAATCTTTTAAAAAATAATCCCACTGTTATCATTATTTCATACATGAAGCAATCTTTCTGACATTGCCAGGAAACAAAAACATTTACCTTTCCCAGGTTGCTACAATTGTATCAAGAAAAAGATAAAAGAAAAGGGATGAGAAGGAAGAAAAGGAAAAGGGGACACAGGAAGCTGAGGACAAGATAGAAGAGGCAGAAGAGAAAATCACCAAAACAATATAAATGGCAGTGTTTGAATAAGGCAAATGTGACTTTCTTCTTTCTACTTTTCTACATTTTTTATTTTCTAAAACATGTATTTCTTTAAAAATTTTTTTTTGGCTGTGCTGGGTCTTGGATGCCATACGGGCTTTCTCCAGTTGCAGTGAGCAGGAGCTATACTTGGGTTGTAGTGCGCCGGCTTCTTATAGTGGCTTCTCTTGTTGCAGAGCACAGACTCTAGGCACACAGGCTTCAGTAGTTGTGGCTCATGGGATTAGCTGCCCCAGGGTATATGGAATCTTAGTTCCTGGACCAGGGATTGAATTTGTGTGCCCTGCATTGTCAGGCAGATTCTTAACCACTGGACCACTAGGAAAGTCTCCATGTGTTGCTTTTACAATAATTGCTTTTACATAATTGAAAAAAGGAGGTGTATTTTTAGAAGTCTACAATAGTACCTGTTCCATAGCAGATGCTCAATAAAATATTAATTGAAATAAAAAACAAATAAGAACAAACACTTCAGAGCAACTGGGGCCTAGTTTTTAACAGTTATTTCAAAATATGTTTAAAAAAAGAACAAGAATTTCTTCCCATAATCTATCACCTACAAACCCAAGAAGCAATTGCCACAGATTGATTTTGATTTTTTTTTTTTTTTTTTTTTTTTTTGGCTGTACTGCTCAGCTTGTGGAATCTTAGTTTCCCAACCAAGGACAGAATTCATGCCCCCTGCAATAGAAGCATGGAGTCCTAATCACTGGACCACCACAGAGTTCCAGAATTGCTAAAATTTAGTATCTCTTCTATATTCTAATCTTCTCATAACTGATCATCACCTCAAAATAACACTAAAAACATAGATATACTTGATACCCTGAAATTTTTAATTTGCAAATTGACATAGCAGTTTCCCAGAGCCCTTCCATCACAACTATGAACTCTTACCAATTAACTTTCTTTCATAATCCTTTATATGGCAGGGAAGAAGGGAGCCTCAATGGTTACTATGATGGAACCTCTGATCTATTACTCAATTTAAGAAACTTGATTTGTGAATTGGAAAAGTAGGCCATTTTCTGTTGTTTCCTATACCACTAACAGATATGCAAAGAACTTCCTACCAACATCATAAAGCTATTTGCAACAAAACTTCATGTTTTAGACAAAAATAAATGAGAACATAGGCAGGCTCTCACACCATGTTTCCATCAGGAATCAATATTGTGTCTTTTTTTAATAGAAGCATTTGCTAAGGACAGTATACATTAGCCCATTTGAAAGATCCCTATTTAATAGAGATATATAGAAATGTACAGAAAAAAAGGAAACTCAGAAATGACTGGCCTTAATTCACAGACACAAGTTCAGTTTTCTCTAAACTTCTCTATCACATGCATGCATGTGTGCTAGGTCGTTTCACTCATGTCCGACTCTCTGCAACCCTATGGACAATAGCCCACCATGCTCCTCTGTCCATGGGATTCTCCAGGCAAGAACAGTGGAGTAGGTTGCCATATTCTCCTCCAGAGGATCATCTCTAGTAAAGGGAAGCTCATTACAAGGTAAGCAATTTTATTTCAATAGGTGTTGCAAAGTTCCTATAAAAAATAAAATTTGTCTTCCTGTAATTTTCATCATGTATCTTATTTTTACACTCAAAGGGCCTCCTAAAATGAGTTCTTGGTCAACTCCCTTCCCTTCTCCAAACTCAACAATACAAATTAATCAACTATTATACATAAGGCCTTTCAATCCAGACTTTTACCCTCTGGACACATTCTAGTAGTTGACATACTTAAAAGGCAACAATACAGACAGTGTTTATAGTACAGTAGTCAAGAGCACAGGCTTCAAAGCCAAACTTCCTGAATTCAAGTCTTGGTTATTAATTGTGTGACCCTGGGAAAGTTACTAAACTTTTCTTTATTTCAGTTTCCACATCTATAAAATGCAAATAAAAATAACAACCACTTCATACTGTTGTTATGCAAAGATTAAATGGCATAAGTAAAACATTCAAAACAGTACATGATACACAGAAAGTACACTTCAAATACAAACAATTTTCAAATCAAACATGGTCAAACTAGGAAATTAAAACTTAGCGCCTTTAACTTCTTAGTCAGCCTCTATTAAAACAGCCTAAAAATAATGCTTGAGTGTTTCTGGCAGGTATATCATGCTGTATGTACACTGAGCTTAAAGTCACATAAAATCTTCATTTTAACATATTGCTATAGTCATTCAGTTGATATTCTGAATCCTACTTACTACCTGTTATAATCATAATCCTTTTTCTAGTCTGAGATCTTTTGAGATATGATTTTGTCACTGAATCCTCCATTTTCATGTTTTGCTTAGTTAAGTAGGTATATGAATATTTTCACAAAAGTAATTCAACTATGGGGAAGGGCAGAAACCCAAGCAACTCTAGGATCTAAGAAAAGAGAACTCTAGAAAACATCAACATATGTGACATTTCTGATTCCATTTTAAGAGGGAAGAAAGGATTGTTAAGCACATAAAGTTAAATAGAGAGCTCAAAAAAGTAAATGTTCAACTTTTTTTTTTAAGTCCAGGATATAGAAGAAATCACCAACCCCACTTCCTTTAGCCCGCATTCAACTCCCCAACTGTGACCAACTTGGAGAGAACTTGCTATGAGTCAAAGCTTTTAATGTCCCTTGCTTTTGAAGGCACAGTGGAAACAATTCCCCAGAACAAAAGAGTTGCGTCAGCAAGCTCTCTGCTCTTTCAAGTTGGAAGGACAGTTGATTCACAACATGTGTCAGACAGAAACACCAGTTAGAACCAAGTAAGATAAATTTTAGGCCTCCTGAGCTGTTTAATATTAAACTGTAATAAACTATCTTTATAGCAAATTATTAACAAGATATTTGCTTACCCTCCCACTCCTATACTTCCTTCCCATGAAAAGAAATTCTAAGACAACTCATAATTCCAAGGCCACAAATGCTCCATCAAGAAACCATTCTCAGATGTTAGCGCCCAGAACCAGGGATCTGGATCACAATCCCAAAACACTGCTTGGCGTGTCACAGTCAGTCTTGCTACACAGTCCTCGGTGCTCAGGACAGGGCTAGTTTAAACGCGGGCCATGGTCTGTGATTAAGACTTCACTTCAGTCATCAACTGTCTCTTCATGGAGTTATCTTAGTCCCCACTCCAGTGAATAAATTTACTTTATACCTAGACCGAGAAATAAAATATATGTTCAACTACATAAATGATACTAAAATGATGTTATTTTTAATACTTTGAAAGATGAAAAGTAAATCTGAAACTATCTGATCTATATAGACTTACATGGAAAAATGGTTCCAATACAAAATAGTTTAAAAGAATGACTAATAAGGAAACTTACATAAAATAAAGATTGGAGATGGACTAATTTAATATATTAAGAGACATTTTTCTGAAAAGAGAGGTCATTAATGTCACATTATTGGTTCAATTTAAGGGATGTACATTGGGTAACTATGGAAAAAGTAAACTGCCTTTCTTTCAGAAATGATCCTATGATTAAAGTTTGTTATATAATTCATTAGATATCTACCTGAGGTCTAGTGCATATTTTCATTACTCATCTATTATCAATTATATATTATCAACCAATCTGGTCTAGATTATATAACTTCTTTGAAGTATCAGATACTTACAGAGATCAATTCTGCAGTCAACAAAAATGACAATCTAATATGGCCTCAAAAATCACTGAAAAAACAAATGTTGCTTAGCAGTAAACTATTTCTCCATATGATTATGTTTAGGTCACCCTCCAAAAACTATGGAATATCACTATAATACTCTGGTTGTCCAATCTAAGGAGTAACTTAATTGTTTACTTAAGGGAAATGGGAGCAATTTTTTTATAATGTTCATGATACACTAAGCTAGAAGAAATAAACTTTTAAAAAGAAGGAGAAATTTGACTACAAAGAAATAAAATTGACAAATAATAAAATAAAATGACGACAGCAAGTTAAATAGAAACTGGCTCTACCAGGTGGTTTAGACATTCTACACCATAGGCTCATTTAATAAGCATTTATTGAGAATTTACTAAAAAGGAGACAAGAAGCACATACTCTTTGTGGGAGCACATCCTTTAATTAGTAAAGAAAAGCACAAGGAAGTACAATTGAAGGTAATTATAAACTATAAATCTGTACAGAAATTAATATCATGTTTAAATCTGTACACTTAAAGCCATATACCTAAATCTGTACAACATTATAGCAACATAATGTTTGGTGTGGAAATGGATTAATCAGAAAAGGGTTTCTGGGAGTTGGTGAAAATCAGTTTTTAAAAAAGGAGAGAAAAGAAAGCTTAAAGGATACAGAGGAGGTGAAAAAAAAACACAAAGAAAGGAACAGAAAAAAAGACTGCAGATTTGTCATCCAAATTATGTAAGCAAGAATACAATAGAAAGATATCTTTAAAGTGTTGAAGGAAAAACTACAGACCTAGAATTCTATATCCAGCAAACATATTCTCCAAAATCTAAGGAAAAATAAAATTTTTTTCTAACAAAATCTTGGAGATGTCGTTACCAATGTGCCTGCACTACAAGAAACAATAAAGTTTAGTTCTTTAGGTGAAAATAAAACAAGTCAAAATATGGATCCATACAAGG
Source organism: Muntiacus reevesi (assembly GCF_963930625.1). NCBI lineage: Eukaryota > Metazoa > Chordata > Mammalia > Artiodactyla > Cervidae > Muntiacus > Muntiacus reevesi. The sequence goes on from NC_089251.1 coordinate 90,092,080, forward strand.
GAATAAAGATCACGGTAACAATAAATATACAGATTTTTTAAATTTTTTAATTTAAAAAAGAAGATCTTCACGACCCAGATAATCATGATAGTGTGATCACTCACCTAGAGCCAGAAATTCTGGAATGTGAAGTCAAGTGGGCCTTAGAAAGCATCACTACGAACAAAGCTAGTGGAGATGATGGAATTCCAGTTGAGCTAATTCAAATCCTAAAAGATGATGCTGTGAAAGTGCTGCACTCAATATGCCAGCAAATTTGGAAAACTCAGCAGTGGCCACAGGACTGGAAAAGGTCAGTTTTCATTCCAATCCCAAAGAAAGGCAATGCCAAAGAATGTTCAAACTACCACACCATTGCACTCATCTAACATGCTAGTAAAGTAATGCTCAAAATTCTCCAAGCCAGGCGTCAGCAATACGTGAACCATGAACTTCCAGATATTCAAGCTGGTTTTAGAAAAGGCAGAGGAACCAGAGAACAAATTGCCAACATATGCTGGATCATCAAAAAAGCAAGAGTTGCAGAAAAACATATATTTCTGCTTTTTTGACTATGCCAAAGCCTTTGACTGTGTGGATCACAATAAACTGTGGAAAATTCTGAAAGAGATGGAAATACCAGACCACCTGACCTGCCTCTTGAGAAACCTACATGCAGGTCAGGAAGCAACAGTTAGAACTGGACATGGAACAACAGATTGGTTCCAAATAGGAAAAGGAGTACATCAAAGCTGTATATTGTCACCCTGTTTATTTAACTTATATGCAGAGTACATCATGAGAAACGCTAGGCTGGAAGAAGCCAAAGCTGGAATCAAGATTGCTGGGAGAAATATCTATAACCTCAGATATGCAGATGACACCACCCTTATGGCAGAAAGTGAAGAGGAGCTAAAAAGCCTCTTGATGAAAGTGAAAGAGGAGAGTGAAAAAGTTGGCTTAAAGCTCAACATTCAGAAAACTAAGATCATGGCATGTGGTCCCATCACTTCATGGGAACTAGATGGGAAAACAGTGGAAACAGTGTCAGACTTTCTTTTCGGGGGCTCCAAAATCAGTGCAGATGGTGATTGCAGCCATGAATTTAAAAGACGCTTACTCCTTGGAAGGAAAGTTATGACCAACCTAGATAGCGTATTAAAAAGCAGAGACATTACTTTGCCAACAAAGGTCTGTCTAATCAAGGTTATGGTTTTTCCAGTAGTCATGTATGGATGTGAGAGTTGGACTGTGAAGAAAGCTGAGTGCCGAAAAATTGATGCTTTTGAACTGTGGTGTTGGAGAAGACTCTTGAGAGTCCCTTGGACTGCAAGGAGATCCAAGCGGTCCATCCTAGAGGAGATCAGTCCTGGGTGTTCACTGGAAGGTATGATGCTGAAGCTGAAACTCCAGTACTTTGGCCACATCATACAAAGAGTTGACTCATTGGAAAAGACCCTGATGCTGGGAGGGATTGGGGGTAGGAGGAGAAGGGGACGACACAGGATGAGATGGCTGGATGGCATCACCGCCTCAATGGACAGGAGTTTCAGTAGACTCCGGGAGTTGGTGATGGACAGGGAGGCCTGGTGTGCTGCAATTCACGGGGTCTCAAAGAGTCAGACACGACTGAGCAACTGAAGTGAACTGAGAAGATAACTGAATAGTTTTGTCTTTTAATTTACTTATTTGGCCACGCTGGATTTTAATTGCAGCATGCGAGATCTTTTTAGTTGTGGCATGGAAACTTTTAGTTGTGGCACATGAACTCCCTAGTTCTCTAACCAGAGATCAAACTGAGGCTCCCTGCATTGGGAAAGTAGAGTCTTAGCCACTGGATGATCAGAGAAGTCCTTAAAAGATAAATGAATGTTTTAAACCAAAAATTATAGCAATGAATTGTGGAATTCATAAGATATGCAGAAGTAAATTACATGTTAACTATAACTTAAAGGTCAATGGTGGAAATGAAAGTATATTACTGCAAGTTTGTGTTATACATGAACTGCCATGATATCATTTGAAAGTAGGCTGTTGTCTAAATCAGTTCAGGCTACTATAACAAATTACATAGACTAAATGGCTTAATAAAAGATTATTTCTCACAATTCAGAAGACTGAGACCCAAGATCAAGGTGCTGGTAAATCCAATGTTTGAAGAGAGCCAGATTCCTGTTCTACCACACAACCATCTTCCCACTGTATCCTCACATTGCAGAGAACAGAGGGAGCTTTCATGTCTATTCTTACAAGGTTACAAATCCCATTCAAGAGAATTTCATTCTCACAACTTCCTCATGAATTAATTAACTCCCAAACACCTCACCTCCTAATATCATCACATTGAGGGGGAGGTTAAGATAACAACATATGAATTTTAAAGAGATACAAAACATTCAGGCAATAGCAAATAGTAAAAATGCATATTATAAACCCTAAAGGAATAACGGAAACATAAAAATAAATTAAAAGTTATACTGAATAAGACAATACTGGAGAAAATTGGAATCCTAAAATGTATTCAGTTAATCTAATTTAGTCAAAGAGAGTAAAAAAAGAGAAAAAAGGGGGACAGATGGGACAAATGAATTATAGCAAGATAATAAATTTAAACCTAGTCAAAGAGGTAATTATATTAGTATAAATAATTCTTTCTTTTTCTTTGTAATTAATTGAGTATACTTTCATTTTCCCCTTCTCATCTTTTGAGCTATTGTTGAGATCCTTTTGATGGTGCCTTGGTATAGTTTTGTTGCTTGTGTTTATTCTGCTTAAGGATCTTTAGGTTTCTTGAACTTTCATTCTAATATTCCAGAGGAAATCACTTTGAGCTTTTTAAAATTTCTGATTTTAATTTTGTGGAGGTAAACCCGTATCTGTAAAAAATATGATAATACTACTTTCTTTCTATCAGCTTGTGCTCAGTCAGTCATGTCTGACTCCCTGCGACCCCACGGACTGCAGCCCACCAGGTTCCTCTGTCCATGGACTTTTCCAGGCAAGAATATTGGAGTGGGTTGCCATTTCCTCCTCCAGCAGGTCTTTTCAATGCAGGGATCAAATCCACATCTCCTGAAGTCTTTTGCATTGGTAGGTGGAGTCTTTACCACTGAGCCACCTGGGAAACTCCTTTTATCAGCTTAGATACTGACTACTTCCTGCTGTAGTCAGAGCAGATTTACCTCATCATATCATGACATTTCCCTCCTCAATATACATATACCACTGTTAGTTTTTCTAAAGATTTTTTGTAATTAATATACTATGCTTAATACTGTGCCTTTATTTCTTAATAATGTACTTAAGCTTTTAATTCTTACATTATTATCTATAGATTATCTCACCCCCCTACCTGTGCAAAGTGAGGCATTAGCTCTCCATTACTTTCTTTTGATTTCTTTTTCTCACCTTCTTCCAACTGATGAAATGAATTATACACTGACTGAGTTGATAACATAGATATTCTTTACCAGAATCAAGAGTGGCTTTTATGGTTTACCAGTACTTTGTCTTTGAAAGTCAATAAACAATATTTGTATTAGTTTATATAAATATTCTTTACTGTGAAGCCAGATTGTATACTAAGATTACCATCCCTTTCTGACTGGAACTCCCCCTTTTCTGGAAAACTCTTGATGACCCCATTTCCCCTGCTCCAATCTGAACTAACACCTGTTCAGGCTTTCTGCATTCCATATTTATGATGTTCTTTCTTGGCTGACTCACAGAGCTGCTAGATAATCAGAAATTAAGGGAACAAAATGCTGGAGACCAGGGGAAGAATGAGAAGGGGTGTACCAACATTCTTGATTCACTTTTTCCCAAGATATTTGCCAAATCTGCACACAAGAGGCTGATTCCATTAAAGGAATCTAGTAGAAGAGGTAGAGAAATCAGCTTACGACAGTTTTGTGGCACTGAAGTGACATAAATTAGAGACTTAAGAGGTGAAGCTCCAAACAGACATTTCTCCAAAGAAGACATACAGATGGCTAATAAACACATGAAAAAATGTTCAACATCACTTATTATTAGAGAAATGCAAATCAAAATCACAATGAGGTACCATCTCACGCCAGTCAGAACAGCTGCCATCAAAAAGTCTACAAACAATAAATGCCGGCGAGAGTATGGAGAAAAGGGAACCCTCTTACACTGTTGGTGGGAATGCAAACTAATACAGCCACTATGAAGAAAAGTGTGGAGATTCCTTAAAAAACTGGAAATAGAACTGCCATACAACCTAGCAATCCCACTGCTGCGCATACACATCGAGGAAACAAGAACTGAAAGAGACAGATGAACCCCAATGGTCACTGCAGCACTGTTTATAATAGCCAGGACATGGAAGCAACCTAGATGCCCATCAGCAGACGAATGGATAAGGAAGCTGTGGTACATATACACCATGGAATATTACTCAGCTATAAAAAAGAACACATTTGAGTCAGTTCTAATGAGGTGGATGAAACTGGAGCCTATTATACAGAGTGAAGTAAGCCAGAAATAGAAACACCAATACAGTATATTACCACATACATATGGAATTTAGAAAGACAGTAACGACAATCCTATATGCAAGGCAGGAAAAGAGACACAGATGTAAGGAACAGACTTTTGGACTACATGGGAGGGTGGGATTATTTGAGAGAACAGCATTGAAACATACATTACCTTATGTAAAATAGATGACCAGTGCAAGTTTGATGCATGAAGCAGGGCACTCAAAGGCAGTACTCTGGGACAATCCAGAGGGATGGGGTGGAGAGGCAGGTAGAAGGAAGGTTCAGGATGGGATGACACATGTGCACCCGTGGCTGAGTCATGTTGATGGATGGCAAAAACCACCACAATATTGTAAAGTAAGCATCCTCCAATTAAAATGAATTATTAATTTTTTTTAAGAAAGAGGTGAAGCTCCTAGAGAAGAAAAAACAGTAAAAAACAACATTCTTCAGTTTTCCCTTCAACACATGTGCTGAACTCTCAATCCACAGTGGGCCAGAGGCTAAGGAGACAAGCAAAAAGCCCCTGAGAAGCAAAACAGAGCTTTAGGTAGTCTTGAGGCATGGAGTAAAGCTAAGCTAGAAAGCAGTGTCCATCTGAGGAAAGGGAACTTAATCATCACTTCAAGGCTCTTTAGAATATGTGAAAGACTACACCAAAAGGCAGTGCTGAACCAGAGAGAGCCACAATTCTGTCCCTGACTGGACTGACATCACTGCCATTCTATCCACCTTAAAAAGGGGGTAAGGGGAAGACAGTTTAACCTTAAGCAAGAGAAGATTATTCATAACCTCCATGACTTTTTAGATTCTCATTCAGTCCAAAATTACCAGGCATGCCAAGGAAGAAGACCATAAAACTGAAAATCAAGATCCAGATGATCTAGATATTGGAAGTTATGAGAAAAGGACTTAAAATGCCTAAGAATAATACGATAAGGAAAAGATGAACAAAATAGATGAAAAGATGGAAAATTCACCAGAGCATTGAAATCTATGTTATTTAAAAACAGAAAAATCAGAAATGAAAATTGCAATTTTTAAAATTAAGAGTTCCAATAGAATGGTTTTTCAGCAAGAGAAGATTAGTGAAGATAAATTAATAGAAAATATTCAGATTAAGGCATAAAGAAGAAAATAAAAATATGTAAAATACAACACATGTGTGTGTGCTCACTCATGTCCAATTCTTTGTGACCGTATGGACTGGAGCCTGCCAGGCTCCTCTGTCCATAGAATTTTCCAGGCGAGGAAAATGGGAATGGGTTGCCATTTCCTACTCCAAGGTTCTTCCCAACCCTGGGATGCATCTCTTGAATCTCCAAATGGAGATTCAAGGTGGATTCTTTACCACTTGCACCACCTGAGAAGTTCATAAAATATTTAAGAGAGTGTCAAAATATCTACCCCAGCGGTTCTCAAACTATTTGGCTTAAGGATATTTTCATGTTCTTAAAAAATATGAAGATCCACAAAAAATTTTGTATATGTGGTTATTTTCATTGACATTTATCACATTAAAAATTAAAGTTGAATAAGAATTTAAATATAACAATATATAAGCACATATTACATTACCCATTAAAATAATGATAGTCCTCACATATCATATAGACTCTTGGATACTCCACTATATTCTCCAACAGAAATGTGAGTAAAAAAAGTAAATAATATCTTAGTGGCTACTAGGAAATAGTTTTGAATTTGTGACTGTAGAAAGAGGTCTACTCTTTCTATAATGGGATGGTGGTAATATTTAAAACATCATAGTCAATTGTTTCCCAAAACTAATGAAAGATATCAACCCACAGTTTCAAGCTCTACAAATCCCAACAGGATAAACACAAAGATAACTATACCTCAATACCTCATAGTAAAACTGCAAAAAACTAAAAACATAGTAAAAAATATAAAAGGAACAACATTAAGAGCTAACTTTTTAACAGGAAATATATGTCAAACAACAACTGAACGATACAGTAAAGTGCTGAAAGCAAAAAAATAAACTGACAGCTTAAAATCCTAAAACTAAGTTTTAAAAAAAGTCCCTTACAAGTTAAAGTGGGCAATGTAAAATGGTACATCTACTACAGAAAACAGTTTGGCAGTTCCTCAAAAAATTAAAAATAATTTACTACATAATCCAGCAATTCTACTTCTGGGTACATACTCCAAAGAAGCGAAAGCAGGAACTCAAAAACATATTTAAACATCTATGTTCACAGCAGCATTATTCAGCAGAGCCAAAAGCAGGAAGCAACTCAAGTGCTCATGAACAGATGAATGAGTAAACAAAATGTGGTACACATACAATGGAATATTATTCAGCCTTAAAAGGAAGGAAATTCTAACACACACTACAACATGAGTGAAACCTGAAGACATTATCCTAAGTGAAAAAGACAAATACTGTACAATTCTACTTAAATGAAGTACTCAGGATAGTACTTCAATTACCACTTAATATGAAGTACTCAGAAAAGTACTTCATATAAGAAGTAGATCAGAAAAATAAGAACCAAAAGACATCAAATGAAAAAATAAAGAGTCAATAATCAAGTAAACAAAAGGCATCGGACAACACTGAACACCAGAAGTCAATACTCAGGGAAACAAAATATGAGTCAAAATTTTAGGATCAATGAAACTTTCCTCTGAATATACAGTCTACGGGGCAGTCATTCTGAAAATATAATAAGCCCAAAATTATTGTTTGAGTCATTCTGAACTGGTAGAGAAGAAACTCCAACCAAACTAAACGACATGAGAAACTTCAACAAAAAAGACTGAAAGCAATGAGGGAACATATTTAACTGCAACCCTAAGACAAAAAGACAAGATTAAGAGTGACAAAATATGGTATATAAAAATAGTATGTGATAACACAACACTGTAAGTCAACTACACTCCAATAAAAATTTTTAAATAGCATATGAAAATTATACAACTAACTTAAAAAAAAGAGAAAAAAGATAGAAAGTAGTATAAACTGGTGATGCTTTATACATAGTGACTGGGAGTCAAAGCTAAGCAAACCAGGTACAAGTCTACAATTCCTAATCTAAAATCCTTGGAGCAGAAATATACCATAATTCAGATTTTTGCAGATTTTAAAAAATAATTATAGTGTGTGCATCATATATAACATCCCCAGTGAGGTCTTAAGAAACATTCCCTAATCAATCACATCAGTAAAAAAAAGAAAAAAATCACATTAGTAACTCTGCAGCAAAACGCAGGAATATTCATACAAGTGGTAAATATAAAGAAAGACTATCACTATCTCATATCAACTCACATTAAATTTTCTCATCCAAATAAATTCAGATAGTTTGTAATAACATATGATTTCAAAATCTTTGGTACTTTCAAATTGCAAATGAGAGATTATGGGCTAGCAGAATTTTAAACATTTTAAGGCTATAAAGTAAAACACTAAGATAATATTATTGACTAATATCTGTGGTCACAGAAAAGAAAACACGGGAAGTTTTACTATTTCTGTCAGATGTTGCTGTTCATTCACTAAGTCGCATCTGACTCTTTGCAACCCAGGCTTCCCTTTCCTTCACTATATCCTGGAGATATCTTTGTCAGATGAGGAACCAATAAATACTATCTTCAAAAAAGAGAGGTGGGAGGGAGGAGGGACTAAGGATATAATAGAAAGGAACTAAAACAACAAAAATATAATTTTTTTTTAATTAGAAAAAAAAAGATCATGAGATGCGGCCTCACAGTAGTATCTTCACCAACCTACCCTTAAAAATTATTTTGCTTAATTAAAATTACTAAAGTACTTTTAAATGATAACTACAGTGATTTATTATAAATTCCCAACTTACTGTACTTGCAGAATGAAATGCTGATGAACATAAATGTCACTAGGGGGCAGCAGAGCACAAGGAGTGTCCTCTGAAAAGCCCTGACAACTCCAAAGGAGTTTACAGCCAGTTATCAACTGTTCAGCAAGATCAAATCAGTCAATCCTGAAGGAAATCAGTCCTGAATATTCACTGGAAGAACTGATGCTGAAGCTGAAGCTCCAATACTTTGGCCACCTGATGCAAAGAACTGACTCACTGGAAAAGACCCTGATGCTGGGAAAGATTGAAGGCAGGAGGAGAAGGGGACGACAGAGGATGAGATGGTTGGACGGCATCACCGACTCAATGGACATGAGTTTGAGCAAGCTCTGGGAGCTGGTGATGGACAGGGAAGCCTGGCGTGCTGCAGTCCAAGGGGTCGCAAACAGTCAGACACGACTGAGCAACTGAATTGAACTGATAAACTGCTCAAAACCTCTCAGTCATTCACAAGCACAATAAAACTCTCACCAGTTAGTATGTAAAATCTGCTTCTAAGAGATTCATTATATTACTTCATAAGTTTTTAATTTCTATTTTGAAATACTTTCACATTGTACAAATAATAGGGAACTCTTGTTTAGCCATATACAGAATTCACCAATTTGTAACATTTTTGCCACATGTATTTTATCATTTTCTCTTTCCACACATATGTACATGTGTGTACATCTATATATGTACATCTGTACCCGTGTTTGTACATCTATTTTCCTAAACCATTTGAGAATATGTTGTATGTATTAAACTCTTAAGACTACTATGTTTGCTCTGTACCTAACTACAACACAATTATCAAATTCAAGAAATTTACATTGATAAAATTATAATCTAATTCACAGTCCATAGTCCAATCCTGTTAACTGTCCCGATAATATTCTTTTTTGTTGTTTTCTAATCAGGGGACCATTTCCATCTCTTGGTCCCACTTTTTTTTTTTTGCTACATCAGTAATTACTTCAGGTACACGGGCTTCTCTCTACTTGTGGCATGCAACACACACGCACTTAGTTGCCACATGGCATGTGGGATCTCAGTTCCCCAAACAAGGATTGAACTCACATCACCTGCATTAGAAGGCAGATTCCTAACCACTGGATCACCAGGGGAGTCCTCCAATAATGGTCTTTAGAGTGGTTTCATTTCCTCCTGGAGAGTATTCAATCCAGGACCATGTATTACATCCCGTTGCCACATATCTTCAGTTTCCTTTCATCTAAAATAGCAGTTCTCAACATTTTAAACATAAGAGCCTTTTAGACTATTAAAAATTCTTAACAATCTGTAGTCCATGGGGTCAGAAAAAATCAGACATGACTTAGTGACTGAACAACAACAACAAAAGTATAATATAAACATCACAGTATTTATAATAACTAACATTTAGCCCTTGTTCACTACTTTAAAAGGATGCTTCTAAACACTCTTTATTATCTTGTTAACCTCAAAGCCATCCCATTATAGAGAATACTATTATTTTCATTTTTACATACAAAGACTCACAGATAAGACAAATTATTTACCAAGTCACAGAGCCATAATAAGGTATATGTATACTGATACAGAATCCCACACTCAGTTATTTCTCTACCCACCCATAAAAAAAAAAAGAATACATAATATACATATATGAAAAGTACAGATTACAACTTGCTGTCCCATGACAAAATAAACATAACATTATAAATACACAAGTTATATAAAAACACGTTCGTGTTGTGCTGTGCTTAGAGGCTCAGTCGTGTCCGACTCCTTGCGACCCTATGGACTATAGCCCACCAGGCTCCTCTGTCCATAGCAAAAATATTAGAATGGGTTGCCATGCCCTTCTCCAGGGGATCTTCCCAACCCAGGGATTGAACCCAGGTCTCCCACACTGCAGGCAGATTCTTTACCATCTGAGCCACCAGGGAAGTCCATGTATGTATATATATAAAATTTCTGTATGTACATACATTTTTGTACATGTATTTTTCAACTACATTGAAAACATTTCTTAAAAATGTGAAACACATTGTCAGTAGAAAAACACAAGTATCCTTTGTTGCAGTCTTATGTAATACCAGCTTCACCCTGTGTCTTCACATGCCTGCTCAAAAGAAGTTAATAACTGTTTTGCTAAAGTTAATTCACATAGTTTCCATGGCTTGCAGAGTCCCAAACAATATAAGTATGTATTATTTTCATAATCAATAAATATGTAAAAAAGAATTTCTATACTATTAATTTCTTTTAAAGAAATGGTCTGTGTGAAATATATTATTAAAATATCAGCCCCATGCATGGGTTTGGATTTATGGCAGGCTCGTCCCCCTGGGCCTCTCATAGTGTCCCATGCCAGAGCAAACGTGGCCCCGAACCATTGCCTGGCCTCTGCCAGTAGGCTGCAGGCACTGAAGCGGGTTGCACAGTGGAAACAGAAAATAAAAAAGAAAAATAAATAAATAAATAAAATATCAGCCCCAAGAGAAAAGGAATGATTAACACCTTAATAAAAACCCACAAGACCAAATAAATGAAGAGGAGACAATCTATCTGAAAAAGATTTCAGAGTAATGATAGTAAATATGATCCAAAATCTTGAAAATAAATTGGAGGCACAAATAAATAGACAAGAGGCATAAATTGAGAAGATGCAAGAAATCTTTAACAAAGACCTTGAAGAATTAAAGAATAAACAATTAACAATGAACAATGCAATAACTGAGATTAAAAATACACTGGAAGGAACTAAGAGGAGAGTGTGTGAGGCAGAAGAATAGATGAGAGCTGGAAGATATAATGGTGGAAATAACTAAAACAGAACATAATAAAGAAAAAAGAATAAAAAGTAATGAGAACAGCTATCAGACAACAGAGCTCACTGCATGGTGTAGGACAGGGAATCCCGGTGTGCGGCAGTTCATGGGGTCACAAAGAGTCAGACACGACTGAGCAACTGAACAAGAAAATGGGACAACATTAAGCATAACAACGTTCAAATCATAGGGGTCCCAGAAGAAGAAGACAAAAAGAAAAGCCATGAGAAAATATTTGAGGATATTATAGTTGAAAGTTGTCCTAAAATGGGAAAGGAAATAACCACCTAAGTCCAGGAAGACTAGAAAACCTCATACAGGATAAACCCGAGGAGAAACATGCCAAGATACATATCAATCAAACTAACGAAAATTAAACACAAAGAACAAATATTAAAAGCAGCAAGGGGAAAGTAACAAATAACATGTGAGGAGATCCCCCATAAAGCTAACAGCTGATCTTTCAACATAAACTGTACAGATCAGAAGGGAATGGCAAGACATACTTAAAGCGATGAAAAGGAAAAACCTACAACCAAGATTACTATCCAGTAGATGGGGAAACATTGGAAACAGTGTCTGATTTTATTTTGGGGGGCTCCAAAATCACTGCAGATGGTGACTGCAGCCATGAAATTAAGACACTTACTCATTAGAAGAAAAGTTATGACCAACCTAGATAGCATATTAAAAAGCAGAGACATTACTTTGCCAACAAAGTCCATCTAGTCAAGGCTATGGTTTTTCCAGTGGTCATGTATAGATGTGAGAGTTGGACTATGAAGAAAGCTGAGCGCCAAAGAATTGATGCTTTTGAACTGTGGTGTTGGAGAAGACTCTTGAGAGTCCCTTGGACTGCAAGGAGATCCAACCAGTCCATCCTAAAGCAGATCAGTCCTGGGTGCTCATTGGAAGGACTGATGCTGAAGCTGAAACTCCAATACTTTGGCCACCTCATGCGAAGAGTTGACTCACTGGAAAAGACCCTGATGCTGGGAGGGATTGGGAGCAGGAGGAGAAGGGGACGACACAGGATGAGATGGCTGGATGGCATCAACAACTCGAAGGACATGAGTTTGGGTAAACTCCAGGAGTTTGTGATGGACAGGGAGGCCTGGCATGCTGCGATTCATGGGGTTGCAGAGTCGGACACGACTGAGCAACTGAACTGAACTGAACTGAAGAGTCTCATTTAGATTCAAAGGAGAAATCAAAAGCTTTACAGATAAGCAAAATTAAGAGAATTCAGCACCACCAGACCAACTCTTCAACAAACACTAACGGATCTTCTCTAGACAGAAAACACAGGGAGAACAGGCCTACAAAAGCAAACCCAAAACAATAAAGTAAATAATAACAAGATCATATACCAATAATTACCTTAAATGTAAATGGGCTAAATGCTCCAACCAAATGATACAGATTGGCTGAATGGATACAAAAACAAGACCTCTATATGTGCTGTCTACAAGAAACCCAACTGGGACCTAGGGACACATATAGACTGAAAGTGAGAGGCTAGAAAAAGATATTCCATGTAAATGGAAATCAAAAGAAAACTGGAGTAGCAATACTCATATCAGATAAAATAAGACTTTGAAATAAAGTCTATTACAAGAGACAAAGAAGAACACTATGTAATGATCAAGGGATTAATCCAAGAAGATATAACAATTATAAATATATATGCACCCAAAATAAGAGCACCTCAATACATAAGGCAAATGCTAACAACTACTAAAGGGGAATGAACAGTAACACAGTTTACTGTGATCCACACAGTCAAAGGCTTTGGCGCAGTCAATAAAGCAGAAGTAGATGTTTTTCTGGAACGCTCTTGCTTTTCTGATGATCCAATGGATGTTGGTGATTTGATCTCTGGTTCCTCTGCATTTTCTAAATCCAGCTTGAACATCTGGAAGTTCATGGTTCATGTACTGTTGAAGCCTGGCTTGGAGAATTTTGAGGATTACTTTGCTAGTGTATGAGATGTGTGCAATTGTGCAGTAGTTGGACATTCTTTGGGACTGCCTTTCTTTGAGATTGGAATGAAAACTGACCTTTTCAAGTCCTGTGGCCACTGCTGAGTTCTCCACATTTGCTGGCATATTGAGTGCAGCACCTTCACAGCATCATCTTTTAGGATTTGAAATTGCTCAACTGGAATTCCATCATCTCCACTAGCTTTGTTCATAGTGATGCTTCCTAAGGCCCACTTGACTCCATATGCCAGGATGTCTGGCTCTAGGTGAGTGATCACACCATCGTAATTATCTGGGTCATGAAGATTTTTTTTGGACAGTTATTCTGTGTATTCTTGCCACCTCTTCTTAATATCTTCTGCTTCTGTTAGATCATACCATTTCTGTCCTTCATTGTACCCATCTTTGCATGAAATGTTCCCTTGGTATCTCTTATTTTCTCAAAGAGATCTCTAGTCTTTCCCATTCTATTGTTTTCCTCTGTTTCTTTGCATTGATCACTGAGGAAGGCTTTCTTATCTCTCCTTGCTATTCTTTGGAACTCTGCATTCAAATGGGTATATCTTTCCTTTTCTCCTTTGCCTTTATCTTCTCTTCTTTTCTCAGCTATTTGTAAGGCCTCCTCAGAGAGCCATTTTGCCTTTTTGCATTTCTTTTTCTTAGGGATGGTCTTGATTGCTGCCTCCTGTACAATGTCATGAACCTCCATCCATAGTTCTTCAGGCACTCTATTAGATCTAATTCCTTGAATCTATTTGTTACTTTCACTGTATAATCATAAGGAATTTTATTTAGGTCATACCTGAATGGTCTAGTGGTTTTCGCTACTATCTTCAATTTCACTCCAAATTTGGCAATAATGAGTTAATGATCTGAGCCACAGTCAGCTCCCGGTTTTGTTTTTGCTGACTATATAGAGCTTCTCCATCTTTGGCTGCAAAGAATATAATCAATCTGATTTCAGTGTTGGCCATCTGGTGATGTCCATGTGTAGAGTCTTCCCTTGTGTTGTTGGAAGAGGGTGTTAGACATGACCAGTTCATTCTCTTGGCAAAACTGCCTTTGCCCTGCTTCATTCTGTACTCCAAGGCCAAATTTGCCTGTTACTCCAGGTATCTCTTGACTTCCTACTTTTGCATTTCAGTCCCCTATAATGAAAAGAACATCTCTTTTGGGTGTCAGTTCTAGAGTGCCTTGTAGGTCTTCATAGAACTGTTCAACTTCAGCTTCTTCAGCATTACTGGTCAGGGCACAGACTTGGATTAATGTGATATTGAATGGTTTGCCTTGGGAATGAACAGAGATCATTCTGTTTCTTGAGATTGCATCCAAGTACTGCATTTCAGGGCTTCCCTGGTGGCTCAGAGGATAAAGCATCTGCCAGCAATGTGGGAGATCTGGGTTCGATCCCTGGGTTGGGAAGATCCCCTGGAGAAGGAAATGGCAACCCACTCCAGTATTCTTGCCTGGAGAATCCCATGGACAGAGGAGCCTGGTGGGCTACAGTCCATGGGGTCGCTAAGAGTTGGACATGACTGACCGACTTCACACATTGCATTTCAGACTCTCTTGTTGACTATGAGGGCTACTCCATTTCTTCTAAAGGATTCTTGCCCACAGTAGGAGATACAATGATCATCTGAGTTAAATTCGCCCATTCCAGTCCATTTTAGCTCACTGACTCCTAAAATGTCAACATTTATTCTTGCCATCTCCTGTTTGACCACTTCCAACTTAACCTTGATTCACAGATCTAACATTCCAGGTTCCTGTGCAATATTGCTCTTTACAGCATCACACTGTACTTCCATCATCAGTCACATCCACAACTGGGATGTATTTTTGCTTTGGCTCCATCTCTTCATTCTTTCTGGAGTTATTTCTCCACTGATCTCCAGTAGCATACTGGGCACCTACTGACCTGGGGAGTTCATCTTTCAGTGTCCTATCTTTTTGCCTTTTCGTACTATTCATGGGGTCCTCAAGGCAAGAATATTGAAGTGGTTTGCCATTCCCTTCTCCAGTGGACCACTTTTCGTCAAAACTGTCCACTATGACCCGTCCATCTTGGGTGGTCCTACGCGACATGGGCTCATAGTTTCATTGAGTTAGACAAGACTGGGGTCCATGTAATCAATTTAATTAGTTTTCGGTGATTGTGGTTTTCATTCTGTCTGCCCTCTGAAGGAGAAGGATAAGAGTCTTATGGAAGCTTTCTGATGGGAGAAATTGACTGTGAGGGAAACTGGGTCTTGTTCTGGTGGGTGGGGCCATGCTATATACCTACTAGCAGGCTGCTAATTAGAGAAAGGAAAAATCTCAAAATTCAGAGAGTGGCACCACGCCCCTCACCCACAACATGCATTTAGAGATAACATTGGCACAAGGTGAGTCATCACAGGCCATAAAACAATGGACATGAATCTTGAAGAAGGGCAGGTTTCCAAGCAAATATATAGTCTTATTAAAATATACTGGAGAACAATTGTATCAGTAAAACATAATGGGTCTGTTGAGCCACTATCAGTTCTGAGTCTTAGGTGGAATCGACTTGAAGAAAGACAGAGTCTAGGGTAAATACACAGTACATTAACATAGCTTAAGAAAAATACTTCTGTAAGAAAAACACATTGGTTAGCTCAAGGTTTGAGAAAACTTAAGCTCAGGTGGAACCAAGTGTCATCAAGGCAACACAGAATTTTAAAAGAAACCTCCTTTTATTTTGTATACGAAAAGGGGATAAGAAATCTGACACTTGTAGTTTGTTTCCTCCTGCTGCTTAAGAGAGAGAGAAAAATATCTGACACTTGCAGCCTCTTTCCTCTGTCTGGGGGCCCCTAACCTTCCTATCTGTTACCCTCTCACTTGTTCCTCCTCAAAGTAGCCCTGTTGCTTGTGGTTCTACCTGATCCAGCATATGGCATGACTGGCTCCTTAAACTAAAGCAGATTATGAACAACACCCAAATATCTGCCATGATCATGTGGAAAATTCTTAAAGAGACGGGAATACAGAGACCACCTGACCTTCTCCTGAGAAATCTGTATGCAGGTCAAGAAGTACAGTTGGAAGTGAACATGGAACAACAGACTAGTTCTAAATCAGGAAAGGAGTACATCAAAGCTGTATATTGTCACCCTGCTTGTTTAATTAATATGCCAAGTACATCATGTGAAATGCTGGGCTGGATGAAGCATGAATTGGATGAAGCACAAGCTGGAATCAAGATTTCCAAGAGAAATATCAATAACCTCAGATATGCAGATGACATCACCCTTATGGCAGAAAGTGAAGAACTAAAGAGCCTCTTGATGAAAGTGAAAGAGGAGAGTGGAAAAGTTGGCTTAAAACTCAACATTCAGAAAGTTAAGATCATGGCATCCAGTCCCACCACTTCAAGGCAAATAGATGGGCAACAATGGAAACAGTGACAGACTTTATTTTGGGGGGGCTCCAAAATCACTGCAGATGGTGACTGCAGCCATGAAATTAAAAGATGCTTGCTCCTTGCTGCTGCTAAGAAAAGCTATGACCAACCTAGACAGCATATTAAAAAGCAGAGACATTACTTTGCCAACAAAGGTCCATCTAGTCAAAGCTATGGTTTTTCCAGTAGTCATGTATGGATGTGAGAGTTGGGACTATAAAGAAAACTGAGTGCCAAAGAATTGATGCTTTTGAACTGTGGTGTTGGAGAAGACTCTTGAGAGTCCCTTGGACTGCAAAGAGATCAAACCAGTCAATCCTAAAGGAAATCAATCCTGAATATTCAGTGGAATGACTGATGCTGAAGCTGAAACTCCAACACTTTGGCCCCCTGATGCAAAACTGACTCAATGGAAAAGACCCTGATGCTGGGAAAGACAGAAGACAGGAAGAGAAGGGGACAACAGAGGATGAGATGGTTGGATGGCATCACCAATTTGATGGACACGAGTTTGAGTAAGGCTGTTGAGTTGGTGATGGACAGGGAAGCCTGGCGTATTGCAGTCCATGGGGTCACAAAGAGTCAGACACAACTGAGTGACTGAACTGAACTGGATAGTAACACCGCAATAGTGGGGGACTTTAACACCCCACTCATACCAACAGACAGATCATCTGGACAGAAAATTATTAAGGAAACACAGGTTTTAAATAATACATTGGACCTGTTGGACCTAATTGATATCTATAGCACATTTCATCCAACAACAATAGACTTCACTTTTTTCTCAAGTGCACATGGAACATGTTCTAGGATAGATCACATCTTGGGCCACAAATCACGCCTTGGTAAATCTTTATAAAGTGAAATCCTTTCAAGCATCTTCTCTGACCACAACGCATAATCTCTGACCTAGATTAGATACCAACTACACACACACACAAAAAAAAAAAGAACTATGAAAAGCAAACACATGGAGACTAAACAACATGCTTCTGAATAATCAAAAAGGAAATCAAAATATCCATAGAAACAAATGACAATGAAAATATGACAAGCTATGGAAATGCAGCAAAACCTATGGAATGCAGCAAAAGCAACGCAGAGGGAAGTTTTATACAATATAAGCCTACCTCAAGAAACAAGAGACACATAAAATAAACAAACAACAAAAACCCCATAGTAGAAGAAAATAAATCATAATGATCACAGCAGAAATAAATGAAAAACAAAAGAAGGAGACAATAGAAAAGATCAATAAAACTAAAAGCTGGTTCTTTGAGAAAAACAAAATTGACAAACCATTAGCTAGACTCATCAACCTTGAGTTGTATTCATGTAACATGGCAAACTGACAAAGGTTTCCTTCAGCAGATATATAGCAGATGAAGTTACAGGAGATGCAGTAAGATCTAAATCTAAAGTGACTGTTTTTCCATTTAAACTACCTTTGGCTACCTGACACCAAATTTCATTGAGTTGAGGGGCAGTATTTGATATCTGCTTTACCTAAAAAGGAAATCAAAGAAAAAAGGAAGAAAATTTTTTTAAAAACGTGCCCTCAATTATCACAATTCCCTTTACAATGAGGATTCCTCACTTGTGTAACAGCTCAAATTTCAGAAAATCTGAGGTTGCTATTAAGCATTAAATAGGACAAGAAACTAAGTCACTGCAAATTGTTAAATTAAAAAGAAAAAAACTTCATTTAAACCACTGTCAGTCCAGTTTACAGGAACTTTTGTTTTACAGAGATTAAATTCCTGATTCAACAAATGCTCCCAACCTTTTGATAACTATTTGCAGATTAAGCTTTTTATCATAAAGTTCCCATCATACTATTCATCTGTCCATTGAAAAAAATCATGGAATCAGTCTTGATTCCATACTGAGGATTCTAAACAAAATCTAAACAGTTGAGCTTAGCAGTCTCATACTTTTACAACATTACCGTAACACTGCTATCCATCTTTGTTCCACACTACTACTATCCATAAGGTTTCCTCCTCTCTGTACCACTGAAACATTTTTCCTATAAAGAGCCCAACTGTCAGAATAGGCTGGATTACACCACTATAACAAACAACTCCTAAATATCAGTGGCTTAAAAAAATAAAGATTTATTTCTTGTTGATGGCATATGCATATCTCCACTGTGGGTCAGCAGGAGTCTCTGCTCTACAAAATCCTCATTCTAAGAAGGAGCCAACATCCAGAGAAGCAGTCAATAAAACTTTTCTGTAAGTGGTCATATAGTAAATACATTCAGCTTTATAGGACATACGGTCTCTACAAGAACTATTTAACTTTGTTACTGCAGTGTAAAAGTGGCTACAGATAATACATAAACAAATAAGTATGGCTATGAATTTCAATAAAACTT